>NW_028257126.1:1200000-1800000 GCF_035046125.1 Drosophila serrata | reverse complement strand
ATTTTTGTACCTATAAAAACCTCAATTAAGATTATTTCAGAAGTTACATATGCATATAAATGTTTCTTTTGCGTCAGGGGCAAAACATTAACATTTTTCAATACTTGTAATGGTACAAGTTGTAATACAAGATGTTATCCAAAGTTGCAAAATAGCATTTTTCAAAAATAATATAAAATATTTATTTATTTTTCTCATAGTTACAAATCACGATTACTAAGAAAGGAAGCTAACTTTGGCACGCTGAAGTTTGTATAATGATGTAGTACCTGCTTTCTTTTCATTCACCAAAACATATTTTATTTACAGTTTTGCATTTTCCTCTATTTTTAACGATCGTTTGTATGGCAGTTATATGATATAGTAGTCCGATTTTTATAAAATTTAACACAGAAGGTAAATAAACCATGGCCATATATCAAATTTGATGAAAATCTTTTGAACTGAAAAAGTTAGAATTTTTTTTTCTAAAAATGTTTCGATCGTTCCTATGTAGCTGTATTATATAGTCCTCTGATCCGGCTCGTTCCGACATATATGGCACTGAGAGTATATAGAAGACTAACTGCAAAGTTTCATTCAGATAGCTTCAAAACTGAAAGACTATTTTTTAGAAATGGACAGACGCTAGATCGACTGGGCTGTTGATGCTGATCAAGAATATATATACTTTATTTGGTCGAAGATGACTCCTTTACTGCATTGCAAACTTTTGACTGAAATTATAGTACCGTGCAAGGGTATAAAAATTCCTTGAACCAATAAAATTAAACTTTAAAGCACTTTGGACGGTTGTCCTCGGATTAGCAATGAGCATCGAGAGGGTTACAAGGCGACTGGTAATATACAGTGCCTCGAAGCGATGTGAAGAATCCTTGTACTTGCATTTATATTGCTAAAAGAAATATATATTTTTTTAATTATTAAAATATGGAATAATTTAACAGGAAAAAAATTGATGGCTTATTTTTATGCCGAACAACAAACAAATTTATGCTTTTGTTGAATATATTCATACATACATATGATGTAACCAAGATGAATATATTTGGGAAAAAAATAGTTTCTTGAGGGTGAAAGTAAAAATATATTGTATAGCTGAAAAAAGATATACAACTGAATTGTTGAAAATATCGTAATAAGCTTTCGGAAGTCACTACAGGGCTTCCTTAAATCTAACAAACTATTTTCACGGTGTGCCTAATATAAAATAAGTTAATCCAATGTTAAGAGAAACCAAAATCAAATTTACGCTTAATATATTTATATCAGAGAGATAGATAGACTAACTTATGTCAGTAATTGGAAAAATAAAATCGGATAGACTATATAACAGATGGATGGATGGATTGATGGATGACTTTCCCTATCGATAAACATCTATGAACAAACTGACATGGCTATATAGCCTTTCCTGGTTGCATACATTTTGGCTTGTCATTCAGTTGTAAAATCTTAATATACCGCAAACAAATTAGAAATACAAAATCAGTCCAGTTTGTTTACTTTATACACGAATAATTTATTAGTTGAATATTTAAATAAAATGATACACTTATAAATAGATTATTCAGTAATTATAAGTCTAGGGAATATTACTGCATACTTTCGAATTTTCTTCGAATTTTTTCGGGAAGGTAACATGAATCTCCATGGTTTTGAGATCCATTAAGAATTTGTCCAAAAGTGTGCTAAATGTTAAAGTTATAAATAATTTCGTACTCTTGGACACCTTTTTGAATGTATCTCAGAAGCATGATAGTTCTTTCGTATCCTTCTGATCATTTCGCTTCGCATAGATCATGAACATTGTTTTATGTAGTTGGAATCAAGTCAAATTGCACTTTGACATGACTCTCGCAAGCAGTGAATAATTATATACGTTAGCTGAATAATTAATTGCACATTTGTCCAAAAGCAAAATGGCGAAGGGATTTCACATGGATATCTGCTGGGTTTTGGTTAGCGTGATAAATTAGCCTTTTAATTTGTGCTTCGTTGGGCAAGCTTAGGCCCGCACAACCACATAGTTATATATCTGTACATATACATTCGATTAAAAGCCAACTCTGAAGCATCAGTCTCCGTTATACAAAAGCGGGCAACTTTAATTTCACATCTATATCTAATTAGGCCAATTTACTTAAGAAGCTAGTGCTTGTAAATAGTCCATCGACTCTTGCCACTGTTTTGGCTTCTCGGAATCTCTTGTTGGGAGTGAAAGTCTTTTGAATACTTATTTGGAAGTGTTTGAAATAAGATTTTAATGAGTATTGTAAACAAAAAATACAAATCAAGCTGCACTATCATAAAAGAAGAATATCAACAGGTTTTGGCTATTGGAAAAAAATCTTGTTCCCAAATATTTGGGATTCAAATTAAGAACAATATTATTAACGAGTGATTTTGATTCATTTCATTGTCTATATGAATATTATTTATCATATACATAAATAAAACAAACCACGACTTAGTGTGTTAAATGTACACTGTAAATCCATTTTGAGAAAATGCTTTGAGAATATTTAAATCGGAACCGGCCCGACAACAGTCTTTGCCCTAAATGAGAATGGTAAACATTATTTTATCTGATATATATAGATAAAAATATATATTAAGCTTCTCTCGGTGCAAGAGTATCCCCACTTCGTCGTAGTCCACTTCGAAGATCCACTTAGCTGCCTCTCTCTGATTATTTTTGCTGGCTCCGAAAGCATGTCTGAACCACATCACGCGGAGTTGGAGTCTGTGCACGACTAGTGAATGGCTGTGGTTGCATCCAACGGTTGACTGGCCACCCCGGCTACGACTTTATTAGGCTCCAAAATAATTAGGCGTTAAATATGCTCCAGTTATTAATTTGCCATCACTGTCGCTTCCATCCATCCACCTGATCCGTTGACTATGCTCCTCACAAAATACCGCATTTTTTTAGCACTATTTTGCGCTTCCGGGCCACGCTGGATCCATGGCCCTTTTTGGCCGGGCGAAGCACAATTGTGCCGCTACTGGACTTGGTGAAGGTTGGACTGAAGGCGCTGATTGTCGGCGTACTGCTGCTGTAGGGCGGATGGCTGGAGTTTTGCTGGTTTCCGGCGGCCTGCTCATAGCTCTGCGTCATCAGCTGATGGCACTTGGTGGCCAGGTAGCGGAAAACGGACGCCACATTGATGTCCTCCTTGACGGAGGTGCGTATCAGGCGGCAGTTCAGCATTTTGGCCAGTGTCTCTACCTCGTCAGCAGTGACCACAGCCTGCTCGATCAAATCTATCTTGTTTTGGACAATCACTGTGGGTATCTCATTGCATTCGTTCTCCACCTTGCGCTTCCAGTCCTTGATCGCCTCGAACGAAGCTCGATCTGTCGTGGAGAAGACCAGCACGGAAGCCTGGGCCCCCCTATAGTAGGCCTTGGTGATGCAGTCGAACTCCTCCTGTCCGGCGGTATCCCACAGCATAATGCGCACATCCTCACCGTCGATCTCGATCTGTCGTTCCAAGAAATCCACACCGATCGTCTTTTTGTAATCCTTGGTGAATATACCCTTGCAATAACGCTGAATCATCGACGACTTGCCCACGCCGCCATTTCCCACAATGACCTGTGAACAAATGCAAGGGGAGAATTAGTAGCTGGTAAAATAAAGATTTTAAGTTACAAACCAAAGGTGTAGAGAAACTTAGCGTGACATCTTAGGAAATTTAATCTTTTGATTATACCATAAGTTGGCGTTCATTGTTTGTGGAAAAAATATACGCTGAATTCAATAATTTATTTTTTAGATGCCCTCTTAGGTTGATATCAAGATATCTAGTTAGTCAGGAAAAATTCAGTTCTATTGGATACTTAAAAACGGGCAACTTATTCAGTTAATCTATAATTGTGAAGTGCATTACAATTTTACTTCGACAAAAGACATTTATGGATAAGTATGTGGAATGCCTTTGAAGCAATCGCACAAAGCTATTAGAAGCAACAGGAAAAACCCTAATTGAACTAGAATCTAAATCCGTGCAGTTTCGCCATTAGCATCATCCATGACGAATCCAATCCAGATCTGATCTCTCAGGTGCCAGTGCCATTCACTCGCTCCAGTCATTCATCATTCCTAATGGAGAAGATGCACGTAGCCGGCTGGGCAACTTACCACTTTAATGGCCAGCTCGATATCATCTTCACGCATGTTGGTGTAGTTGTACTGCGACTGGGAGTGCGACTGCAGAACGGTCGCAGCAGCTCCGCCGGTTGCCGTTTGGATTAGACGCATCTAAGCCGGCAGGTGGGCGCCGACGTTCGCCCAGGTGTGCGTTCCAGCTCTCGCTCCGCCTCCGGTCAGCTGATTGCAGTTGCAGAGGCACGCGATTAAGGCAGCAGGTAGATCGCAGTCGAAAACGCAATCGCGAACTCCGTATCCAAATATATTTGCTTTTTTTATTTATTTTTTTGGTAAGTCCACTTTTCCGCAGCTTTTCACTTTTCCGCCGACTTTTGCGTAAGCCTTGCGATTCACTTTCTACGCATTGATTTCACCAAATTCGAACTGTGGAACAGAAAAAGAAAAACCAACTCTTCAGCGACATCTCAAGCTTGGGATACAAATAAATATTACAGTCAGGCCTCTTTAAACTGAACGAAGCACGCATACAAATGCAAATAAGTTAATATTTACGTTTTTAATTTTCCCACCACAAAAGTATTTAACATCCTATTAAATGTGGCATTTGAGCCTCTGAGGCTGAGCCCTTACTTGTGTTTATAAATCAATACAAATATAAACAGTATTATTTAATAGTTTCTGACAAGGCCAAGGAAAATATATCTATACTAAAAACATTCTGTTTCGTAATGAGAGTTATGTTAAGGGATCTTGGATAACTTGGTCCTATATTTAACCAGTTAACTTAACGCTCGAAGTTTTTAATTAGAATGATTTAATTAACATATTTAAATTTGACTTTCAAAGTTCAACTCAGTTCAACGTAGAAGCTTTACTGTAAAGGTTTTCTTTCATTTTCACATTCACATCAACCGGTTTTCAGCGCAGTTTCTTTTTTGTACGATTTTTGTGTTTTTCTCATTTTTCCCGACTTGGCCCGGGGATAGCCGAATGCGGCTTCTAATAAGACGCAACCCAAACACACGCACGGTTACGTTGTCCGACAACAGGTGCTTCCACACACCTCACGCACACGAGAGACAGAGGGGGACAGGGGGGGCAGGGGCGACAGGTAGAAGGGGTCTCGCCTGATATTCTTGGACTTGGTTTTGAGCAGTGGTCGTGGTCAGATCGGCCAGTGCCTGGCATTAGTATTCGCATTAGCGCGTGCTTATGAATTCTTTGAAAAGTGTTCTAGCCTTTCCTCTGTTTACAGTTTCTCGCTGGCCTGCTCTCTGCGGTTCCGTGGGCGGCGGCGTGGTCTACGTGGGCTAAGATCTCGCAGCATGTGGAGTGTTAATATATTTGACCAAACAATGGCGAGACGTTAAATCCAATTGTTCTGCAGATGAGTTATGCGCTTTGTACCCAAATTAGTTAGTAGCGGTTCCAAAAATAGAACGCAGACTTCGGATTCCCCCTCGAAAGTGTAATAAAAGTTGAATATTAAATTGGGTCAGAGTTAAATTTGAACTAGATTGACATTTAAATTGAATTAATAAACGTGGGTGTTTCAAATGAATTAGAAAACTTATTAAATAACAAGTTGAAGTGAATTATTAATATCAATCTTCTACTTTTCTCTATATTTTACTAATTTATTATCGTGTTTTCATTTGTTTCCAAAAAGAAATTCATATTAGAATCAATTTTTCCGTTTTTTTTTACTTTATGATGGCTTTTATAGGATTTTTAAAGTTCGAAACATTTCTAAGTTTAAATTTGTAACGAAAACTGTTTTTGAAGCGCACACTGTCTATTAATTTATACTAAACACTCCACTTAATATCTATGACAATTAATACACTTTCCGCACTTAATGGAAAAGTTTCGTATTTATAACTATATTAAAGGTTTTTTTTTTTTGTATTTTGACATGACTGCAAACTTTGTCAAGCTTTCATTGACCCAAAAAACAAGGGACCTTTTCTTTCCAAGGTTATACTACACACAAGCAATTAATTAAGTCTCAGCATGATTTCTTCTGATCTTTGGAGGAAGCCGGCATTCCACACTTTTTAAATTAATCGGGGAGGTAATACCGGATTTGTATTTTTCAATTTCCTGTAATTGCTAATGCCTTGTCTAGGTTATTCTTTCGTATCTTCGCCTCTTTTCTTCTCTTCATTCCTGAGTTCAACTTTAACCCGTTCTAATTCTTCTGGCTTCTTCATCTACGCTTAAAGATGGTTCATATGCTATTTTCGTTGTTGTTTTTATGCTTCATTGTTATGCTAATTAAGGTTATAGAATTAGTTCAACGCGGCGACAACAAAAACAACAATAATAAGCGCAGCTTGACATCAAATGCCAATTGTAAATGTGTGGGTAATAGGTATACAAACATATGTAAATACACATTTCTTGTCAAAATAGTTTTTAACATAATACCAAAATAAAAAAGAATTTGGATTATTCAAATATTTGGATATATCTATAGATTTAATTAGAAAATTTGCATTTGTTTTCAACTAATCACTTGACCACAACTGTATGTACTATGTATATGGACGCATCAGATGCTGCGCAGCAAATTACAAATATAATGCTCTCTCCACATCAATTTGCACAGTTGCACAGTGCAATTATTTTGAAATTTGCCCAGAAACTAATAGATCAGCGGCCGTTTTTCCTTCTTGGCCATTGTTGTGGAATGTGGATTCTAACTTGTCCATTTAAGTTCACAACACGAACACACACATGCGCACGCGTGCACCCGATGCACCACACAGCCATCAAACGTACACACACAAACACACAGACGAAATGGCACTTGTTGCTGCCATGGAAGAGCGAATTTTCCAGGCTTCCAGGGAAAATTATGCAAATGTTGCACCGCGCTACTTAAATCAATTACGAGTACGGATTTCCCCATTATTTAAATTATGCTTAAACAGAGTCACTCGCGCACTAACGGTACATCGCACAATGTCGCCTGCGAGCTGCTCTCCTTCTTGGCCGTTTTTATCTATGGCCATATTTTTTCATAGCTTTGCTCTTTTACGGTCTTTTTCAGAGCTGCGACTTTGTTTTCTGGGTGAGAAATTAACGAAAAGAAGTTGGCGAAAACACGAAGCTACAGCTCACAGCTCGCACAGCTCGCACAGCCCGATCTGCAGAAAATCGTAAACACGGCTAAGACGGGTTGGTTGTTGCTCGACAGCTCTGCTGTATAGCCAAACGTCAGAGACTAAGATTGAAGCTAAAACAACAGCGACAACGCGTGCGAAGCGCATTAATTAAAGGCAAGTCAAGCCAACGAACAAGCTAGCGGAGCTTGGGATCTCGGATTGACCCGTAGTGAAAGTCAAGCCACACACGATATCTTTTTGCCTTGTCTTTTTCCTAGGGCGCCAATTGATGAGCGAAGAGAGGGGAAACGGGAACGCACCTGGAGAGCCCACCTGTTGATCGACGCGTTTTTTTGATTTGAATGGGGGATAAGTAGAGCTGGGAGTAAGTCGATTGTTTCGATTGTTTAGAGGTGGTTTAAAATAACAAACACCGATAAATTGGTGATGAGTGTCCCTAATCATGCGGGTATGACAGTGCATGAAAAAGTCTTCTAGCTTAGAAATTGAATTAACTTTTTCGCCGGTCCATTCAAATAATAAGAAATGAGCAAATCCCAAAAAATAACAAAAATTAAACTATCAAAATCTTATATACTCCTTCAAACACCTGGATTTGAATCTCCTGTATATTTTAAATATTCGAAGGAACTGATTGGGAGGGCAAGAATAAAATATACGAATAAAGACTATTTTATTTAATTTGATATTATTTTGATTTTGCTCTTATCATTCATTGACATAAAATATCGGCGATGAGAAATATTCAAAAAAGTTGCCCGTTAATTTGTTCCCCCTATATAAACTGTATTTATTTTAGCAATCCAAAACGAACTCTGTCTTCAAACTTGGTTTTAGTCGTTTTATTGACCTCGGGGTTGCTTAAAATATCGAAAGACCAAATTTGTATGGAAACGCAAGTTTTCAGTTGCCGATATTAAGCCAATTTAATTTCTTGAATTCTGTTTTTTCGTTACCGAACGTCTCTTGACTGCTTTAAAATTGTGTTCGGCGCTCTTTACACCGCAATTAAATAAAAGAAAATCATTCAACTTATAACATATTTAGCAGCGGATAAAAAAGACTGAAAAGAGTTGATCTTTGCATTCGGTATTTTTCTTAAATTTTTTTTTTAATTTTATTAGTCTAGTTTGCTTGCCTGTCGTCGTGCATTAAATCACTCTGGGTGAGTTAACAATCTAGTAGTTTTGCTGAAAATAAGCGAATATATGCTCATGCAATTTTTAATTTTCGCAAACTGAAAAATTAACAGTAACGGAACAGAGAGAAATGTTACCATTGTTCGTGACACTTTGAAATTATACCGATAGTGTCATCTTTTGTTTGACAATCACTCAGGCAGATTCGATTTTGCTCGAACCCGAAGCGCTAAACTGTAAATTGCACCGTTGTTTTCAGCAGACGCAACAACAATTTATATACGGCGCGATGAGTAAAGGCGATCTGACCCGCAAGGTGCTCAGCGATCTGATCTCCGAGTCCGAGTGAGTGCATTAAAGGGTACCGAGTGCACAGCTGCATCGACGCCGACTGCACACAGTATACGTCTGTCTGCTGCGCGCTCCGATTTGATCAATGCGAATTCCCGCGTCTAACTTGAGTTTTTGCTTTTGCCAGGGCGCCGTACACGTCGGACAGCATCCTTCGCGAGTTTCGTGCCACGGACGATAAGCGCCTGTCTGTTGATGAGCTTGTTGACATACTGACGACCATAAGCAGAAAACGGCCCAACTGCGACGAGGTAGCCGCCGAGGTCAAGCAGGTCCTGAGGAGGTGAGTGCGCTGATTCCTGTTTTTACTGCCTAGCTCCAACACGCAGATTTCCGTCTCCCTTCGCAGCAAGGATCCCATGTACGCACTCCTCGTGTTTGTCAAGCGATACTCCGAAGACGGTCTTTCACCGCGCTCTAGTCTAAAGAACAGCGAGATGACTACTATCACCTCGCCCCTGCAGAGCAAATCCTCTATCGCAGTATCCTCGGCTGCTAGGGCAAGCCTGGCGGAGGTGTCGCATGATTCGCTGAGCCTTCCCACGTCGACGCCAGTAATTAATCGAAAGTCCGCGGACTCTGATGCTAATGCCGCCGGTGAACTCTTCGTTGCACGTCCCTTGCCGTTGGGTCGCAGCCAAGGAAATAGCGAGGAGGACCGAGAGCGCGGCGATTTGAGCTTGGTAAGTGGATGGCCAGTGCTGTCGTCCTTGACTTCTCAGCTTTTGTGTTCTTCCAGATGAAGGAGCGCCTGCTGCTTGGCGCATCAAACAGATCCTTGAGCACCTTTCGCCCACCCTCCAGCGAAAAGTCACTCAAAAGCAGCAGTCAAAAGACCATAGTAAATCCGCTGTCCGCTACGACTCCCACAGGTATTTCAGAAGAGAGTCGAACACACAGTCTATGGGACTTTTACAACGTAGACGAGAACACGGCTCCGGACCCGGAGATTGCAGCGATGCCGATTGAAAGCCAGGAGACCGAGATGCTCACTCAGCTGCTGTATTGCTTCACGGGTATTCGGGTGCCGTTCATCGTGCCCATACCGCCTGATCCATCCGGTGGTCTGGCTAGGTATAAAACGGAATTCGCCATTCACAATCATGTAGACCGTTCGCTGGCGGAGCTTATTAGGCAAATCATACCGCTAGCCTCGCACTTCGTGGGCATCCAGAGGATGATCGCTGACATGGACGGTCAGGGGCAGGTGATTAATGCGTTGAACGCTGCACTATCGGATATTAGCCACGACTTTTACGTAAGTGGACTACTAGAATACTGGTAAAACATTGCTGCAAAACTGGTCACGCTTCTTCTTCCACACTCTAGCTTCTACTCATGCAGGCGGAGGAGGAACTGCAAAGGAATGAGTTGACGATGCAGAAGCTTGTCTACTACATGCAGCCAACGGCTTGGGTGATGGAGGAGATCTGGACGACGCTGATTGGCTTGCAGGAGGGTGAGTTGCGGGGAGCCGCTGTGCTAACGCATCTGCACGGGCGTATCAAGCGGCTGGAGGGAGATCGCGAAGCACAAGAAGTAATTATTGGGCTGATGCGCAAGGCGGCCGAGCCGTATATGCGGATGCTGCAGCTATGGATCCAGAAGGGTGTGATCGTTGACCGCCAGCAGGAGTTTCTCGTCGAAGATTATGAAGGTGTCCATTGTGACCAGCTGCCGAGGCACTATTCGGACGGTTATTGGGAAAAGCGGTATACCCTGAGGCGCGACCACATCCCCTCTTTCCTTGAGAAATACTCTGACAAAATCCTACGCACCGGCAAGTACTTGAACGTAGTTCGGCAGTGTGGCAAAAGGGTGATGCCTACCCAGCAGATGCACCTCGAATTCGATCCGACCAGCGAGAAGCACGTATCCGTTATAAACGAAGCATACTACTTTGCCGCCCGCATGCTACTGGATGTGCTGCTGGCGGAGAACGATCTAATGGGCCACCTGCAGTCGGTTAAGCGCTATTTGCTTCTTAATCAGGGTGACTTTACCATGCAATTTATGGACGCCTGCGAGGATGAGCTGTCCAAGAACGTGGACTTAGTGCTGCCCATGACACTGGAGAACCTTCTGGGCCTCACGTTGCGCATCTCATCCGCCCGCGACGATCCCTACAAGGACCATTTACACTGCGAGCTGCTTCCCTACGATTTGGTCACTCAAATGTCCAAGATAATAGACAAGAAGGAGGAGTACTGGCAGATGCAGGATCGTTTGGACCTGACAGGCCTCGAGTGCTTTGCTTTTTCCTACGAGGTGAAGTGGCCTGTGTCGCTGGTGCTTAATCATCTCGCCATCGCTCAGTACCAGATGCTGTTCCGCCAATTATTCTACTGCAAGCACGTGGAGCGTCAGCTTTGCAAGTAAGTATTGAGACGCGAGCAATCCGTATTCTAATATCCAATCTTATTCGGTTTCTTGACTTATTCTCACCTATTCAGGATTTGGAAGGAGAACTCCATTGCCAAAAAATTCTCGCCACAGGCTGCAGAGCTGTACAGGTCGGCATTTACGCTCCGTCAGCGCATGATGAACGCCATTCAAAATCTGGAGTATTACATGATGATCGAAATTATTGAGCCCAACTGGCACATATTTATAGAAAAAATGCAGGCGGTTGAAAACGTTGACAACGTATTGCAGTTGCATCAGGACTTTATCGATTCGTGCCTCAAGAACTGCATGCTATCGGAGTCCTCCCATCTTAATCGAGCCATATTCAAGTTATGCAAGATATGCCTAAAGTTCTGTGACTTCATCCAGGTGAGCCCCGGCAGAACTGGTGGTTGGATTATCGAGCTGTCAGCAACGTGTGCTTCTCTTGTACATATATACTATATTCTTTTTTTCTGTCTTGTTCTTTGCTCTGCTGTTGCACACTCAAAATCTTTACCACTCGCCCCGCCTGCCACCATTACCAACTCTGAATCTGAACCCAATTCCATAAACATATCTATTTCCTTGGCCCTTGTAATGCAGCGCTCGCAGCGATTTTTTCTGGACGCCGAGCTCAAGTCGATGGTATGTGATAGCAGCGACGATAGCTCCGACGAATCTGATCCTGAGTGTTTGCACCGGCCACAGGTATTATGGGCTTGTGCTTGCCTTTTCCGCTTTAGTTGTTGTTTGAGGTTTCAGTACGGCTGCCAGTTCCTCTTAAATAACATTTTTATTTTGTATGGTTTTGTTTTATTTATTTATTCTTTATTTCATTGAAGGTATCAATAATTGCACGAAATGAAGTACGCCAAATAGTATTTATGTATCACTTTCATAGAGTCATAGAATTACCCTTGAAATACAGACCAAACGTAGATTATTGTGCAAGGATTTAGAAAATTTGCGTTGATTGTGTTTAGCTTTATAATATTATCGTATTATTTATTGTATTATTTGTATAATTTCTATTTATAACTTTGACTAACATTTGTTTTCCGAATCATCCTCCTAGCTGGAGACCTCACTGGATCCAACTGATACGTTTTCGGAGCGGGTGAAGCGATTCGATCTCGAGTTTACCGGAATACTAATTTCGTTTTTGAAGAAGATTAACATTGTAGCCAAAGAGAACACGGCCGACCGTTTTATGAATCTCGTCAACCGCATCAACTTCAACGGATTCTACACAGATCTAATGGATAAACTCTGCATGAAGGATGCCATGGGCTAAAGCTGCGCAGACTTTACTCACTCATATGAGAGAACAGAAAAGACGGGAACCAAGTATTAGGTAATCAAATTTAACAATTGTCATCATTCCCGCATGTCTCCACATTTTGCCATTACAACAAGCACATGAATTGTTTCCAACTTAGCTGTTAATTCGATTATTTATGTTTTAATAAAGCTCATAACATTTATAAAACGAATTTAACTCGGCTCCGGACCCGATGATTGCAGTTTTGCCTAGTGAATGCCAGCGGAATGCCCAGCAAGGGTTCATCTTGTAAGATAATGAACGGGTAAATTGCAACCAGCTGATGGCAATTGAAAAAATCGGTATACTCTTCCCTACTCCTTCGTTGTTTGTGAAATACTTTGATAAAATCGCCTGGACTCAGTGTGATCGAGGGTTTGGCTTTTTCCTGTTAGGTGAAGTGGCCTGTGTACCTGGAGCTTAACTACCTCGTCATTGACCAGTGCTACAACTTCAAGCACATGGAGCATGGAGCATTGCAAGATGATATTTTACTTTATTCTACTACCCAATCTTATTCAGTTTTATTAAAAAGTTTTAGTCCCAGGCCGCAGAGGTGTACATATGAACGCCATTCAAAATCTGGAGTATAACATGATGATCAAAACGATTTATCCCAACTGGCTCATATTTATACAGAAAATGTAGGTGCTAAATAAAGTTGATAACATGCTGAAACTCCATCAGGATTTTATCGACTCGTTCCTCAAGAACTGCATCGGAGTCTTCTCATTTAAATCAATCCGTACTACAGTTATGGATTCCATAATATGGGAGAATGCCTGAAGTTCTGTGACTTTACTCTGGTAAGCACAGTTTTATGTTTTTGATTAATTTGTTAAATATGTACATATGTAACTTCCAAGCTTTTTTCTCGTTTTAAAAAATTTCAGAGTGCTTCCACTTCCACTCAAATCTGACTTGAGTTTGGCGGAAGAATAGCTGTGCTACTTTTTTTAATGGCCCTTTTATTGAAAGAGCTTTACATTTTTCTGCTAATATTATGTTGCCACAAGATTTATCTACCTTCCCTCAAACAGGTTCTTTATAGGCTATAAGGACTATAAGACTTTTTTAATTTCTTTTAGTTTGTCCTATGTATGTACATTTATCCGAATTTGATTGGTGCAATTTTGAGTTCTTAGGTTTAAGTTTTTACTTTAACTTTATTTTTAAAATATTTTGGGTGCCTCTAGCACTCTTCGGAGCATTGCTCATTGTAAGCTAAAAATAAATAATTAATTTCAAATTCCTTGCCACTTTTTCATTTTAATATATGTATTGCCAATAAAATCTGACGCAACCTGAGGTTTTGCAACCTGAATTTTGTGTAGAGTTTCCCTTAGATACACAGAAACAATTAATTGAAAACATATAAATTAATTAATATATTAATATAAAATTTTAGAATTAATAACATTAGGAAAGGCATTGGGAAAAATAATTAAAATTTATGGGTGTCGTAGCCCCCAGTCACCTTTTTTTTTAGAGATACAACACATTTTATAGTTTTATTTTTAAAAAATTTAAGGAATACATATAAAAAACATCACACTTCCCGCCCCAAGAATTGGAGACTTGCAGACTTCCCTGGACAACAACCTTTCAGTGTGACCCCACGCCCAAAATAGCAATGTTGATGAATTACACCGGGAAGTGGAACTCTGGAAAAAGAACACTCGTATTTGAAATTTTTTCGGGTGCTATTCTATAAATAAATGAAAATAAATTATAAAGTAAGATCTATAAAGAAAAAAGTTTTCTGTTTGCTTTTTAAATTTTTTAATTACTCGAAATCAAAATTGCTTGATCGATCCGAAAATGGTCAGTGACAGTTCGTATACAAAAAGATTTCGGCTTCTTTTCACAGAGATCCATCTATTTCCTTCGACGCCTTTCAGGCTTCAATAAAGTTTTACGTTTTCGCAATTTATAATTTTGAATGGCAAAAAGTCAGAATGGCACCAAAAAATATTCACATAACTCTTCAAAAGTTTCGTCAGAACTGCAGAGACATTTTTTCGCCATCGATCTTTTAGGGAATACGCTAAAATTCAAATAAAAACAATATTTGGGAGTGACGCTTTTGATCTGACAGCTGTTTTCCAGCTGGTTAGTGCATTCTCTGCGACTCTGGTATTTTTCAGTTTTCTCCGCAACGGCCACACTGCGTTATATCGCCTGTAAACAATTTGAAAATTGTGCATTTGTTTTGAACTCACCTTGCTTTCGCCCCAAAGCACAAAACTTGGCCGGCACATACATTAATCCGGACAAATAATCCCGCTGGTGCAAGAAATGTGGACAATAGCTCGTTTGATTATGGCCCGTTTCGTTGGAGGGCACGCGCGTGCGCAGCAAACGCAATCAATCGGGCGCCAGGACGAAGGACTCTACATAGAGAAATACAGTGCTGTCGCGATTTAAGCGCGAGTGTCAGTGTTCAGCGGAATTTGGTGGCATTTCAACGTGTTTTCGGTTGCAAAAATTCCAAAATAAAGAAGAGCAGAACTCACACGTTGTGTCGAACTATCCGTGTGTGTTGGTCCGTGGCTAAGTGTGTGTTTGTGTCTGTTTGGCGAGGGGAGGCGGAAACCTTAGGAAAGTAGAAAGTAAAAAGTAAAAAGCAAAAAGTTTATGCAAAAGTAAATTCCTTCATTGGGGTGGCTCGTCGTCTTGTGTTGTTGCTTACTTGGTCTGGTGGTTGCTCGTCTGCATCCTCATCCTCATCCTCCTCCTCCTCCCCTCTATTCCACCCTCTTCACCGATGTTTTTCCTAATGCTAAAAGGAAAAATGTTTACAGTGCACGCTCTAAGCAGTGAACATTCTGAATAAATTCTAAATTCTAAACAAACATATTGCTATTTTTCAATTGTTAAATAATTTTTATACTTAACTTCTGAATTTTACATATTTTAGAAAAATGAGAAATAATGTTCCATGTTGATATACAAATTACTATGAATTATGGTAGACATTAGCCTTAAAAACTTTAGCAGAGAATCTTTTTTCAAATACATAAATTCTCAAATTGTCATCTGAACGAACAACTTTGCTGATTGCATAAGAACCTTATTCAAGAATTGGCCCATTGATTGGCATTAACCATAAAGTAACGCCTATTGTTGTTGATTCATTGTAGCGAGCGCGGCCTGTGCGCGAATGTGTGTGCATAAATATGTGAAAAAACAAAGACGGCTGCGCAAAAAAATCAATATTGATAGTAATTTCTCGGATGCCTTCCTTTGGACGGAAAACACCACTAGATCCTTTTCAGCAGAAGGCGCAGTCAGGTGGTCATTGTCCGCTTCAAGGGCTGTCTTTCCTTTCCGCCTGCTTTTTTTTTTTTGGGTGACTCATTCAGCTCACGAACTCCGCAACTCCGCATTCCACCAGCAACTCCCGCTTCGCTGGCAGGGAATGCGAAAACCTCGCCGCGTGTCCACAAAATATTGATTTCGATTCTTTACTACAGCACGCTACAAAAAAAAAAAAACAAAAAAAAAAACACACACACACACACAATATACACAATTAAAAAGCTATTTGCGAAACAGCAAATAAAATGCAAAGTCAATAAATGGCCCGTAACTCAATTTGGCCAACAATTTTAACGGTTTATCGTACAGATATTGTACACGGTAGTGAATAAAATCGAACAAATAAACACTTCCGTTCGAAAAAAGGTGACAGACGAGATGAAAACGCGTCTGGTCTCGCTCACTTATCGCGGCAGTGCGTCCGTCGATCCGCGCTATTCCGCCTCCATGCTGCCATGGACCATAAACGACATCAGGTCCACAGAGAGCTACACCAAGGTAAATATATTTCCAAGGATTATTAATAGACTTATGTTTAGACTAAGTCTTATGGGTCACTCTGATTTAATTAAAAGAATATAAGCATTACTTTAGGTGTGGAAATTTGGAAAATGGGCAATTCTCCACCGGCAAAAAAAATTAAAAGTTCTTAAAAACGAATAAAAACTAATTTCATTTTCTAAAAAAAAATTTAATTAATCGATGTCAAACACGCGTAAACGGAATTTATGTTATTTTTATAAAAAACAAGTCATTAAAAAAGTCATGTTTTGTTTTGATGCCAATCTCTTAAAAAAAGGCATTTGACTTTTGCTTTCTTATATCTCACAGAGAATGCAAAGAGTCAACATAAAGTGCCAAAGAACATATGCGACCAATATTCGTACAGTTTTAATTTAAATTATCGGTTTCTAAAATGTCGCGTGCGACCTGGACTAATATTGAATTTAAAAAATAAATACTTAATATTTTAAAGTCTATCAAAATACATTATTAAGATAATTAATTGCATAATTCATTAAAATTTATTGCATTACGATCTTTAGTCACGCTTCTCTGAAATCAGAGCTTAAACTGGTTTCTTGCAAATAGAATTTCTGCATTCGCGTGCGAATGCAATACATTTAAATGAATATCTTGAAAACGAACAAGGGCACAAAATCGATCTTAGCACCAATTATAGTGCCAACCAAGAGCTATAAGTTTCAAATTTTGTAAAATTAAATTAAATTCTTGGCACATGTACGAATGTAGTATTCGACACCAGAGAATTTCCATATAAGTATGTATATAGAATTAAGCCGATTTTGCACCAATTATTTTTCACACAACTTTGAGGTAGTAACCTTAAATTACGAAAATCGTATAAAAAATACATTTTTATACAAAATCAGTCACACATGCTTCTGATAAAGCGTATCAATTGGAAGCACAAAACGTACTTTTTTTTCATAAAAATTAGAAAATTAAGCAGTTAAATGAAAATATCTTTATAAGGTAGCAACTTTAAAAATGCAAATAACTACCTCCTAAGGCAGTTTTGAATGTACGTATGACATTATCTAGTGTTAGGTTAAGTTAAACAGTTCCCATAACATATACAATTTGCATATAATATATTTGCAAGAACAAATTGCATTCTGATAGACACGTTTGCCTTAAAACGTATAAGACTGACATGTCTGTTGATGTTGATCTAAATATAAATACTTTAAGGATTAGAAATATGTCTTTACTAACATTGCTTACTACTGACAAAATGATATACCCTGGATATAACTATTGAATGACATTTAACACATTTAGCTATTTGATATTATTTTTCATTTTGGCACATTTAAAACACCAACGTATTTCACGAATGGTACGATTTGATGAATGCATGCACTCTTTAATCCTAGCTTTTTACCAAAATCAATTGCAATTTCATTGATTAAATCAGCAACATAACTATGAACTACATAGCAATGGAGATATTGAATTTGATTGGCTTTTAAGTCCTTCGGAATCTCCCGCACACGACCAAAACCTTTCTTGTTAATCCAATCAAATGCGATATGCAATAAACCGAGTACCACACATATCGCACATTACGGGCTTCTAGTGTCGTCGGCACTCACACTTTGTCCGCCTCTGGCGAAAACAATTAAAAGCAATTTGCAATTATTACGGCTGGCTAAATCAATTATGTGCCAAGTGAGAGCCTGCCCAAATAGCGAATGAAATTTAATTAGTAAGTTTGTTCTTCATAAAAGATAATTACGGCGATTAGACGTAGCCCTATAGATACTGTTGAGGTAACCAATGACAAAATACGGATGCCTAATGCCAAATGAAAACAACAACTGCGTGGATATCTCCCATATCTCACCGTCTGCCAGGTGTAACCCAAGCAGATTACGCATACGCCGCGTTAAACACGTGCAACAACAAGTATTTCCCGCCCTTCCACATTTCCACTTTTTCCCCACAACCCGTTCCTTTGGGTGATATTATTAGAAGCTGGGAAATTAATTTTAGCAAAGTCCGCAATTAGCCAGTCATCAGCGGTCTGCGCGTGTGTCGAGGGTCCTTTCTCCCCGAGGGGTTATCCTAAGGACAATCTGTCGCACACTACGGTTAGAGAAATAGCATCAAGTTGCCATTCATACGTGTATCTGGATATATATGCAACCTTTTCTCAGCTGGATTGCAATTGTATTTTTTAAGTCCTTGATAAATATTAATCTTTTAACATTAAATAAGACATTTAATATCTTAATTCTAACCAAATTTACATTTAGTGTCAATTTACCAGAAGAGGGTTTTATATAAACTTAATTTAAACATTTTAAAGAAATAAACTAAACACATTAATGTCTTCTTTATGCTTAACAAAAATTAAGGATTTTATAAAACATCTGTTATTTAACTAAAGTGTAAAGTATTAACTTTTGGAGCTTTGAAAGCTATTTAGAATAACAGGATAACAGTGGCTTTATGTATATGTATTCAATGAACATTTACACTACTGAGACGCACTGTTTGAAATGCAAAGCCCAGGAGCGCCCTTTAATTATCCTTTTTGGTTTCCTTCTACGTGTGTGTCCTTTTTCACAGCTCAGGTGGCCGTTCTCGCATTAAAACGAATCCCTTCTACGTGCCAGTGTCGATGCCCCAGAGGATCTTTCCGGAGGGCAGTCGCATCAGCCGCTAGCAATCCTTGTTGATTCTCATTGAATATAGCCTCATGACCAGAGAGAGAGAGAGTGTTCATGTCCTTGCTCAGTTTAGCATTATCCAAAGAAAATAAATATATATATTGGGTTATATTTTAAATACCAATTGGAATCATTATAACGCGCTTACAAACATCTTGTGTTTTTCGGTAATACTTATCTTCTTAGTATTTATTCTGGAGTTTCTGAATACTAAATTTAGTATAGTATAGTAGGTAGAGCACAAAGAATAGAGACAAGAAATCATATTTTATTTCTTAATATCTTCACTAGTAAATAGTTATATTCGACACCCAAGGGCACAAGGGCTTATAAAATAGAACCAACCAACAAAATATGTAGCAGTCTCAACGGATCTTCGAACTCATAGAACATACATTGTGGACCAGTAGACAGGCTTTTAAGAGCTTTTGTTAACACGATCTTTACAAGAGTGTCTTAACTATCGCATATAGTCTCTTGCTAAAATAATAACATCACAAAATAATTATGATCTATAAGTTACGGTAGATGAAACTATTTTAGCTTATATAAAAAAACAAATATGACTTTTAAAAGTGCGCTAAACTTTTTTAACCGAAAAGTGAATTATTCATTACAAAATCAGTGTATTTATTGCTGGAAACAAGAAGTGTGCTCAGAATCTAAGTGAACATAACGTCATCCAGTTGGAACCCAACATGGCGGTGTCGCCCAGTATTTATCCTTAGCGGATATCAGTTTCAGGAACCATTAGTTCAAGTCCTGTGACATTTTATCCACACTCTGGGTAATCCACTTAGCATCCGTACTCTGCGGAACAGCCACTACTCGTGGCCCGGAGCGGACCGTAATTCGCTTCATATTTTCTTGTTTAAATATTTACTTAAGCCTGCACATTTGTTTATTATAGTTAGTTTCCCTCTGTGTTCTTTTGCATTTAAGTTGACACAAAACAAACACGCACCCAGAACGAAGGGGACAGGGCAGGCAGAATGGCATAAATAAAAATGTTTGCCGACGCTTCTCGCTCTTCTTTCATTCTTCAGTGTTGTGTGGCAGCTTATTGCTTTATTATGTTAAATAGCGCATGAAAATTATAACAAGCTTCTTGGATGGCTGGACGAATGGGCTCGCCACGCCCACTGCAAAGAAAAGCGAAAAGAAAATGCCATCATATCAGTGGTGGTAACGACGTCATGCAAGTTTGTGTTTATCCCTGGTTTTATGACATCTCTGCTGCCTTTTCAACGGAATACCAGTGTCTGGCCAAATAACTTGTTCATCTGAGTTTTGGATTTCTTTTGCAATATATAAGACATCAGATTGATGAGTTTTGTACTCATTCGATGGCTCAATAGCTTTTATTTTTTGGAGTTTTACTCGTCTTACTAAAATCGTAATACATGTTGAAAATGTATATTTGAGCTTCTATATAATTTGACCTCGGACTCGTCTAAGATGGTCTAAGATGGGTGTCTCGTAAAAACAACTCTTTCATTCAAATGAATATGCACCGAGTTTTGCAAACAGGGTATGTGACAGTCAAGAATACTCAACCTTAGCTATTCGACTTGTATTTGGAAAAACACATAAGCCTAAATTATCGTTTACATTTCACTTTCGCAAGCTTCATTTCGCTTTTAAATCAGGTTTTACGAGCACTTGGCCAAACATTAAACCGAACGAACACATATTTATTCTGAATGGGTGACTTTTCATCCCGCAACAATGGAAAGAATGTCCATCCCCCCACCTGGGATACTCGTTTCTTTGATTAATTTGAATCACACGAATGAGGCCTGACAAGGATTTCAGGTGGCAGGCCTCCACTCCCACTCCTCCCACTGCCAACGATTTTCCAACCGCTTTTGCCGACCCGCGATGTTGGCGCGTGCTGCTCCATTGACGTCACAGCGCCCGGGAGTTGGGTTAAGGGAAAAATCAATACACCGCTTGTTTCATTTTCATTTTCATTTTCATTTCCATTTTCCCATTTTCTCATTTCGCCTTTGCGGCTGCTTGAATTGTTGCCACTTCGGGTGTTTTTGCCGCCATCGCCTGCTTGGGGAAGTCACTCAAGTCGCGGTGGTAATCCGCTTTCGGCCGAGTCACTTGAACCGACTCTTCGCACTTCATCCTCGCTGCTCTCGAGTGCTCCTCCTGTGGCCCACGCTGCATATACGCTGTATTCCTGGGGCACTCACAGCCAGAGCTTTGCCCCCAAGACCAAGACCACGAGCCACCCAGCTTAAACCCACTCGATTCCAGTTGGCTGGTGTTTTGCATTTGATGGAACCCGGTTTTGTGGTCTGCTGATCTTTGGACTCATGTCGGCCGGTCTCCTGACATCGTTGCCATGTCGCAGATGTCGTCCACGGAAATGTATGCAGCTGACATACATAAATTGTCCCAGGACGCGAGGGGATAACTGCTAACGAAAAACTGAATATCCTGGCCATCACTTGGGGTATTTCGTAATTAAAAATAAACATTTTTTGTTTAAGCATATATACATATATACATGGCAAGCATGTAGTACAACCTATGGAAGATGAAAACAATAAAATAACTAAACTACTTTATAAAAAAATAAGTAAGATTTTTAAAGTTAATAATGAGCATGGCTAAGTCACATTATTAAATCATCAGTCAAAAAGTTAATAAAAATAAAGAAATAATACAAATAGTAGCTTGGAAATTTTAAAGAAACTTAATTTAAATATTAATGTGGCACAGGTTACGTTTTTTCTGTAAATTTATTAACTAGATTCCACAGCTTTACTTCCAAAGATCTAGTTTGAATATTCGTTAATAGATCGGCTTCATTATGGTTTTCCTTCGTCTTAGGTACTTCTCTTTATTTTACACGTATGGGAATTTATTTTACAAAACACTAAAATACAAAAAAATATTTTTTTGCATTTAGAGTTTTAGATTTTCCTTACCATTTACCGATCGATCCTACAACAGCCAATGCCAATATTATTCCAAACTGAAATACTGAAATAAAACTTTAAGACGACGTTGCGGCAGACAGAACATAATTTAATTTGTTGTTCACAAAACTGGATACAACTATTGCTAATTGGGCGACTCCTCTTCTATCCAAGTGGGCAGGTGGATATTGACGCCGCTGAGCGATGAGCAGGCACTGCCCATGGACAATCCGCTGTTGGACAGGGCATCGCTGTAGACATTATCCGCTGCGGCCAAGTCAATCTTCGAACTTGAGGAGGACTGTTGGCAGCTCAGTGGGGACATTACTCCCAGGCGGGCATGTCCCAGCTGTCGGCCAGATTTTGCCTTCTCGAAGGACATCAGTTCACCGAAGCCCAGTGTACTTAGCACATCAAAGTCCAGAAGGATGTCCTCCATGTACATGAACATAAGACCGCGATGGATCTTCGTCCATGAGGACAGGGCCGCCAGGCTCCAGAGCTGACTGGAGTGGCGGGCAAAGGGGCCAACTTCTGTTTCTGCCACATGACGCACACAGTCGATCAGCATGTACTCCTTGTACTGCTCCATGGTATCCTTGTCGAGCATTTTCTGGGGGGAGAACGGAGCGTTGTAGCACAGTTGAGCGGCTCCCCAGATGTACGGCACGAACTGAAACTTGTCCAAGGCATAGGCTCCTTGGCTGTTCGCCGACACCACCGAGTAGGTGACCTGCATCCGGCGCACGAACTTCAGATACCGATCGAACAGGATCAAGCCGGAGGAGGCCAGATCCACACTCCGGCGCAAAATCTTCGCCTCGAACAGGCCGCACATGAAGAACAGGAAGCTCATCTCGTGCCCCGTCCCGTACTCGATCTTTGTGGCGCTGCCAAAGGCCCCCGACAGGTAGTGTCCCAGCTCGTTCACGTAGCGGCACTTCGTCGTTGGCAGCGCTCCCTCCAGTATCTGGTAGATATCCCTATGCATGCTCCGTGAAAACCGCCGGTAGCCTTTGTTCCCCAGATCCAGCGAAGCACTGGCCAAGGTATCGACGACTTGGGGAGCCGGCGGACTCGTGTTGATTATTGCGTCCAGTTTGTCAAAAATGGTCGTCAAACGACGTATGTTTTCGCTTACGGGAAAGTCGGCTGTGCCAAGGACTCCCTGGATCTCGGTGCTGAGGTCGTTTAGGTATGTGATCAAGGTGAAGAAGGCCTCCGAGGTCTGCCACAGATCGATGTCCGAGGTGGCTAGAACGCGGCAAGTGACTCCGGTGCTGGATTTCATAAAAAAGGCGGAAGCCTGCGCGGCGTGTGCATCCCATTTCTGTTCCATTTCTCAAATTAAATTAACGTTTTTTTATTGTTTAGCTTTGTTTTATTGTTTTTGTATATTTTTAAAGTCCCCAGAAATGATTACTATGAAGTCAACACACACTACACCACTGAGATTAGAAACTCGGTATGCTCAACGACATTCACAGTGGCTTCATAGCATACTTTTATGGGTGACTACAAATTTGGGAAGAAGAAATAGTTCTATGCCGTATTAAAGCCGTTGTACAAACTGATTTTTGGGATTTATTTTTTTCAGGGTGATGAAAAGATAGCTCTTTATCATATATTTAGTATCATTTCAGAACATTTATAATTGATGTACATAATTGTAGCGCAATGAAGTACTGTATGATAAACAATGTCCGCTGGCTACAACAATTACGTCAAACTTGGTAATTTAGAATCAAAATGTCATCTAACAATCTGTGTGTGTTTGGCTAAAGACCGTAGTAAAGTTTTCCAAAAATAAATTTTGTTTATGGGGCCTTTTCCAATTATTTTACTACTTGTAATAGCAACACCTGTGCTTAACATGCCCTATAATTTCAAAGGCGATCGGTTAATTAAATTTTTAGTTATCTTAACAGCCAGATGAAAATAAAAAGGAAATAAAATTGCTAAAATATGTAATTTAGTGCTTGAGTAGGCTGCTATGAAGAGAAATGCTTCTTAGCGCTATAACTTTTTAACTGCATCGAAAATATATATATGTACATATGTAGATCAGATTTATATAAAAAAATAAATGTTTTCCTCAACTCGGCATGAACCCCTTTACACAAAATGGCGTTGATACTTTTAAAAATTTTTTTCATTATTATTTGGACTAGTAGTAGTCCAACTATAAGTGAGTTGTTAGGTTTTTAGTAAACTCAAACTAAACGTAATAAATAAAGTTTAGACAATATATTCCCTTTAACATAAACACTTCGTAATACACTCTGACTTAGTACATTACATTCAATTGAAATTGTGATCAATATTTATATAAGTATGTATGTTTCTGATGTTTTGGTCGTTCCCAACATATAGTACATGTAGTATATGAATCAAAGCTTTTGGTCGCCGAATTATGTAGTACTATAATCTTTTTCTAGTGGTAACTGACAAGAACTTCCTCTTGCTTGTAAAGGGTTTATTTTCTTACAGTTTAGAATCAATTTCAATATGCATTACTACCGTTCTCATTGACTCTATTAGGGAATGATTTTCTGATAGATATGTCTTGTAGAATGTATTTAAATACATAGATTTGTAAAGTACTAATAATAGTCGGGCTCTTTTGGCGTAACCTATATTTTTTTAATCTAGGAATATTTTTCAATGGTTGCAAGCATGTTGTTAAGACGTCAGGGAGGGCCAATGTGAAAAGGCAACTGCAGTTAATGCTAATTATATGACTTTACTGCACCAACGACGGTAACAATAACTGCAACAACAGCAATTGCGAACAATGTACAATGAACAATTGTAGACAATTTATTAGGCAACACAAACAACAACAACAAGAACAACAACAACAACAAACAGCAGCTGCTGCATGAAAACGTAATGGAAAAACAGTTAAAATGCATAAATCACCGGGCAATAACACGCGACGTCTGCCGCTGGCAGCGAAAGCTAACGCCTAACGTCACGTCGACGTCGTGATTCTAATGACAACAACAACAACCAGCACAAACAACAACAACAACTACATAAGAAGTAAGCACAAAAACAGTAATTTCAGCCCCACAGCTGTTTTTGACATGACGCTAACTGCACTTCAAAGCAAATGAATGTGCATGTAGGCAGGCACACACGAAGGTGCGAGCGAGACAGGTGTACCAGTATTAGGGTGGACCTTTTAGTCGGCTATTTTAGTGTAGTATAGTTCTTGAGTAAGTTGATCACCAATTTTAATGTGTCAGTGCCGAGATCGAAGCATCCTTCGTGTTTTACACGCTGCCGTTAATAAACATAAACATTTGTTAAAAGTATATTTGAAATACTAGAACCAAAAATCGCAGGCTACTACTGCTCTACTACCATTAAGTATATAAATAAATACTTTGCAATCACTAGGATTTCTTAATTCACAAAAAAGATATCTTAAAGTATGAATAACATTACATAAAATGCATTGAAAAAATATAATAAAAAATTTGGAATAAATTTTGGCGCTTTTTCTTAGTGATTTCTTATACACTCCCGTAAATTTGTTTTGATGCCAGCTCTTAAATATTAAAAATTTGTAAGAAAAAGGAATTGGCTTAGAGAAGTAAAATACATCTTCTACATTGGTGAGCCACCCTAATTGTCCTCCCAATCTGGGCACGTGACTACGCCTATTGCTTAGCTTGATTTAAATTCGGAATCGCGGGATAAAAGAATGTAGAAAAAGCAAAAAGGGGTCAAGTCGTCAATTGTCTTAGCAAAGGGATCAGATTACGTATACGCAGCGTGTCATAGCGCCATTTTCATGATATTCTTTACGAAGAACTCTGCAGTTGTTGTATACAAAAAGAAACAAAGAGCTAAAATATAGGGTAAAAGCGGAGAGGGAAAGAAAGTGAAAGTATGTTCTGTATGTTATGTTATGTATGTTAACTTGTCCAGCTTAGTAAGTTTAGAATTAACTCTCTGTTATATATTTAATGAATCACAGCATGATAACTTGGGTAGCTTTATTGCGCAAATATCAATGCTGTGCCTTTATTTCAATTCCCATTTAGCTGGCAACAGTAGCACTCAATCCGATACTCGACAAACAAAGAGAAGTCCTGTCTGTAATAGACAGCAGGGATCCTTCGTCAAGTGACAAGGGGAAATGAATTTAATTTTAATTGTCAGGCCCGGTTGGTTTCCTTTCAATTCTGGCCATATGTCAGGTATTTCCTTTTAGCTTTAATTAAATGGCTGGCGGTAAAACGAAAATGTTAACTTTTTTCTAAGTCAAGTTGTCCTTTATAATTATAGGTTGCCGGGCAGCATCATTAGTGGTCCTTTCTTACTTAACATTCTGTGCTCCAGGGAAATACTCTTTAGTCTCTATATTTTTTAACAGGTATAATAACAATACTACGCCATTCCAATTTAATTATTAAAGGGAAATGTAAAACAATATAAATAATTTTAAAATAAATATATAAAAATCAATCTAATTTCATTATATGAAACTCACATGAGGGTATCTACGTTTTCGAGAACTCAACTTTCATTTTTATTTTTTTGCTATCCGCTAACTTGGCTCTCAAGTTTTTCGTTCTGTTTTTAGTTGGGTAAAAGTTACCGCCCCTCCGAGGAACACGCCCACACACTCTCCTCAAACTCGAGCCACACTTTACTTTGATTTTAATTTAATTTGCGCAGGAAAAGTTTTCATTTTGCTCGACGATAATCAACGCCTTTATTTGCTGCCCCCTTGGCTTACCCTTCATGAAGGTGACTTGTTGTTTATTTCTATTTTTCTTTTCGAAGCTTCAATTTGCAAAATTAAAGTTTTTGGGATATCATTCCCCGCCCAATAGTTTTGGGTGGAAGATTGGTATTAGTCTGGGGTTGTCTTTAATTAATTTTACATTACGGCTTTTTCCTTGAAAATAAGACTTTTCTCGCGCTACTTCCGCTACTTACAATTGATGTTAATTTTAGTATATCTGGTGTATATATATTTTTTTCTATTTTTAAAACCTCTATAACAGAAACACAGCAGAAGGCACTCTTATACAGAGAGAAAAATGTATTTTAAATTGTTTATATATATTTACATTTATGCCCAATGATTAAAGCAAAGAAATAACTTTACTTTTAAGAAATGGATAATTAATCTGATGCAGTAAGCGGTCATTAAGTTTTTAAAAATCTACTTAAGACTGTCAATTTTAAGCGTCTTCTTTTCTGTGTACCAGAAATGCCGCCCCATTGGGGCAAAGAACACAACGACCTGCTTTTCTGTCAACTACAGCTCCTGCAGCCACAACAACGACACACCCTTGCAGTGAGCACAACCCAATTTCCGCCTTGCCACACAAGCCCCCAGCTCATAGTGTCGCCACTCCCTAGTTACCGGGCTTTAGTTGTTAGCATAAAAAAAGGGCCAAGAACAAAATGGAAAAGTAAAAAAAAGAAATACGAAAATAGTGCCGGGGAAGGATAGGCGTCGAGCGACGGGTACCGGAAATGGAGCAGCCGCCATGTTGGCAGGCATGTCATGTCGTCGTTGTCACCATTGCCTGCTGCTATCTCGCTCTGAGGCCGCACTTCCTTTCTGCTTGTGCATGCAAGTATGTAAACTGATTAAAAAGAATTTAATACTGTTAATCTGCTTCGCGTAGTGGAAACATCTAGCAAATTATCAAACAACGCGCATTCATTTGCTTCTGTTTCCCTTCGGGTTTATTTCATTCTCACATTGAGAATGATTTAAAAGCGTATTATAGGTAGTATTTAAATACTTTTTTGTCATATCATATCTTTAATAAGAATTAAGAAGACTATTTATAATTATGAATAAAAAGAATTTAGTAACTAACTTGAATATTTTACTTGCAGCTATCGGTGGGCATTGAGCACGGCATATTGGAGTCATACAACTCGGACTTTGAGCTGCAGTTCAGCCATCCCCTTAAGCATATCGTCGGCATGTGCCGCATCATCCACAAGCCGCTGGCAAAGAGCATCGGGAACGGGTTCCTGCAGCTCAAGTCGAGTGCTGGCCACGCCTCGGCCTCTTCCACCGGCGCCTCAGCCTTGTCCCACGGGAGCAACAGCAGCAGCTCGCTGACCGGAAACGGACCTCGCCACACACTGACCGCATCCACGTCCTATGGCTCACTCTCGTCCAGTGCGGCGTCCGCTTATCAGCAGCAGCAGCAGCTGGCGGCGGAGGCTGCGGCGGAGCAGCCGCAGAACTTCATGGAATTCCAGGGCCCCATCACCGGACTGGTCTACTTGCTGAAGGACCCCAAGGATCCGCTGCTGCACATCTATCTCTTCGAGTGCGAGGCCGTTGAGGAGGTGAGTTCCGAGTCCCGCCCAGAAGACGGATGGGAAAAGTTGTCGACAGTTTTGGCCAACATTGTGTCAGATGTCTGTCCTCTGGCAGTTCGTTTTCTCACAATCTCTGTCATTTCTAAGGGGGAAACTGAACCATTCTGGCCAAAAACCAGGGGGGGCTTGTGTGTGTGCGGACAGTTTGTGGCCTTTTGAAATGCTTTCATATGGAAATGTTTAGAAAAGTTGCCACACAATAGTGTTCCATATGAAAACTACTTGGATTAAATTGCACAGAACGTGCAGGAAAAGCGCCAAAAAGGATTTTGTGGGTCTTTGTTCGGTGCATAATAAGTTTGAAATGCTTAATGAGCGAAGCGACCTCCGGCAACGGAAATATCGCTTTTGTTTTTAATGGTCGCATTAAATGTATAGAAAGATGCCTTTTTAAATAAACTTTCAATGACCAAGTATCGGAAATATTTTGATGTCTTTCTGAAAAACTATTGCTACTGCAAATGGAACGTTTTCTTGTTATACTGACCACACAATTTAATTAGAAAAGCGGAGTGCATTTAACCCTTAATCCTTCCCCACCGACCGGGCTGTGTCTGCCAAAAATAGTAACGAACGAATTTAGCCTGAGTCATGACCTCTTTTTGTTATCAAAAAGCCCCCCATTCAGGGCGTTATATTCCAAAGTCTGAACGTAAACAACCCTGGTGGTTTGTGAATTTGGTTAGACGCCCAGCACGCCATAAATCGACTTCCGTTTGCATTTCTAATTAAATAGTTCAGCAACTAGAGAAGCAACTAAATTGGGGCTGTGTTCGACGAGAATCCACTAAATTAGGACTGCTGCCGCTTCCACACGACCTCCCGCGTTGACCTTCTGCAGCAAAGTAAGGCAAAAACACGTAAAAAGTTACTCCGAGGGAACAAATCCACTTTTACGCTTTTTCCAAAAGTGGTCACGCCCCTTCGATGGCGAACAATAGGGTGAAAAATTAAATGCCAGTTTTTGGTCGAAAACTTGAGGGGAAAAAACAAGCCATGAAAATATAAACACAAAAAAGTATGCGTGTATTTCATGCACATTTCCATTTCGGGGGTGTTAGCTCCCTTTTGTATTGTAAAAATACTAAATTCCGACATATCCGATGGTCCACTATATCCCAGATACTGAAAAAGCTATTATTTCGGACGCTTTTTAAGCTTAAATTAAACTGAATTCAAAATATTCATTTTATACTGAATATTTTTTTAAAGCACCGTATCTTCGTGTATTTTCACATTTTCTCTTTGCTGTTTCATTGAGTGTTTCCACTTAATTTCATCGTAATTGTTCGTTTTTGTTAGTTTTTTTTGTTGGCTGCTCATTGCATGTCAAAAGCGTTTTAAGCCCCATCAGTTCACTGCGCCCTGCGTTTTGGCCATGATGTTGACGTGGCTCCTCGATTGTTTCGTGGGTGTGAGCCGGCGTCGCTCGGAAGTTTTATTGAGTTGTGCCTCCTGCACTCCGTTTCCAGCTGGTTGTTATATTTTCGCTAGATCTGGGTCAGTGTTCGCATTACGATCGCCTTAAATGCTTTACCACCTGGGATAGCATGCAAAGGCACAATGCACTGAATGGAGTACTATGTACATTTGAATGTGTATATATGAATTATTCTTTCCAGTTGTTTCTCATTTGAACTATATCTTTAAGTTTGCAAACTCCTTAAACATCAAAACCCCTTAATAATGTCATTTTGAAACATTTAAATTGTTGATAGAGTAATTTGTTACATCTTTTGTACACAGATACAGTTTTTCCCATTGTATTATTCAGAAATCTCTACTACCGTAATAAAAGTCTTGAAGTTTTGTTATCATTGGATCCGCAAGGACCATACTCTCCTTCTTAAAAGATCTACATGAAATCTACCCACATTTTTATACCCTTGCAGGGTATTATAATTTCAGTCAGAAGTTTGCAACGCAGTGAAGGAGGCACCTCCGACTATATAAAGTATATATATTCTTGATCAGGATCAACAGCCGAGTCGATCTAGCCATGTCCGTCTGTCCGTCTGTCCGTCTGTCCGTCTGTCCTTCTGTCCGTCTGTCCGTCTGTCCGTTTCTACGCAAACTAGTCTCTCAGTTTTGAAGCTATCTGAATGAAACTTTGTAGTTAGCCTTCTATATACTCTCACTCGTATATATGTCGGAACGGGCCGGATCGGACGACTATATCATATAGCTGCCATAGGAATGATCGTAAAATTTTTACAAAAAAATTTTTAACTTTTTCAGTTTTCAATAGAATTGGATCAAATTTAAGATATAGCCATTTTACTATACTCTACAATTTTGTGTAAAATTTTATGAAAATCGGACCAATATATCATATAGCTCCCATAGGAACGATCGAGAAATTAATACAATTAAATTTATAACTTTTTTAGTTTTCAGCTGATTTTCATCAAATTTAAGGTATAGCTATTTTATATTAGTCTTAAATTTTTTGTCAAATTTTATGAAAATCGAACGACTATATCTTATAGGTGCCATACAAACGATCGTTTGATGTAGAGGAAAAATGCAAATCTGTGAATGTAAAACTGCAAATATAATATGTATAGGTGAATGAAATGAAAGCAGGTATTATTATTCATTGTTTTTTAACACAAATATATATAATTTATATTGTATGGATTCCTATTCATAGAAGTTCTATCTGCAAGGGTATATAAACTTCGGCGTGCCGAAGTTAGCTTTCTTTCTTGTTTTGTTTAACCGAGTTTAAAATTTGCCATGGATTTTATTTTATAGATGCATAAATGGTAAATGCAAGATTGTAGTAAAACTAAATATATATATATATAATATAAATGTTTTTAAAAGAAAGTTAGTTTAATTTCTTATTGATCCAATTAAAATTTTTAAATTATTTTTGGAATTTTCTACGATTTGGTATATAAATTATAATACAGAACGCTGTCTGTTTCATATTTGTGGTTTTCTGTTGTTTACTTTCAACGTGTTTATCGTCAGTAAGAAATTTGTCTGGCACTAAATAATCTTAGTTGAAACGAAATTTCCAAGGAAAATGTTTTCATTAAGCCCATTTTATTTGAATTAATATCACAATTAGTTTTCAGTCAGTTCAGTCCGTACTGTCACTATGTTCTTTGATTTCAAAGTTTTATGAGCTAAGTTTAAAAGAGTTTGACTGGGAGTAAAATGCACAAAATTTAACAAGACTACATATTAAATTTGTATAAATAAATAAGCAATTTTAAAACATGCCCTAATGCAGCCTAATGAGGTGTTGCCATTAAAAAAGAAAAACGGATTAGAAATATCAAAGAAAAGCATAATTGGCCAACCTGTCGGATACGTTCCGCTGATTGAGCCGCTAATTGAAGCCATTAGGCACCGAGATAAACGCACTTTCCCCCGTTCTTTATTCGCAGAATAGAGAACAAAAACAGAAAAGGGGAAAGCCATTAGGAAAATGCTGGAAAAATAAAGCTAATTGCAAGGATTCGGATAAGCGAGGCACACTTTTGTTGCCACCTGTGGTCCGCTATTCAGGGCCAACGGTGGTGGCGGCGGCACTTAAACAACATCATAAGCTCGTAAATATTTAAAGCCTTAGCAGCTCCACCTGCGCAGTGTCCTGGCCAGAGCGTGGTCCTGTGCATCATTAGCAGGTGGATCCGTGCCATGTCCTTTGCTAAATGACGCATGGCGCAGAGCTGCCATTTGCCTGTTTAAAGTTCGGGCCTGCCCCGCCCGCTTCCTGCAGGATCTGTAATGGTGCGGCACAGGACTCTCAGTGGGGCGATGGGACGGGGCCAATTCAAGGCGGGGTCCTGGTCCACCCATCCCATCACATGTCCTTCAGCATAGCAGCCTCAACAACTCGGTTGGGCCAACAAGGAAACTAATCGAGTGTGTTGGCAACCTTTCAAACTGTCGGCAATTTCGCAGTCCTTTGAAGCTGCCGTATCATGGTGCTCGAAGGAAATCGCTTAAAGTGTCCACATTATGCACACTGAATGAGCGCCCTCAGCCTGTATATATCCTCTGAAAGTTGTTTGGTATTCCAAGTACACAGCAAATCCCCCAGTAATAGCACTGTGCATTTAGTGACTATAAACTCTCCAATAAGTGAGTGAGTAATGCAGTTTATATTATACTACTTCACTGCTTTTAAACTGTGGTTAATTGATGTAGTCTATAGGTCATTTTCAATAAATATAACATTCTCTATTATGTTGTCAATATGTTATCATGCGCTAAAGAATATAATTTCCTTACTCTTTTTCCTAATAATTCTTGCAGAAGAGATCCCATTGAAACCAATATTGAACACTTAAAGCCTCTGCTACCCCTCAAAGCCTCCTTCTCCTTTGCCAGATAATTGGGTTCCACTTTTATTTCCTCGAATTGCATGCAAAATATTCCCTCCATCCGGTTTGCAGGATGAACTTGGCAAGGAAGCCGGCCCGGTGAACAAATTGAATTTGTCGCACATCGGGGAAGGAAGAAGCATTTTGTGCCATGATTAGATTGAAGTCGGTCCTTTGTCCTCTGTCCCCTGCCGGTGTGTTGGTGGTGGCTCCTTCGTTGTGCTTGCCAAATTGATTTTATAGTCAGTGTTCTAGTTCGCTACTGGCATTTAAAAGGGAATGTTGATTTAGTTTCAGTTTATTATTTGCATTTGCCAATAAATAAATGAAAGAGAGAAGCCACTTTGATATTTGCCATTGGTGAGAACTCATGGAACACAGATTTCTGACAGGAGTTCAGTTTAAATGTAAGGATTTGTAAATAAATTTAACGTCATTCAGCTATTAAGCTATCTTGCTACACCTATCTAAAGGTCTACTGTATAACAAATAATTGGACTTGAGTCTATGCCCATCATTTTTAATAGACTTGTTTTGGATTTATTATTATGAATAACCAATGATAATAAAAAAGGAGGAAAGAAGTTAATCGCAAATTTATATAAAGTGTTTTAAATAATATATTAACAAGGAAATGAAAACAATTTTGTACTCTTGCAGTTTTACAACTTAAAAATTGAAAATCGATCCATTTGTTCAAATGAAATAGAAATGATATAATGATATAATGTTTTTCAATATATATGTATGCTTGATAACTTATGAAAATCACATTAATTTATTCACATTCCTTTTATAAAAAAATACGCAAAAATGTGCTCTACATTTTGTGCTACATTCTTTTGTAAGTTTCCATCAGTTTTAACTTTTTCATTAAGTAAGCATACTTAAACAAATTGAATTAGCTATGCCCTGTGCTATGCTTTGCTCCTTTAAATTCCCTATAAGTTTTATTTTAAGTTTCCATGTATTTCCATGATTTACCAATGTGATAACTACAAAAATTACTATTTACCCATCATTATGAAATTATTCACACAGGTTTCTAGTACAACAAGGAAATATCAGTACTTATTGAATTATGTGGGAGAAGTTTAAGGCAATTCGTTAGATATATTGTATATGTAACACGTTTCTAAAAAAACACTTCAAAAATAAAATTGTTGGATATGGATATTGAATTGAATTTATAATTATTTCACCTACCTACCTATTTATATATAAATAAGAAAGGAAATAGCACTTAAAATAGTCTTTTACAATCTTTTGTAAGTTTTCAAAAGTTTTAAGTTTTTTGTTTATAAATTTGAGAATACTTAAACAACTTGAATTAAGTATGTCCATGCTCCTTTAAATTCCCAACAAGTTCTATTTTTAAGTTTCAATGTATTTCGGATGTTATAGCAGGTAAATGCACTAGATTACTATGATTTACCAATATGATAACTACAAAAATGACTATTTACCGATCACTTGTGAAATTTTTCACGAAGGTTTCTAATACAACAAGGCAATAGCAATTAGATTTTGTGTATTAAAAACTAATTTCCACCATTCTGGATATGGATATTGAATTTAATTGATCATAATTTTAAATATACATAATTTTTCCCTTTATATTCAAGTAGTAGTAGTCCCCTTAAATAATAAATTTTTGCTTGCATTGCATTACAATGTATATTTGTTGGCACTTTTGACTTTGACCGATTAAGCATCGATTGGCATTCGCTGATTACCATTTCCCTGTGGCAATATCCAGATGTTGCATTTACCATGGTCTGGTGCCCAATGCCCAATGTTTGTAATTTATGATCTTATTTACCGCACGCAGTATTAAGTATTCGCCGGGTGGTCCGAATAACCAAATTTCTCCCGCTCTCGCACTCACATTCGCAGTCGCTCTCACATCCGCTCTCACCGAGCTATATCTTCTTCGATTTCGCATGCGCAGGTCGCTATATCTCGGCATATCGGCATATGTATCTTCATACTTCTCGGATCGTCGCCAGTCGTTTGACGGCAATTGAATCGCGTGTTCGCGTTTCGCTCGAAAGGCGGCGAGAGTTACCCCGTCAACAATCGTAAATATAATATTTGCAGAAAGTGAAGACGGGGAGAAAAGACAACAACCGTCGAATCGCGACAACAAATTAGTGAAATGGGCAAAACAAAAACAAAACTCGTTCGGGCCAGAAATAATACAGTGATTGGCAAATAAAAAACACAACAGGCACGCTTTTTTTCAAAAATAAAAATAAATCAGTTACTAAAACGCGCCAACGAAAGCAAAACAGTGTATATATATATTATACAAAGAACACAAAGTCATATCCAAACTCGTATATATATACACGTAGAATAATGCTTATTTTTGTCCGTCTTGGCCATTCCTATTATTCGTTTACTCTGACGTTTGTTTTTACCTAATTGAAACGTCAACATAAATTGGTACTTTAAGCACTGAGAAAAGTATTGATTGCTTCCAACATTCTGATTTAGAAGGGTCAGAAATACTCCTTAATAAGGATGCACATCTGTAAAAATATTTTATAAAATAGTACAAAGTATAGGTAGGAGTCCAACCAGTTTTAGAAGTTCAGATAGGATCGGAGCTCGTAACTCTTACATAAATCGATCTACGAAATATATTCCACTCGATGCAAGCAAAAGGCACTCAATAATAGGCTCTCTTTGTCCCAAATATCGTGTAGTTGCAAAGTGCCATTGCAAACATCTCTCGGAATCTAGGAATCAATTCAGGCAAAGTCAATTAACGCGACAATTAGCAGGGGAGCAAGTTAAAGATACATTTGTATAGGGGGATATAAACAAATACTTTCGACTTACATACATAACATATACGTATATACAGTTATAAATATACATCGGCATTGTGTTATTATCGGCATATATCGGTGCTTTGTCTCGCAAGTGGGTTACAGAGACAAGTGCAGCGCTGGGAACCTTTTTATAATTATAATGATTTATCGGCCAGCGAAGCGCAGCAGCCAGTACTTTGACCCGCACTATGTATTTCATTCCCCTGCCCCTGCCCCTCCAACAGCTGATCGATCGATCGATCGATGGGTGGTCAGAGATCGCTTGGTTAGTGTTTTGTTCGAAATTCGAAAATACTTTCGTTTAGACGCGAGAATCGTCGGCTGGCCCTCGGAACAGACTCGGTCTCGATGCGCATTTTGTTGCCGGGCTTTTCGACAGTCATTTCCCACAAAGTTCACCTCGCGAATAGTCGTAAAATCAGCTCTCCGCGGATTTAAATACACTTGGATTACCCCGTACAGCATGTGAGAGGTGTGCGTGTGTGGTTGTGTAAAAATAAACAAATCAAGGATAAACTATATTTCAATAAATATGCCCGATAAAAAGTATCTATTAAACTAAACAACATACTATAAAATCCGAATCGGAATCGGACATCAACGAGACGTGAAACAATTTATCTGAACCATAATTCATTAACGTTTTATACACTAAACGTTTAACTCTCCTCTATAATAAATGATAGTTTAAATTAATGTCCACCATTTTCGAATGCCAATTGTGTGCAGAGAGCCACTAAAAGTGTTTGACAAAGTTATTACCCAAAACGAGTTGAAATGCCCACAAAATAGTGCTAAATTGCAAAATAAAATCCAACCCTTAAAGTAATAAAAATAGTTAATACTAAAGTTAATTATTGTTTTTTGTGATGCAGCAGCACGCGTTGTGAATACTCTTCTCTCAAGAATCTTGTGATTAAAAAATATACTATGGAAAACTTGTGATAGAGTCATTACAACTCAAACTTTGCTCACTCAAAGTTCAAGGATATAGTTCAAAAGATATAGTTTCGCTGCGGACGCAGTTGCGAAAGTAAGTTGCAATAGCTGACGACACACCTGGAAATCCCTCAACCATCCCATCCGGCGCACAGAGATGTTCACGGTGCCATTCCATCGGGACACCATCCTGACCACCTCCGTCAGCGATGCCTCGGTGCTCAACAAGAGTCGGGCCGTATGTAGAGATTCGGACGTTGTGTCCACTGTCCCCTGTCCAATATTCATTGTTCCCTGTCCAGTAACCCCCAGTATCGATCACTAACCCACTAAATTGATTTCAATTTCGCCTTCTGTAATTTGTGAATGTGCTCGCTGCCTCTCTATTTACTTTCCGCCCGTGTGTTTTGCCTTTCTGTGCGGCGTCTTATGCAACGGTTTGTTATGCATGCACTGCTGCGATTGCTTTGTTCTTTTGTCTCCCAACTAATTGCAGCGTTTAGGCCAAGTTAAAAGTCGACTTTGCCCTGGGATTTTCCATAAAGACACCCCCTCGGCAGATACTGCCGCTCGGCGTTAATTGATTTGCCCTTGGGGCGGCCTTCTTCCCATCGGCAGGCAGGGCTCAATAATAATAGACTAGCTCCGCCAGTAGTGCTCTGCACCTTTCGAGTTGGACTTTTATTGAAATTTAAACGGCAAGAGACAATTCGCATGTAAATGAATCGGATATTCTATTTTGCGGATTACCATATAGAGTGTATTTTTTTTGCTTTCACATCCCACGAGAATGCTCTTCTCCCGCTTCCGCAACTCGGGCTAAATTAAATTCCGCGCGCGTGCCAAATGGTTGGTGGGAAGAAGAGTGGTCAGGCAGTCCTCCTACTGGCCGTAGGCGCCAGGAAAAGTTTCTCGAATTTGTCCTTTATGCGGCACTTGACCATGGCCATGGTGGCGTCCATTTGGGCCCTCTGGTGTCCAAGAGCGCGTAACAATCGGGGAAAAGGCCCTTTTGCAGCTTTAACTTTTCAGCTGAGTCGATTGTTCACTTGTTCACTTTCGATGGGTATTCCAAAAGTTTCGCAAAGGCCTCACTTTAGTTGTTCTTTGTTTTCTGCTCCCAACTCGTAGATTTCAAGGGCTTCTATAGAATACATATACACATAAATGTATGTAATGAAGGAAATATATTAGTGATTAGATTGACATATTTTTGGGGAAAGAGTAAAAGGAACTTTTCGAAAGTGAAAGTTTCAATTTATAGCCATCAGTTAAGACTATTATTGTGTGCGGCGTAAAAGTATGCAACGTTTAAATCATACTGACCCAAGGGTATTTTATGGTCTGAAATTATAAATTTAGTTCTAATTTCAAAGTCTGCAATACAGTCATGTGTTCAAGTTTAGTTAAATATCAAGAAAAATGTAATTTTTTGCACGTTTAACGTATAATTAAAACGTAAAAATTAATCCAAGGGCACAAATAAATATATTAAAAATGCAGTGCCTGGAGCCGGTGACGCATTTAACTAAAGGAATTAAGTTTAAATTTCAATTGATTTAGATGCTTTGAGGAACCGGTCACAAATTACCGGTGCAATAAAGTATCTGCGATCACCTCAATGCTCTAAGCTGGCTAACGAATTAAACTGTAATTTAGCTACATGCTAATGTATGACATTAACTTTAATCGCTTCAGCTTTCAAGCAAAGTTATACGAGTTATCTGTGCATTTGTTCCTCGATGCCCAATAGGCAATAGCCGAAAGATATTTGAGCCATAATTCGAATTAGCACAAGATAAACATCCCGACTTTCGACAGGGGGCTTGGTCGGTCGGTCAATGATAAACACATAACAATAAACAAGGCGCTATTTTCTGTTTGCTCAAGTGGGCCGGAACCGGACCCGGTTTCGGACCGGATCGAACCCGGCAGCGTCGCCAATTGGCAGGAAAATGCGTTGCACACACACAGTTTTGACCTTAAGGCGAATGTAAACAAGTTGGTCCGGCGGCCTGCAATAATGGTGATGGTCATGATGGGTTGGCCATGCCAATTGTCGTTCAATCGATCCGTCCTTTTGAGGGGCCGCGTTCGGGTTCAACACACCGCAGCTGCTTTTGCTGTCCCTGCTGCCCCGAACCCCCTTAAAAAACGAAACGAAAACTCTAAAGTGAGCTCCAGGTCTTTATTATTATTCGCCAGACGCCCTGACATCGCACATTGCAATTTGCAATTGCATAAAAAGACATAAAACAGCAAACGAGCACCGATAACAGCAAACGACAGACGGACAGACAGACAAGCAGACGTCTGACGGAAAACACAACTAGAGGACTACAAAAAATATGGCATAAAAAACGCTGACATGAAACATTAAGTATTATGGTTCAGACATTTGGCGACATTTGCATGGGCTTTATATTATTCAAACTGAAATTGTTTATACATATGAAAAAGAAGTCTTTGGTAGCAAATGTACAACATTTATCAAGTAGTTTCAAGGTCAAGATAAATAAATATCAAGATTTCCAGTTAATCTTCACTAATAGTTAAAGAACTTGAGAGCTATTAAAAAAAGAAAAAAAGGTTATATAAATATATATATAATAATATAAATATAATTAACCTGGATAGTTATGATAAGAGTTAACTGAGAGATATGCACTGCTGAAACTTTACAATGTTGCTTCGCTATATGGAAGTTTCTCAACATGTTTCTAGCAACATTTCCCAGTACACTTCGCACTGTTAAATGTGGTTCTCAGCACCGATAGCTCAGCTTTCTCTTGATTCGTTCCACCCTGTGTTAAAGTTATTAGGTTTTTAACCCAATACTCCATAAATTTAGGAAATTGCCAAATATTTCTTTATTTACTTTTGTTATTAAGCAAGACTTTGGATTACAAAAAAAAATACTTAGGGTTATTGAATGATAGTAGCTGTTGTTAAACATATTTTCCTGTATAAGTATAAACTAATATATATAAATATCCATTTCATTTTTTAAGCACAATTCAAACCAAGTTTCGAGGAAAATGAGTAAAAAGCACAGAAAATGTGGGCGATTATAAACGCGTGCAAATCGCCTGCAAATCGCTTGTAATTTGACTGCTGTGTTGTCATTGCAAATTGTCAAGGTTGTTGCGTTCTGTGGCGCACAGATTAAGCACCGTTGATTCGGCATTAAATATATGCACATTGTTATAAACAAAGTGAGCAAATCAACAAATAAAAAATAAATACAGGTACTGCAACCAACAACTGATACTTTAGCAATAGTACAAACTCGTAAAAATAAAGGAAAAAAAGACAAAGTCATCGAGTGAAACGCGAGGCGAACGTGACGTTGAATTGAATTCCTGCGAACAGTTTTTCATTATTTATGTATGAGCGACGCTTGATTTTTTAAACAATAATAATAAAAAAGAGAAACACACATGAGTGTGTATATATTCAAATAATATATTGCCAGACAGTTGTCAAGCGTGCCGCAAAAATCCAAATTAATATTTAGATACAATGTGTGTATAGTATAGGTAAAAATATTATATTGGAATATATAAATAAAAGAAATCAAAGAATTTATTTTAAATAAGGGCGTTATCTAAATAATATCTTTACAAAGTTTTTTAAATAATATTCTTCTCGAAGAAATCCAATACAATTATAATTGCAAGCTTTCTGTAATATTAATATCAATAAGATCAATCGTGCAATATAGTTAAAGATTTAACATTTATATATGAAGTGATATTGAGTTTGGTATTTTTGACAATCTATTGTAATTAAACATATAGGAATATCCCTGCCTTTTTTATAGATTAAGAAGAAAAGAAAATTTAAAGTATAACTTTATGATTTTCTCATTAACCAATACATAGTTGGGTTATCATTGAGCGTTGTAATATCAAATCTAAAATTATCTTAATATTTTTGCTCGGACTTTTGGTCTGCAAATGACGTCACGATCACTCGGCCAACGACTGATCACGAATTGGGCAAAGAAGAAGAAAAGTCCCAAAATAAGAATGAAAATTGAAATCAATTTAGGAAGATACATTTTGTACATTCGTTCGTTTGTTTGAGAGATTCTGTGCCCTAAAATTGCTGATAAATGACAATTAGATGCGGCTCTACATATATATGTATATGTATGTATCCTAAAGATACCACATACTTGAGTGTATCTGAGAGATACGTTTTCGAGACGCATCTGACAGACAGCTAGCTACACTCACCGAGAGTGAGATGACATTGGACTTTAACCTGTTGGTTTCCGCCAGAATCATTTCTGGCAGCCTTTCAATGCAACCAAAACGATGGGGCAAGGGACGTCGGGCTCCTCCGCTCTCTCTTTCCGAAGGAAAACCCCCTGATATGCAGTGTGCTCTCTTGATATCTTTAGTGCCATCATCAGTGCACGCCGGGAGCAGGTGATGCATCCCTCCGGATCTTCTAGACACGATGTCTGCAGATGATCACAATGAGTCACCTTAGAGCACACAGTTTGATCTGTGAAAAAGAGATGACTTTTGAAACATTGCGGAGAGTATCTGGTTTAAATGGTAATCTATGTTTATGCAACTAAATTGTTGTATGTTTTAATGTCTATTTTATAGGCTAAAAATCAAATCAAAGACTTATCAGCGTGTGGCAACAGCTTGCGTCTTCGCCTTGCCTTAATTGAGCCTATGAAAACTTGTTAAAGTAATTTTCTGAAATTGTTGCATTCTCTTTGTTCTTAATTAATTCGGGGGACCTACCAATATTTATCTGGAAATTGCTTTATCAAATTCCAAATTGATTACAAAATTAGTCGGGAAATGTCCTGACTGAGATTACTAAACATAAAGTTTTACCCAGAGCACTTCAACAAATGAATATGCACAATCCCTTGAAATTGGCTGGAATTTTGGTGGAGTTTGTAACAAAGTTCCGCATTTGCTGTGGCTTTTCCAAATGAATATAGCCATGGTGCAGTCACGCAAGTGTCCGAACTTAAAATATGAGATGGATGTCCAGCGAACTTGGCTCCGCTTTTGACAGCTCCTCCCGAATCCCCATAAGTGGCGGAAGCACACAAAATTTGTCATAAACCCGAGAGTCGTAAAAGACAGGAAAAGGGAACCGGGGGACATGGTAGATGGTCATTCGTGAATTCATGGGGAGGCTTGGCTTCTTGCTCTTGTACTGACTGCACGTTCGTAACTTTCCCCATCAATCCCCAACCTGGAGAAGATGCGAGTTTCTAACCCCCTTTGATGAACTTTGCAGATGGCCGAGCTGATGCACCAGATGCGGGATCCGGCACACACGCTCGGCGGATCCGTGGGCAGCATTCCGCAGACGCTGATCGGGGGCGGAGGCGGAAACGGAGGCCACAGCTCCTCCAATGGCGGCCTGAACGGCATTCATGCGACGCCCGCCACCAACCTAAAGATGAGCGAGGCGATGAGGAGTGCCCAGCATGACACCAGCCCCAATCCCGTCAGCTCCAAGATGAAGGCCTCCAAGTCGTACACGCACGGCTTGAGCAGCTCCTCGGGCACTGTAAACATACCCACGTCCACTTCGGCCCAGAGCAATCTCTCCCTGCTGGCGGACATCTCGCCGAACCACACTCACTTCTTCGAGGTGATGTATGTGGGCAAGATCCGGGTCTCCCAGAAGCGGGTGCCCAACACATTCATTGACGACGCCCTGCCCAAGTTCAAGGCCTACGATGCCCAGCGGCTGAGGCTCCTCCAGAACCGCAAGATGTCGCTGAGCAGCGAGGGCGGCGTTGGCATAGAGGCCAAGTCCGGCAGCTCCCTCAAGAGCCACGACCTCAAGGAGGAGGACGAGGACCAGGAGCAGCTGCAACAGCCACCGTCAGAGGATGAGGTGCGAGGGTCACAGGCCAGACCCAAAGTGCAGCTCCAGCTGACGGGCGCCGAGGACGGAGCTGCCCCGCGACCGCTGGAGGAGAACAAGGAGAACAAGTCTCCGGAGAAGCGACAACTGCTGCGAGGTCAGAGTCAAATTGAGCTGGGACACAAGGAGCAGTAAGTATTATCCATCGACTCGCCGATTACCCCTTTCCCCTGAGATATTCGACCAACAACAACTTTTCCGTCTTGCCCAAAACCCCAAAGCGCCGATGGCCCAGAGGCCCCACCATCGTCAGCCGATGGCCAGCTGCAGGCGCCCAATGTCATTGTCAATAAACAGCCCACGCCGCCCAGGGAGCAGGGCGTGGCCCCTGGGACTGGGGGCGCCACCTCCGCAGCCGCTGGCCCCAGTCAGCTGCATCCCAATTATGCGCTGGAGAAGTAAGTGGCCCATCCCGGCCAGACTGTCGCATGATTAGTTCGTTTTCCTCGTTTTAGTTTTCCTTTTTCGTTTTCGTTTTCCTTCCTTGGTTTCCGTTTACAACATTTTTCAGTAGAGGCTCTTTGCACTCCTTAGGGATCTTGCAAGTCAATGAGAAGCTAAGCTAAATGGCGTAATTAATTCCAGTCTTTATATTTGTTAGAAGGCTTTGTTAACAGCAGACAGATGTACTCTTGCACAAAAGCAAGGCAAGACTTAAAGCCAACTTTTAAATGTTTAGTTATTAAACTTGGAGCAACTAATAATTTATGCATTCTTTTCTTTGATATTTCTAGCCAAGATCCCTGAGGTTACGATGTGACAAATGCACTCAATTAGTACCGCTTTTGGTTCTTTAGATTGTTGCACCATTTGTTTTTTTTGGTTTGTTTCGCTTGCCAAGTAGCACCCATTGCCCCCCTTTCCCCATTTTAGTGGCATGCACCCGAATCCTTGCGAAGAATCCTCCAATTAACGACCACTCTTTCAGCATACCCAAGCAGAGGGACCGCTCCGCCTCGCAGGGCTGCATTCCGCCGTACGTGGAGCAGAACCGGACGATGGTGTTTCTGGTGGGACGCTGCGATCTCCGCCTGATATCCCCGGACCGCAAGCAAGTGCTTCTGTACAAGGACTTCAAGGACGTGGCCAGCTGTGTGCACGGTCAGAAGTCTCTCGATCACTTTGGAATCATCTGCCGGGAGCTGAATAACGATGGCTACATCGGCTATGTGTTCAAGTGCCAGTCGGAGCACGTCTGCGACGACATCGTGGCCGCCATTGCTCAGGCCTTTGACACCTGTGCCGAGCAGAAGAAGAAGCAGGAGACGCAGATCTTCAGCTGCGAGCACTGCCCGATGCTGTGGTACCACAAGCTCTGCACGGACGTCGAGGGCCTCACCGAGAAGAAGACCCAGGCCCTGATTCTGCGCCGAATCGAAACCCTGAGCGACGACGAGCAGGAAATCGTGTGGGCCAAGTTTTGCGGCTCGGAGAAGACCAACTCTCCGGTGGCCGAGCAGAATCAGTTCCTTATGATGCTCCTCCGTGCGCACTGCGAGTCCCGGCAGCAGCGCCATGTCCACGACACCGCCGAGAACCGCTCGGAGTTCCTCAACCAATATCTCGGCGGCAGCACCATTTTCATGAAGGCCAAGCGCTCCCTTACCAACTCATTCGATAATCTTCTCAAGCGGAAGCCCTCCAAGGACGACATTGCCGTGCCGGCGCACAATCTCAGGGAGATTCGTGAGGGTTCCGCCGAGCCTCTCGGCACGGAGTCCCCGCCCGAAGGCTTCCGGTCGCGATCCAACACAGTGGGAGCGAGTCCAAGCACAAAGCCCACGGCCGAGCAGCTGAAGAGCCCCATGATGGACATGTAAGTGGAGAATGAAAGGAGACCTTCCTTCCATCTGAATAGACACATTTATTTTACTTCCGTTTCTTGTGTATTCCCATTACCTCAGCTTCATTAAGGTGGGCAACAGTCCCAAGGAAGCGGAAACCCACCAGGGTTCGTGGCGCCAGGCGATACTGAATAGTGTGGTCACACCCTCCAAGGGACTGGACAACGAGGTGCCCACCGAGTTTCTGTCGCCCATGAGAAAGCGTAAGCTTAAAAGCAATCAAGTTACTGATTCGGAATTTAATTTCATTTGTCTTCTAATTTTCAGCTGTCAAGCGTGGCAAGCGGGATGCCGCAGAGCTGCGAGAATTGTGGCGCACCGCCATCAGGCAGACGATAATGCTGAACCGAATGGAGACGGAGAACGCCATGCTGCAGGCACGCCAAAACGAGAACGAGCTGAAGCGGATAAAGCTGGACTACGAGGAGATCGTGCCGTGCGACAAGCAGCTTATCGAGCGCTGGGAGCAGATTATCGAGCGCAACTCCACGCAGATTGGCAACAAAAAGGATCCCAAGGTCCTGGGCCATGCCATACGCACCGGAGTGCCGCGGTCGAAGCGCGGCGATGTGTGGACCTTCCTCGCTGAGCAGCATTCCATGAACACGGCGCCGGTGGACACTAAGCGGTTTCCCAACTTCAATACGCCGTATCACACGCTGCTGAAGCATCTCACCGAGCACCAGCACGCGATTTTCATCGATCTGGGCAGGACGTTCCCCAACCACCAGTTCTACAAGGACCCCCTGGGACTGGGTCAGCTGTCGCTGTTCAATCTTCTAAAGGCCTACTCCATACTCGATCCAGAGTTGGGCTATTGTCAGGGTCTCGGCTTCATCTGTGGCGTTTTACTCCTGCACGTGAGTTCTAACATGAATTTACTTACAAGTATTAACTAATTAACTTTGTGTATTTACCAGTGCGACGAGGCAAATGCGTTTCAACTGCTGAAACACTTGATGTTCCGCCGGAATATGCGCACCAAATACCTGCCCGACATGAAGAAGTTCCAGCTGCAGCTGTACCAGCTGTCCCGCCTGGTCAAGGATCACCTGCCGGATCTGTACGTGTGGCTCGATCAGAACGATGTGTCGCCCACCTTGTATGCGGCCCCCTGGATTCTCACCGTTTTCAGCTCGCAGTTTCCGCTGGGCTTTGTGGCCCGCGTATTCGATCTGCTCTTCCTGGAGTCCTCCGACGTTATCTTCAAGTTCGCCATCGCTTTGCTGTCCGTGCACAAGCAGCAGCTGCTGGCCAAGGATAACTTTGAGGAGATCATGGACTACCTGAAGACGGTGGTGCCTAAGATAGAGGCCGGCTGTATGGAGCAAATCATGAAGCTGGTCTTCACCATGGACATTGGCAAGCAGCTGGCCGAGTACAATGTGGAGTACAACGTGCTGCAGGAGGAGATTACCACCACCAACCATCACCTGGAAATGCTGAACAGGGAGAAGACCCAGAACCAGCATCTGGAGCAGCAGTTGCAGTTTGCCCAATCCTCGATTGCCCAGTTGGAGACCACGCGCTCCTCGCAACAGGCTCAAATCACCTCGCTGCAGTCACAGGTGCAGTCACTGGAGCTGACCATCCAGACCCTCGGTCGCTACGTCGGCCAGCTAGTTGAGCACAATCCCGACTTGGAGCTGCCCAATGAGGTGAGACGCATGCTCCAGCAGCTCGACGACCTGGAGCGCCAGCGACGCAAACCCATCTTCGCCGAGCGTAAGATCGGCAAATCCGTTTCTGTCAACAGTCACTTGGGGTTTCCACTCAAGGTCCTCGAAGAACTGACCGAAAGAGACGAACATGGTTCGCCACAAAAGCAGAAGAAGGAGAAGACACCTTTTTTTGAGCAGTTGCGCCAGCAGCAGCAGCAGCACCGCCTCAACGGCCTGCAGTCCTCCAATACCAGCGAGTCGGTTGCATCCCCGACGCCACCGTCGCGACCCAATCGTCTCCTTGACAGCGCCAGTGCCCAGACCGTCATGCAAACCAAGCTGAACGAGCTGAAGCTGCCCGAGCATGTGGATAAGTTCGTGGCGAACATCAAGAGTCCCCTAGAGGTGGACTCGGGCGTGGGTACACCCCTCAGTCCGCCCAGCACGGCGAGCAACAGCAGCGGCAGCAGCATATTCAGTCGCATGGGCTACCGGACAACACCACCAGCGCTTTCCCCGCTGGCCCAACGCCAGATTTATGGCGTTGCCATCACCACGGCACCCTCGCCGGCGCATATGGAACAGGTGCCGCCGGCAATGACAACGGCTGCCATGCTGCCGCGGGAGGAGCCCAAAGAGGAGCCGCAGGCCATGCACCCGCTCAGCATGGTCGGTGGCGATGTAAACGTCCGCTTCAAGGGCACCACGCAGCTCAAGTCCATTCGTCCCGTGCACCATATGCGCGCCATTGCGCTGGGCGGTGTGCAGCATCAGTCCAGCACGGAGGCGACGATGGTGGGAGTGGCGCCGGTGCCCGTGGAACTTGCGCCGCCGCAGGCAGCCGGAGCGGCCACCGGTCGCAGCTAACGGTTCTGATTCATTGGCAAGCTGCTCCGTGGATTCTACCGCGATTAGGGCAGGATCAATGCAGTTTGAAGGAACACTGAACACTGAACACCGAACCCCCACGCTACTCATAACCTCCTATGTTGCGGCTTAGATACCATTAACTCCAGCCTATAAGATACAACTAAGTACTTCGTTTTCGAGGCGCGCACAAAATGTTGCCATATAATATATATTGCCCCCAAAGTTACGCAATCGTTATAAATGACCCCAAGAATATTAAGCGAGTCTATATGCTTAGAAGATGTGGAATTGGATAATGCTTTTTCAAGGTTTTTTATCGTACTCGAAGCTTATAATCTTAGGCAGCAGCAAGTATAAAAAATACACAGAAAACCCAAATCAAAGGAAGCATTAATGCGACAGTTAAGCTTGTTTTAGTTTCTCCCCTCTTACCATTGACCTAATACTTAACGAATTTACTTAGTAGCTTGTACTTGTTGATTTTCGTGTTTCTTTAGTTCTAGAGACCATTTAGTTCATAACACTATTATACTTAGTTTAGTTATATATTTGTACATTTCTCCCAGGGTTTTGCTTTGCAATGTATGTAAACTAGAGTCAGAAACCTAATGTATAAAAACGATTCCGATGACACATGTTTGTACATTGTTCTTGAATAGGAAACAAATTTCTAAATATCTCTTTCATTATTATACTTATAATTATGGTATTTGGATTCTATTGATTGTTTTCGTGCTTATCAAATATGAACGGCAAATTAAGGCGAAATCAAAATAATAATTGCTTCTGTGTTAAGTACTTATTACGTATTGCTTAGCCGGATCCGCTTTTGTCATGCGTCCGGAGTTTGTGTAGCTGATTTGTGTTAGAATATGGGTAAAATCAACAACAAAAATTACATGAAAACAGTAATAAAGTCAAAAATTATTTAATCAATTTGGATTTCGTATATTATATTCTGGTTGGGTGCTAAGTGTCCTTATATAGCTTCACATTTTCGGGGGCAAGCACCTTGGGCAATTGACTACAAACATCGAACATGCCGATGCGGACAGCTTTTGACCTTCTCTTTATTTGGCTTTAATGGATTGGAAGGGGAGTTCTATGAAATAAAAATTTTTATAATAATTAAGTTTTACTCAACATTTTTTAAAATCATAATACGTTACACATACTTAATACCTTACGTTAACTAGAATTTTAGATTGCTTTACTACTTTATTGTAACGGTACAAAAACGGAAGGACAAATGACAATTATATGATCATAACGTATGAGTTTAAAAAGATACGTTCATGTGTACCTTTTCAGGTACTTTAATTTAATTTAAAGTTTTTGAATTCGATCATTGCAATTCGATCACTACATTCATTACATTCACCTTATAATTATTATATATACAGTTTTACATATACAGTACTGCATTCAGTTTATAAGGCTATATCTTATAGTCGTCTTATTTTTATTTTATTAATACCGAAATTCTAGAATAATATAAAATGGCTAAATGTAAATTTTAATGAAAATATTTTGAACACTGAAAAAGTTATCATTTTTAATTTTAAAAATATCTCGATCGTCCGTATGGCATCTATAGTCTGGTATTTAAAATGAACTTCTAAAAGAATACAAAATGGCTATATAATTCCGACTTATATACGAGTGATAGTATATAGAAGACTAACTGCAAAGCTTCATTCAGATAGCTTCAAAATTGTGAGACTAGTTTGCGTAGAAATGGACAGATGACATGGTTAAATCGACTCGACTGTTGATGCTGATCAGGAATATATATACTTTATAGGGTCGGGAATGTCTCCTTTCACTGCGTTGCCAATTTCTGACTATGTATATCAGAGTCTAAAATGCAGAAAACTATTCTGGAATGTGATCGACTGTAAGATGCCTTGTACCCAAAGCATTGCAAGTGAAATAATAAGGAACGTTGATATTGATCATTTACTTTGTACTATTATGTTAATATTTACAAACACTTATATTAAACAAATCGGAACGCAAATAAAAAGTTGTCAAATGCATATATGTAAATGTTGATAATTGCAAGGAACATCTTGCGCAACACTTATAAAAAAACATTTGTTGCTAGGTACATGTTGAGCATCACCCATTGGTGTTGCCAACACAAATGTAGATGTTGTAAGACCCTGCAGTACCTGTCATCAGTAATTCATCAACGTTTCATCAAGGGTCAAGGGGGTGCTGTTGATGATTCATCAATCACAGGCCATACAAACTGTTGATGAATTTAACATGGGCATGTCCTAGGCTGTTATCAATAAAAATTCATCAACAATTAATAGATGATTCATCAACAATTCATCATCAATTCATCGATGTTTCATCAACAATTCATCGATGTTTCATCAACAAATTTCTCAACGGCCGGGCCATGGTCCTGCCGACGACTGCCGTCTAGACTACCGCCGTAGAGCAGAGCGTCTTAGTAGAAGTCGCTGTCGTCAGAGCGTCGCCTCGGTAGAAGTCGCAGTTGATGACAGTCGATGACAGTGGCCTATTGATGACATGCGGTACTGCAGGGGAGTTCAATATACACAGACATTTAATTGTCTAATAACTCCATATTTGCTCAGAAAACGATTTCATTGGTGTAATTATTTGAAAAGAAATATTTACTTTTCACTAAATTCACTATGTATTATAGTATTCTGACGGTTGAATTAAAACAAACTTTATCTGATATAAATGTTGTCACTAATTTTGGTACCTCTTACTTTTACATTCTCTGAGATTTGTTATTTTAGACAGGCAGAAATGGCTAAATCGACTCGGTTAGTTATGGTGATCAATGATGTCGGAGATATCTCTTATGCTTACCATGTACTAATATTCCTGGGGTATGTTTTAATGATAATCCGCATTTCTTCATCCCTGACTTATTTCAGATCATTCAATATTTTTGTTTTAATCTGAAATCTGACCCAATTAATTAAAATAAAATACTCCAATTATAATAAGAAATTTGTGTTTTTAAGTTAAATATAATATTTAGACATTTCGCATAATTTATTCAGGTAAGGGGATCTCTATTAGTTAAATTTATATAATTAGATTTCACTTTATTATAACATGGGTCTTCTTAATTGTAAAATGCGAAAACAATTATCAATATATTATTTGTAGGTATATCACACAATGGAATGCTTATATTGCTATGTTCTATGCTTAATATCTAACCTATGTCCGGCCTATTGATTTAAGGAGGAGTCAAGTCTAAGGAAACATCACAGTTTTAGTCAAACTAAAGTTGAAGAATTTCTTCTTTTATTTATTTAAGATGGCTGAAAATTTTAGAAATTAATGTGGCACTCGAAAATTGTAATCTAAGCAAAAGCCAATTCGGCGGCACTTTGATTGAGGACTTGAGAAGCCCCACAAAGTGCGGCTGAGTTGGCTTTTATGGAGGGAAGAAGGATGTCATGTCCTGGTCCCGCCTAAAGCCCCAAAGAACCCATCCCCATCAGCTAAAGAGGCGTCGTGTGTAGTCCGTCTGTCCATCTTGCTAATTACAAACTACCCTGGGGACAGACATCCTTTCTACTCCTTGAACTCTGGCTTAAAGCTAAACTCCGCCTTCGGCTGCTGGACACCATTCGCCGCCGCTGCCGCCGCCGCTGCTGCTGAAGCGGCACTGAGCGCTGCCAGGTTCCCCAGGACGCTCGGGCTCTGCTGGGTCACTCCCGGATAGAGGTTCTGGTAGAAGAGCGGGTTCTGCAGCTGGAAGAGGGCCATCAGATGGGTCAGCTGGAAGTTGCTGGGGGCAGTGGGATCCGCTCCAGGAGCAGCCGCGGCGGGCAGCAGACCAGGGAAGAGTCCATTGGCCATCGGGTGGGCTGAGGTAATGGGCTGGGACGGGGGCAGAATCAGGGAAGGTGGATTGGAGGACTCGTTCTCGACCTTGACACGCTTTGCCTCGGATTCCTGTGCATCAGCCGGCAGTTGCTGTAAATGATAGAACAAGTGATAAATTATTTAGTTGAGTATATAATATATATGTGTGGATATAATACCGATAAAGATCTCTCTTTTCACATTAGACCCGTGTAAAATATACGTACAATTTTCTTTGGTGGCCTTCCACGTTTGCGGGACAGGAAGTGCTCGGCGGAGAGGGATGAGAGTGGAGTGGAGGTGTTGCTGCTACTGCTGCACGCGGTGCCCACTTGGGACTGGGGCACGCCTAGGGGCTGCTCCAGGGAAGTGGCCTCCAGCGACGAGTCCCCCACGTCCTCCTGCCTGCATTTAAACTGCTGATAGGCCTGCTCGCCATCCTGGCGGTCGTGTTTTCGCTTGTGACTGATCATCTGGCTGCTGGAGTGCAGGATGTAGTCGCAGCCCTCGCGGACGCAATGGATGTGATTGCAGACGGTGGAGAACTTGCAGGCATCAAAGGGGCACACCTCGGTCTTCAGGATTTTCTTGAAGCCATCCATCTTCAGCTGATGGTCTTTCAGATGGTAGGTCTTGTGCTTGTCTAAGGGGAAACATTTTATGATTAGTAAAGGGGAGACTAGACTACAACTAAAGTTTATTCGTACGGATCAAAGATGGATACTGATGAAGAAGAGTGGTGAGTGGACTTACCCATATCAGCCTTGTTCTTGAACGTGTGATTGCACCCCTCGCGGCAGCAGTGATAGTGGGATATCTTCTTGCCGAAGAAGGGGCAATCCTCGATGCGGCAGTTCTCGTGCGCCCGAAACCGTCGGAATCCCTCGTTCACGATCTCGGAGTCCTTGCGGTGGAAGTTGGCATGCATCTGGACATCGCTGGTGCTCACATACACCTTCGGGCAGTGCTCGTAGACGCAGTGGTAGTGCGTCTGCTTCCAGTTGTAGGCGCATCCCTCTCCGTAGGCCGGAGCGCAGTCGTCCGCGGAGGAGAAGCGGGCGAAGCCGAGCTTAAGGCTCTCCTTGCGCTTCTTGTGCCACTTCAGATGCCGGATGATGTCGTCCTTCTTGCTGAGGATCTTGCCCTGGCAGGGCTCCTCGTGGCAGTGGAAGTGCTCCCGCAGATTCTCCTGCCGGCACAGTCCGTTCTCGCACTCCAGATAGGAGGAAACCTTGCGCAGATTCTTCAGACTCTCCTCGCTTTGGAGGAGTGCGTCCAGCCCAGTGGCCGAGAGGCTCACCAGGCTCTTGCTCTGTTCGCTGGAGGGGGGCGTCAGTAGTGACGTGGTCTGGGTCTGGTGGACAGGGGTGTTGGGTGTTATGGGGGTCAGTTCGCTTTCGACGGGCGTGATGATGTTGTACGATGAGTCCGCCGGCTGCTTCACGGGTGTGTACTGCATAGGAAGAGGGCAGAGGGAAAGGGATTACATATTATTATTATTACATATTCTCAGATCGGTCGCTTCGGTCTCTCAGACAGCCTGGTGCCCACAGCTGGTCAGCGATCGAGGGAACCGGGAACCCACGCGATGCCGACACAGCTGTTTGTTTTCTTTGGAATCCCACAATCGTTTTCTGTTTACTCTCACACTCAAAGCTCGAAGATCACGAATCGTTTCATGTTTGTCTCTCAAATTACACGGATAGAGCGTGGGATATACCCCAAAAAATGTATAAAGGAAATCAAAGTAAAATGTGGAAGAACAATAAAGAAATTAAATAATTTTGAAAAATTCTCGTAGCTTGATATGTCCATTAAACATTGAGTAAACTAACAGTATTCATAAATAAATCCCACTGAATGTATTAAATATAAAGTAATGGCTTCCCAAATAAATATCTATCTAGGATTCGATTGATTCAACCAAAGTAAGCTTACACAAATCTATTCGTTGGATCACTTACCATGCTAGGCGAGTCAACGCTGTCGGAGGTTGACTCCAGCGGATGGACTCCCGACAGCAGGAGCAGCTTCTCGGAACTGGCGTTGGTGCTGTTGCTGGCCATGCCCGAGGAGCTGCAGCTGTTGATGCTGGACAGCGGCTTGTCGTCGTTCTCCTCGTCATCGGCGAAATGCTGCTCAAACTTGACTGTGACCGCCGAAAGGTTGCCTTCACCCGCAGCAGATCCTGCTGCTGCTGCTGCTGCTGCTGCTGAGGATGCTGATGTTGCTGCTGGTGTTGCTAGCTTCTCGATTGGCGTGGATGTCACTGTGGAGGATTGCAGAAAATTATTTGTGGTAAACTGTTGGACATTCGAGGACATGGAATTGTTGGGCGTATTTTTGGGTGTTAGTAGGAGGTTCGATGTTGCCAACAAATGTTGCTGCTGCTGCTGCTGCTGCTGCTGTTGCTGGTGTTGCTGCAACATGTACTGGGTGAGTGGCGGCAGTGTGTTCAGCAACATTTGGCCAACTAGATTGTTGTTGTGGGTGTTAGGTGTTGGGGGCGTGGCTGCAGTATAATGAATTTGTTGTTGTTGTAAAGCAATCAAATTACTATTGGGACTACAACTACGGCTACTACTACTGTTGGAGTTTTGCGAGCTAATTCGTTTGTGCGTTCTTGTCTTGACGATTTCTGGCTGCGGATGCTCGTCTTGCTGCTGCTGTTGCTGCTGCTGATGTTGCTGCTGATGTTGCTGCTGCAGGCAAGTGCTGCTGGAGATATCCTCGTTTTGTGTGTAAGTGTATCCAGCAAGCGACTGCTGTTGCTGTTGCTGCTGCAACTGCTGCTGCTGCTGCTGCTGCTGCAGCAAGTTCATCATGTAGAGCTGCATAATAAACTCCATTTGATTGGACATTTTGTGTAAAGCACAGCACGGCACGGCACAGCACGATTGGATTGCGTTATAAAGTTCAAAGAATCCTTGCAGATTCTTATTTTCTTTAAGATTTTCTTCTTATTTTTTGCAACACTCAGCACTCAGATTTCTCGACTTTGTCTTGCCACGATCGATCCTAGAAGTTCGGCTGCGAGGCTCAAACTGGCTCAACTCTTCCGCGGCCTCCAGCTAATATAGGAAAAACTGCTGAAATCATCTCTGCAACCCTCTCCGCCAAACTCTTAAAAAACCGATCTCATCGAGTCTTCGGCTCTCTTAAAAAACTAACAAACAAACGGTGGTGGTGGCTCAATCAACCCCCTGTTTTTTAACGACCCTTTTGCTGGAAAATGCTCTCTGCTCGGAAAACTCGGTAGCTCAGGCAGCTTGTTTTTAGGTCCGATTCCCGTTTTTTCTTCGCTCGCTTTTTCTCGACCAATAAAACGCCAGCGTTCATGTAAATTTATCTAGAAAAGAGAGGTTTTTTAGGTAAAAAATGCGATAGAATTCAAAAGAGAAAGGAAATCGTTGTAAAGGAATCTCCCTTTAGCCATGCGGTAATGAAAGAGATGGAGAAACATGAATCAGCAAAGGAATTTTAATATTATCTTTCAGGGTAAAATTTGCACAAAAAAGTAAATATAATAGGGATATTTATCTAAATGACTGAATCAATATGAATTTATTGTAAAAAATACGTTACTTTTTTAGATAGGGCTATAAATTCAAATTATAATTGTTTATTTTATATATATTTCGATTTGTTTACCATTTAAGCATCGTTTTTTTTAAACAAAGAGTTCAATAAGATTTGATATAAATAAATTATGTCTAAATAAAACCAATGAAGTTTAAAGCTACTTAATAACAATAAGCTAGTTATTTTAAGATTTCATGATTTTATTAAACCTAACATATATTTTGTAATCTTTGCAATACTCCATTATTATTTAAAATGCTCAGATTAAGTCATACAAACATCTAAAGGAATCTTTCCAGAAATTGTTCGTAACTTTCTCACACTAATAATAAGAAATTTCCATGAAAATAATCAAATCTTAAATTGTACAAAGTACAGAGTCCGGATCGTAACTTTCTCACACTAATAATAAGAAATTTCCATGAAAATAATCAAATCTTAAATTGTACAAAGTACAGAGTCCGGATCAAGGAGCACATTTTTATGCAAATTGTTTGCAGCAAAATTGGTTTTTCAGTAAAATGGCAAATCAAAATGATTCCAAGGAAATGGCGCGGTTGCAAACTGGAGCAGCTGTCTTGCCGTTCCTCAAAAAATCGAATGAAATCCATTCAATTGCAAAAAATAAAAACTCAAAATTTTTGGCGCCATAGCAAAAGGTTTCGAAATTAAAATTACAATCGAGAAAAAAAATCTGCATTACAATCGTGCAAAAAAAACACAATTAAAAATGCCAAAAATACGTAAACCCATCGCGAAAAAATTTGCATATAAAAAAAACGTTCGCAGAAATACTGAACCTAGGCAAACCCTTAAAAGCGTTTTCCGTTCCAATACGAAGGCGACATGTAACATCCGCTGCGCAGGCGCACCAAAGAGACCCTTGCGAATCGTAATTTGCATAAATTATTGCTGTAAAATATTGGCACGCCGAGCCATTTGCATAATTTTGGCACAGCAGAGCCTTGGGCTCACCATTCGGCATCGGATCACCAGCCTCGATAGCTAGTGTTATGCAAATGGACCTGCACTTCCGTCGGCGGCGAGGAGGAGGGTTATGTTACCATTTCAGGACCTTAAAGCGACTGCGCACGCGCGCAGCTCGGAAATTTATGCAAATCAGCAAGGAAATCCCCCGAACATCGAACAAATCGATTGGCGAGGGGCGAGGGGCGGCAGCCGAGGAACGATTGATTTTGAATTTGCATTTCGGAGAGAGGAGAAGAGGAGGAGAGGCGTACGGAGCAGGGACATGGCTTGTCACTCGGTTGGCGAATTGGGAATTAGAATGAAGTGGATTTACCAATTGTTGCCATAATTGAGTGACATGGATAACGCAGCCGGACTAGCCCGAGTTCCCAGCTATTGATTACAGAAAAGGTTCCAGGCCGCACGGCAAAATGGCAACTGAGAATGGAAATCTGCATGAAAATGCTAACAAAAGCCCGTACATTCCGAATCCGTAGTACATATAAGGAGGATCCATTATATTTCTGCTTTTATGCTTTTTCATTTGCCTCGTGAATTTGCATATGACAATTTCATGTTCAGTTACAAATGTGTTTCGAAAGAGAAAACTTTTGTTCAATGTTGTTACTGCTACTGGGTCGGTTGATTGGAGTTATTTTAGCCTTCGTGTCCTTCGAGGCGACAATTATTATTTCGGTCCGAGCTTTGGAATTAGCATTACACTGGGAAATCAATTAGCCAGGAGGAGAAGACCACTTTATGGGGTTTTAATTGTCGCTGGAGCTCTACTTTAATAGTGCGATATTCCTCAGGAGGGGAAAATCTATAAAAGAAATCAACGTGAGAAAATCTCAGGGAATCATTTGGGAATGCATATCCCATCTATCTCCCTAATTACGTCAATTGCCTGTGGCACTTCGATTCCTTTGTCCTCTACTTTGTTCTTCACAATTTCCACAATTTATGCTAAAAAGTAAACAAAAATCGTTTGAATATTCAATCCGAGGGCGCATCAGTGGGCATTGCTCACCCTGTTTACCTACTTTTCTGTTCCGTCGAGAAGATAAGAATATTTTCCGTATTTTCTTCCTTTTTGTGATCCTTTGTTTTGGGGATGCGTTTAGCCGCAGATTTATTGCCTAAGCCATCCTAGTCTCGTCTCGATATCTCAACTTCTACCCCTGAGGGACCTTACCCAAATCGATCGATGATATTTCAATATATTCATTGGCAATTCTCGCACTTTGTTTGGGCAGCCTCGCTGACCCCTGCCGAGGGCATCGCCATCGGAAGACCTTTTTGCATAAATCTTTGCTATCAATGACCACGAGGACTGCTAATAGGATCTTCATTTGCGAGTGTTTTGTCGACACTTTTTGAGGATCTTGGCCACTTAGGGATGCAGATGTCGGACAATGGCCTAAAATGAAGTCATCCCGTGACAATGCAAATGCGAGAAGTGCTCGTGAGGGGCAGTTTGCATCTTGGACTGACCAACCCCCCAAACGGGCACGCGTCCGAGTAATCTTCGTCGATCAGAGCTGGTCAAGAACGAGTTATAGGATATGCATACATATTTTCAAGGGTTAAGTGACCAAAGGGTTGTCGAGCGGCTATTTTCAGTGGATCTGTTTGGCACGCGACTTCCCATGAACTTTACCTGATTCCAGTTCTTGCATTTAATATAAATTGGTCCTTAATACAAATCATATATTTCAATAAATATTGGTTATTATAAATACGAAATATATTAATTATTACACGCATTTCTTTTGATTCCCGATATTTCCTAAAATGTCAAATTAAGAGTAGTTGACATCTTAGAACGTTTTAGAAAAGATTTTAGATAATTTAGTCAGAACATGTCGCCGTTTAATAGAAATCTGCTTCGATTTATAGTTCTGGATGGAACCCATTGTCGCTGCTCATTTCCCATGAAAAGTTCCCTGCGAATTCCTTGAGAAATGTCCGTTAACTCGAGAACATGCTCGGGTTCGGGTTCAGCAAAATGGCTGACCTCTGGCCACAGAGCTTCCCGAACGGGACAGAGTCTCGCTGGGAACGAACTGAATAGATAATTTGAATGCATGACCGCAGGAACCCTTTGAACCCGGTCGCCATTGTCCGTCTGTCCCTCTGCCCGACTCGGATGGAAGCTGCTGCGACATCAACAGGAACAGGATCTGGATCGGGACGATTTGCCAGTCGCTGGGAGGCGACACCCAATATCTAGACTCGGGTCGCAGCATCGTTTCAGTGCTTCCCGGCTGACCAGATCCGGCTGTGGACCGCCATATGTCTCATATGCTTATTCCTGCAAGGGTTTCATCCTTTCGTCCTTTTTTTTTTGGTAGATTGTTCTGTCGAAATTTTCTTCGCGGCCTTCCCGAAAATTAATGCCAATGTCCAAACCGGTTTCCTTGTGATTTTCAATTTTGATTCGTGGTCGCGAGTCCGGTCCGGTTTTCTCGGCTGCGAGGTCCTTCCAGCGACCCTTCAGCATCAACCCTTTGTTGTTTTCCCTGTCCCGTTTCCGAGAGGATGCGCAAAAGCGAATGAAATTGCAGCTTTCGGCTTCATTGTGTTTGGCCTGACCCGAAGGACAAGGATTAGATGAGAAATCTTTTTCTCAACTTCTTGTTTTGTTTGGTTTTTTTTTGGTCACATCCTTGAAAGCATCCTCTAGAAATAACCGTTATAAATTAGCGGTGGCAGGAGAAACGCTCAGAGGCCAGAAAATGGCGGCCGCAGGGCGTGACAACTGACCATCAACTGATCTCAATTAGTCCTCGTTCGACGGCCACGCGTCTGAAAGGATGACCGCTCAAGATGACCCTTCCAGCAGAGAAACCTGTTTGACCACTCAGTAAGACATTCATTATCCTTTAAGGACTGGCACACGCGCCGGCCATTGGTCAGCCCCTAAAGAGATAATCGGCGACTTATCACTCGAGTCGCCATTGTCCATGAAATCTACGAATTCCACTACGATTATAATTGGATAATGACATGATTTTATATATATTTATACATTATTATCAATTGATTTAATTGGCATTAGGCATTTTCCAAGGATCAGTGAGAAAGTACACAAAAAGTGCAAAAATAGCCAACAAATATATTGAAATATTATCTATATATTAGGTGAGATCTTCCTGTAATTGAAACAGGAAAGATCTGAGACGAAAACTAATTACAAAAGGAAACAATATGCAGAAGATATTCTAATCGACAGTAGGTAAGTAGGGTGAGCCATGCCCTCGGATTGAATATTCAAACGATTTTTGTTTACTTTTTAGCATAAATTGTGGAAATTGTGAAGAACAAAGTAGAGGACAAAGGAATCGAAGTGCCGCAGGCAATTGACGTAATTAGGGAGATAGATGGGATATGCATTCTCAAATGATTCCCTGAGATTTTCTCACGTTGATATCTTGGATAGATCTTCCTCTCCTAAGGGATATTGCACTATTAAATTAGAGCTCCAGCGACAATTAAAACCCCATAAAGTGGTCTTTTCCTCCTGGCTAATTGATTTCCCAGTGTAATGCTAATTCGAAAGCTCGGACCGAAATAATAATTGTCGCCTCACAGGACACGAAGCCTGGAATAACTCCAATCAACCGACTCAGTAGCAGTAACAACATTGAACAAAAGTTTTCTCTTTCGAAACACATTTGTAACTGAATATGAAATTGCCATATGCAAATTCACGAGGCAAATGGAAAAGCATAAAAGCAGAAATATAATGGATCCTCCTTATATGTACTACGGATTCGGAATGTACGGGCTTTTGTTAGCATTTTCATGCAGATTTCCATTCTCAGTTGCCATTTTGCCGTGCGGCCTGGAACCTTTTCTGTAATCAATAGCTGGGAACTCGGGCTAGTCCGGCTGCGTTATCCATGTCACTCAATTATGGCAACAATTGGTAAATCCACTTCATTCTAATTCCCAATTCGCCAACCGAGTGACAAGCCATGTCCCTGCTCCGTACGCCTCTCCTCCTCACCTCCTCTCTCCGAAATGCAAATTCAAAATCAATCGTTCCTCGACTGCCGCCCCTCGCCCCTCGCCAATCGATTTGTTCGATGTTCGGGGGATTTCCTTGCTGATTTGCATAAATTTCCGAGCTGCGCGCGTGCGCAGTCGCTTTAAGGTCCTGAAATGGTAACATAACCCTCCTCCTCGCCGCCGACGGAAGTGCAGGTCCATTTGCATAACCTCATGCCCTAAGACCCGATGCCGAATTTGAGTCCTGAGTCCTGGATTCGAGCGACGCGGAAAAGTCGCCTGTGCCAAAATTATGCAAATATTTGTTAAATGCGTTTTTGGGCATCAGGTCTCTCCACATGGTGGAAATTTGCATAATTCATTGATGATGCAAGGGGTTGCGAGCAAATAGTCGTTATTTTTTTTTGTCGGCAGCTGATTTTTCCGATCGATTTAATGAACTTTTGTGCACTTTTGCAGCCAGAAGGTAAATGACTCAAGCCGAGCTCAAGATTTTCACGCTTTTTAGTTAAAAAGAAAGGAAAAACTTGCACAATAATTTATCAGAAATATTTGCCTTTTCAGCAGCTGTCCCCATTGATTGATGATCGTTATGAGTCCTTGGATTCGTCTTTCCGATTACCAGAGAAATCATTAGCGATGACTCAAGTTACCGACTTCATAAAATTCTCACGAGTTTTCCTTGATTTCCAAAGATTTTAAAGTTTTTTTTCTGAGGGTTAATCCCGAAAAACTAATGACAATATTAAAATTAATGAAACCAGGCGATGTCATAGGATACTTTAGGTGACATCCTGCAAATATTTACCCTTTTTCCTTGCGAAATGTTGCCTAAATGCGCGAAAAGTGCAAGCCAGGTAAGCGGAAAGAAAATCATAATTTTTGTTATTTTGTAATTGCAGGGAAAGGGGTTCGATTTTCAAGGACTTTCTTTCGCTAAAAAGTTTCATTTTTCCATTTCGGTTTTTTGCAACCCTTAGCGCATGTCCTTTCAGAGGGTCAGCTGCCAAAGTTCTCTGAACTCTGGAGCGCGAAGAAAGATTGGAAAAACGAAGAGTTGCGATGGAAAGGAAAACCAAACCAAAAGGAGAAATATGGAATTATAATCTTATTACATCGTCACAACAAATAGAACGACAGCGCCCCCTTGGAACGCTATCCTTTTGGGCATCCTTCGATCTTTGGTCTTCAGCTGCCTTCGAAGAGCGAAGAAGGAAACTGCGCACCGGCCGGAGATATGCCGACATTCGTCCCGGATTCGGGGATCCCTGCTTCCTTGAAGCGCAATCCTTTTTAGACACACACCACACGGTGCGCACACAATGCGACGTGTCCTTACAAAAAGGATTACGCAGCATGCCTAGACAAACGCTCTGGAGGGAGCACGAACATCTTGTTATGTGTTCGGCATCATCATCTCCGTCCTCGTCCTCATCACAAGCGCCATTGGATTGAGGGTGGATTTGGATTCCCAATTCACAAATGCTTACCTCGTTTTCTATTTTTTCTCTCTTTTTTTAGCATTTTCCGTACCAATTCTGGTTTTGTATTGTGGAAAACGCTGATCTGCGTTGTTTTGTTTAATTTGTCGGGTTTTGGCAGTTGCGCAATGGGGCGAACAACGCCAACACAGTTCCAACGAACAGGATCAGAGGATATCATGATCCAAGCACGTTTGCACCTTGATTGGGTTTCCCTTGTCAACAACTTAGATCCCAGGAAAATGTAAAAAAAAATACAGAAAGAAAAAAGGATTGTTATACCAAAAAATAAGTGAATTTTTGCATTTGCTGGATAAAGAGAGACTGCCGAAGACGTTATCTATTTAGCAAACTTAGCTATTTTAATTTTAAGGATCAGGATTTTAGGGTCACGTGGAATAGGAAATATATACTTATTTTCAAATTTACTTTAAATATAAATATATTTAGTAGATCATAAAAAACAGAAGGCACATCCCTTTACAATTTAAGAAATTACATCTTAAACTTTAATTGTAATGAACGGTCTGAATATTATTAAATTGGGATAAGTAGTCGTAATACACAAAATGTTTAAAAAAGAGTCAAAATTTTAATTTATGACATTTATAGCAGAAGTTTTAAAAACAACTGGATTTAACTGGGCAATTTTCCTAAATATGCACATGCCGAATGAAAGAATTCGAGAAAAATTTAAATCTTTCGTCTAATTTAGACTAGCCCTAGCAAGACTTTGAATTCATATTGTTTAGGAACTACATTTAAACTAAACTTTATATCTCCATTGCACTTTATATCTTATTATTATTAAACCCCTTCGCCTACTTCTTGTCAAATTAATTAAAGATAACCCCGCAACTTCAACTCATGCACAGGCTGACTTGCTCTCTGTCTAACCTCCACGTGTCAACACAACTCATTAAGATCCAATCAGTGTCCCCTTTCCAGGACATCAACAGCTAATGACTTGCAAATTTTATGCAAATTGGGTGTCCGGACTGCGGACAAGGGCATTGGAGAGGCATGTCCTGCGACTGTCACGTTATATGACAATTAAGTCGCCTGGATTTCTCCTGCCTAAAATTCCTTCGAAACTCTGCGTACATTTTCTTTAAAAGATAGACGGAAAAGGGAACGTTTAGGCGTTAGTTTTATTCAAGATCGAGGCAGCCTAAGTAAATACCGTTGTCCCAGTTTTGATTAATATCTGTTTGGACAGTCAAGAGGAAAGAATTTGCCGAGGCAGGAAACCACCCCGGGAATCCCTTTATTCGGCCTTGCCATTTTTCTGCAAAGGAAATCGAGGAAAAATAGGATGCGCAAGAGGTAGAAGAATTGCAGTCCAGTCAGGCAGAAGGACACTTTTGCCACAGCTTAGCTCACTTGGACCGGGCCGGGGCCAGGTCAGGGTCCATTAGGTTAAATGATATTGATGATGATCGCCGGGATTTCGTCTTAGACGCTTCATCAGCTGGCGCTATTGGTTTGGGGGGTTGATTTCGCCCAGGATCTGGCCCTGGTCTGGGAAATTTCTCACATTTTCACACAGAAGAAACTGAAAACTGAATCGCTGAGCTGTTTACGTTGCCCGTGGTCCGAGTCCTGCTAATAAAGCAATTAATGCGATTATATATGCAGGATATGTTGACAGTTGGCTGGCCAGGGGTCAAGTTGCGCTGGTCATTTGCCAGCGGATAAGGGAGGATAAGTGTAGTCAAATTGTTAGCTATTTCGGGAATTATTTCATCGCAAATGTCCCCTTGCAGCGCAGTTCCTCAATTCCCAGCACTGATTGATGATCAGCTAGTCGAGTTAGTCGCAATCCATCGATCATCGTCGAGGGATTCTTGCGAAAGTTTCGAATTTCCGCCTAAGAAAATTACCCAAAAAAGGATACTTTCTACGGCAATCCTTTGGGCGAAAATCGCATGACAAATGCCAGCCTAATGATGTCAGCTGCTGCAGATTTATGTGAAAGTTCCCTCGCGGCTTCCGACCCTATCGCCTTGCCAAAAGGGTTAGTTGCCTCGTATTCTTCCAATGGAAACTAAAAGGAAACGGCAAAAGTGTTTTACGGTTTTCTGCCTGTCTGGGCAAAAGGATTCGCGCACTCGAAACTCTTGCGAAAAAGGGAAACCTGCATCCTGAATCCTTTCCTTTCTTAATTTTTTCTGAACTGCATCAGGAATTCATGGCTCAATTCTTTATTATGAGTCAGCTGACATTCGATACTGCAAATTGCATAAACACGAAGCATGGGAAATTAATAAATTGATTTGAAAGGGGAAATCGAAGAGAGTAAAAGGGTTGAGGGATCGCGAAAATAAAATTTTGCATTACAAGATGACCCAGATCTTGGGCTTGGGAAAACCGTGGCCCAAGATTGCGGAAATTGATTGTTTGTAAATACATTGTAAGATATGCAGATACTTTTAAGCAAAAAAAATAAACCTAAGGAAAACTTTTTTATAGATATCACTATTTATTTTATTTCTGCATTAAAATTTATTTCATATGGTTATATTTATTAGACATTTACATTTGTTACAGTATAAATATTATTGTCAAGTTAACAATCGGGCCATTTTTGAGATAAGAAATGATAACTTTTCAAGTTTTCAACAGATTTTCATCAAATTTGAGATTTAGTCATTTTAATTTATTCTACATTTTTGGTTTTAATAATATGCAAATCGGATTACTAAATTATATAGCTGATATAGGAATGATAAAAAAATTAATACAATTAATTAATTAATTAATTACAGCAATTTTGTATTATTCTAGAATTTCAGTTTTAGTTTTATGAAAATCGGGAGATTATATTATATATATATTAAATATAGGGGAAAATGTGAATGTAAAACTGTTACTGTACAACTGTAAATATAATAAGTATAGGTGACTGTAACAGAAATATATATAATTTATTTTGTATTACTTAGTAAAGATTTAATCGGCGTGCCTTAGTCAGCTTCCGGTCTTGTTATTTATAAGTGCAACATATGATATTAATAGGGGACTGAAATATAGGACTTTTCATTTCTGGAATAAATTATAAATAATAAAGATAAAATTGAAAAAAAAAGTTTTACGATTTATAAAATTTATTGCCTTCTCTCTTTTATTACACCAAAAATCTGTAATAATATGATACAGAATCTAAAGCTACCACATTTAATACGTATGTATATTTATAGGAGGATTTCTTGGTTTTTTTTTTAATAACAATTATGTATAAAACTATATTAAATTTCTGAAAACAGTTTCTAAAAACATTTAATCTTGGGAATTGTGCAACCATTATTGAAATAGAGCCTACCTCAGAAAGATAGCCTCGTTTCTAAAATTGTTCAAAGCTTTGGGTACCGGGTATTTCACAGAGGGGCACACTCGACTATGTATATATGTATATATGAATATATACATACATGTATATATACATATATGTACATACTTGGAAAATATCAATAATTTGGCAAATCAAAATACCGATGATAAAATTGGTTTTCTTGAACTCATTGAATGTATTTATTATATATACATATATTTAAATATGTATATTTTTTTAAGGTCAAAAAGGTCAAATATAATAATAATAATTTAAAAACCTAGTCATAAAATACAAATTAAAGCATTTATTACCATCCCTTTAGCAATAAGTAATTATAGCGAAAATATGTAACTAAAAGTTATTTTCGATTTCCTTTCGGGAATTTAATTGCACCAAGTTCACCTCTTTACTTAACCATATATTTGCACTTACCAATCGACTTTGCGCATCACATGTTTATTGTCTGTAAATGTGCCGCTCATGAATATCTAATTTAATTCAATTGAGTTGCCCAAACAAAGTACACTCTGCGGCTCCTGCCGGACGGATAAACCCCGCCTCAAGACGAGACTATTGGCACTTGAGGAGAATTAACATTTAGCACGGTTAATGCCAAACACAAGACATCAAAGTGAAATCAAGGGCTCGTTCTGGGCAATCTCCTAACCCGTTGGATTCGGTGGTGTGCAGCCGGGCAAATTTGCATAACATTGGCACAAGTCAAAAAACCATCCCATCCCATCCCATCCCTCCTCGCTTGTCGCTTTTCCGGGACACCCGCTTAATTGAAAATGCCAAAATTATGCAAATCATCTCAAAAACTCAGATGCGCATCATTTGGGTTACATTTGCTGCTGCCGGACCGAAATTCGCAAGCCGCCGGAATGAATTCCGGAAAATTTATGCATTTGCCATTTGTGCAGTTTGCAACGTGCACTCCCTGAATAAAATTATGCGTTTGTTTTTTATTTTCATTTCGCCCAGCGAAGCAGATCGCAATCAGTGTGAGAAATGATTTTCTTTTATTTAATTTCAGATTGAAGAATGCATGATTATCAACGAGGAATGTAAAAAATTATAAAAAAAAATAATTAAGAATGCATGAAGATCATACAATTCCATTGAATATTAAATCTTTTAGAATAGAGTTTTGATTTTAAATGTATTCTAATTCCCATAGGTTAGGTACCCATTCCTTTTCCTATGACATAATGAAAAAACTAAACTATAGAAAAAGTTTAATTCCGGAACTTCATAGTTGGTAGTTGAGCTCTGAGACTTGACCTCTGAGACAAATACAAACCAGATAGATTGAAGGTACCAGAGTTTATCATTCAATTGTAATTATATAGTGTACTTGTATATGGGTAATTCTCCGGTGTCGAATGCGACATTCGTACGCATTCAAACTAAAAAAAAACATGTGCCAAGACTTCATCTTAATTTTACAAAATTTGAAACTTATAGTTCTTGGTTGGGCCCTTGTTTGTTTTCAAGATATTCACTAAAATGTACTGCATTCGCACGCGAAAAAAAAAAACAGAAGTTCCATTTGCAAGAATCCAGTTTAAGCTCTGATTTCAGCGAAGCGTGATAAAAAATTATAATTATGTTATGTTATGCTATGTTTTTTGTTTGACTTCAAAATATTAAGCAATTTTTTTTAAATTCATTTTTAGTACCGGTCGCACTTGTCATTTTAAATCAAAACTGTACGAATATTGGTAATCGCATATGTCCTTTTGCATTTTATATTAACTCTTTGGATTTTCTGTGTGATATAAAGAAGCAAAAGTCGAAGCAAAATGCTTTTGTTTAAGAGATCGGCATCAAAACAAAACATGCCTTTTTATATGACTTTTTTTATAAAAATAAAATCGATTATTTCGAAATTAATTTTAAAAATGAAAAAATTCTTTTAATCTTGATAAATTTAACCAATTTTGTATGTAAGCATGTTAAAAATAATCTCATTTAAGAACTCTTTTATATATTTGTCCGAAAACATTCTACATAATTTTATTAAAAACTACAAGATACGTATTAGGAACGTATTTCTTAGAATTTCGAAATATTTCATGACAAACTTGGTCTTCTTGTAATAAAACTTGGATAGTGTAGTTCTTAAAGACTCTGAAATCTAGTGTTTCAAACAAAAATATGATCTACAGGATATCTAAACCGATTTGTTTCTTATGGTAAATAAGTTAAAATAATGGTGATCATTGTATTATTTTGTTTTTATAAGAAAAGATAGTATATATTGATGAAATACTTAATGTAGAAAAAGAGTAAAATTTAAAAATAAAATTGTTTAAAGGCACATTTTTTGTTTTTTGACTTCTTGTCGCCTACCTAGCTTCCTTTATATCTGTTCAAAAGATCATTAATTTCTCGACTAAAGCGTCGTTATTTTATAGTACACAATGGTTCGATTCATGATTGATCGTTAAAAGTTGAGGAATAAGAAACACATAATAACGATGCGTTGATGTCCTTGAAAATGCCAAAACTTTTGACTTAAGTATCAGAGCCGTTTTATTACTTTTTGCAAAACAAATTTAAGAGAGCCGAACTGTGACTCTTGCGATTACTCCCCGGTCTCTCTCTCTTCCCTTCCCTCCCCCTGAACACTTTTTGAAAATTCTGCGGGAAGGTCAGCGAAATTTTATTTTTTATTTTGCTCTCATCTGAACGAGCACAGGGCACAGCATCGCCGCCTGTATCCTTTGTGGCAAGCTACCCCTTTCCTTGATGTCCGTGACAATGACAGGCCTTTTGCCAAAATGTAGCATTTATAAGGACTTCAAATCGCAGAGTTTTCAACGAAAATAAAGCGAATAAAGGGTTGATGTGTGAGTTGTGAGCCGTTGGTGAAAGTCCAGCAGCCCAGCCGGTGATGCCCTACTGTGCGTTCCCCTGTACTTTTATATATTTTATGTACTCCATGTACATAAAACTCCAGCCCAGAATTCGCCGGGCCTTCCCTCGTCAAGATCCCGAATCGCAAATCAACTTGCCGAGTGACCGAAGGCGACTTCTTAATCACAGGCACGTGTTCCAAAAAGGATGTGCTGACAAGGACAACCAAAACAAACTGGAATCCTGTCCGGCATGCCGGTGGTCAAGCGGTCGCCGAGGGGTTAACTTCTGCCGGACACGCGTCCAATGAGTGTCAACTGAAACACACAATGAAAATCCACCAAAATGTAAATGTGGAAATGGCCTGTGGTCAAGGGGCTGGCCGCAAAGCGATTCGGACAAACTGGTTTTCACCGGAAAAACGCCGCCTGGAAAATTGTGTGAAAATGCGGAAAGCAACAGCTTACTCTATAATTAAGCGGTTAAGCTTTGGGTATTTGGAATTCAATAATTGCAGGGGATGGACAATTTCCCAAAATAATAAACATTTTAAATTATTAGTTGAATTTTTGGTTCAAAAAGTTTCGTTTCTTAAATACGTTACAAGCGTAATAAGCTTCCTAGAATATTTTGTTTACATTTTGTATCTGTATTTCTGCTGTGAATATCTTGAGATTTAAAGCAACAAAATGTTCACTAATATTTCCCGTATGAGTTAAATTAAGTGCAGTATTTTGAATCCTTGGAATTGTATTACTTGCTTTATTATTACTCACAGTTTGTGATTTTCAATTTCGCTCTTTAACAAAGAAAAGTTGCAAAATTTTTGATAACCCAGACCAGGATTCGATCGATCGACGCCCCTTTAACCCGATTGAAACCCTATACACCCATCGATCATGATCGCGCTTCCTTCCGCAAAAAATTCCCACAGTGCAAAAAATCGGCGAAGGATTGCGATTGAGATTAGGAAAAGGAACGGATCGCAGCGAAAAAGGAAATTTACGAGCGATCAAATAACCGAGGCCCAGGTATCAAAGGGTGCAGAATCTCCGGCAAGAGGTCTTTGGTCCTTGGGTTCAAATGTGTCACGTCTTATGATGTCACTGCCGGCAAAGCTGCAGCGGCAGCAACCCCAAAGGCGGAGATAGTCATCAGACTTCCTCGTCTCCGTCCTCATCCTGACCCTAATCCTCGCCGGGTTCACAGTAAATTACGCGCAGAGGTGAAATGCAAACAAAGACGGTCCAAAGGTCTGCTTGAGGTCTGTCTGGAGCAACCCTTGCTCTCCTTGCCGCTTTTCCTTTTCCAGCCTTTTCCCCCTTTTCTAACGCTCCTTTTTTTGTGACGAATCTAATGATTTTTGCCTCAAACTGAAGCGATTTTTTATTGACCCAGCGGAGGGGTGGGTTCAGAGTTCGTCTTGGCTGAGTCTCAGTCTCTGTTATGCCAGCTTGAACTGCTAAATGCGTTCACCCGTGAAGACTCCTTGCCAAGGAGAGGTCCTGGTTTTTGGGTCATTGCCGCATTAAGCTGAATTTATAGCCATCGACTGCCAATAGTCATGCAGATTAATGAAGGGAAGGGGTGCCCAAAGGTGAACCATTCAATCATTCCATTTTCCATGGGTCAGACGAAAAGTATAGATGGGCCGGGATCAAGAATGTAAGCGAAAATTGTGCAGAAAGTATCATTCCTCTGCTAAAAACCAATCGATTAAAGCGAGATTTACAGAAAAATATGTTAAATATACCTATATATGTATATTAAAATCCTACATTTTCCATTGACAGTTCTTCAAAAACCACCTAAAACTCAGATTTATAAAATGCTTAAAAGAATGCAACTAAGTATTTTCAAATCTTAGCAAACAATTTAATGCAAGTTATTGTGTTGTTTATATAATCCAATATAAAGCAGGTAAATTTTGAATTGCTAAAACAATGAATTATGAACCACATCTCACCAGCAAGCACATATTTGCCACAGCATCAAAATTATATTCATAAAAGCAAAAAGAAAAAGGGAAAATGGACCAAATATGAACAGACTTTTCACTCATCCACTGAACATGCAAATGACCGTTTTGCGAGGATAACAAAGCCCAGGATCTTTCAAAATAATTTGATGCTACATTTGTATGCTGCACTGGAGCAGGGCCAGGACCAACAGGGGCTTTGTGGAAATTGGGAGTAGACCAGCACGCTGACCCGAAATTATAAAGTTACAATAGCGCCTGGCGAGGCAGAAACCCTTTGCTACCCCCGAACGAATCGAATTACAGGTAATATGCTGGACCGAGGACCGAGGACCGACCCGTGGACAGCGCTACGTTGTCAACTGCTCTGGATCTGGTGGGCTTGTTAGCTGAGCCGCCCTTCGGGGTTACGACGCTCGTTTGGGCATTCAAATTGGTCGAGGATTTGACCGAACAAATCCCTTCGGCGCATGTGCAGCGGGATTAAATGTTGGACTCTGTGCAGCTTTCGGAGCAAACTGGTTTTGGATTTCCTATGCCCCGGGATGCTGCACGGTGACCCATCCGTCCCTCCATCCATCAAGGTACGTGGACCCTGCTGAGGGGCGAAAACAACAAGTCATTTGAAGTTTTAATAGATGCTACATCCTTTTGTTGGGAAAGTAGCTAAAACTGGTTCCAGCAGCCAGCCACCAACCCTTTTGTCCAAACGGATATTTTATTTTAATTTTACTTCCTTCAATTCAAGCCAGTTTTCCCTGGGAAAAGTCTTATGGGATGCCAGCCCTTTTTTACAAGAAATTTTACAATTTATTTTGGTTGAATTTATCTCCTGCCGCTTAATGAGCACTTTGGGCTATGGCATCTTGAGAGCATTTTGGGAAAATAAAAAGGCAAAATTCATAATTGTGAAGACAATAAATTACCAAGGGATCTTTTGATTACTAAACTATAATATGAAACTATAAATACCAGCCGAAACAGAAGGCAACACGGAAAGATAAACCCAAATTTGCCACGCGTCAATAATGCAGCTTCAACCCTTTCACGCACTTCAGCTGACCGCTGGTCTGCACCTAAAAAAATATAAAACTTTTGTTTCCACCCTTACCGCCCTTCGGCGGACAGGGGTCAATATGCGGCACGCGCGAATGGTCAGGAATCCTGCATCCTGCAGCCGCCAGGACGAGCGATTGCAAACAAAGCGAGAATTTCATTTCGCAAAAACAGATATTATGCTTTCATTAAGAGCGCTTTGTTATGTAAATCACGAAATAAAAGCGAAATGTCTGTGATGAATGACCAGAGATCGGAAATAAAAATAAAACATGGTCTAAAATTAAAATATTTGAATACAAAAAAATAATAATAATAAACATCTATTCTAAGGGAACTTTTATACATTTAAATATGGGAAAGCAGCCAATTATTATTATCATTAATTTGTTTTGCAAGATTTCTTATTTTTTTATTTACATTTTCCCGCAACTTTGTCCTTGATAAATCCCGCCAAAGTTTCAAATACAAACAGTGTTGTAAAATGGTTCAAAATTACAACACTGTTGACATCGAACTGCTTACTGGAATTAGGATCTGCATTACCGATTATAATATATCTGAACTGCTTTGTCGACGATGATTCCGTTGTATTATCGATATTTCGATAGCGATTGCGATATAAATATATCGTTTTCGGGCAAATTATCGATATATTAATGTTGACATGTTTTCAACAACAACAACAACTACGAAAAACATCCCGCGATTTAGGTTTGTTTTTATAGTTTTATATAAAACTCAATGAAGCCAAGTACAGATCAACACTCACGTTGAGCTTAAGGCGACACTCGAGATTGTGTAAACACATTATTTAATTGTCTTTTGTTTAGATTTCACGATGGATGTAATGAACAACAACACGTTGATAGAAAAAAAATCGACAACATGCGCTGAAAAACGAGCCAATACTACCTTTGAGGATAAGGAAACAAAGAGACTGAAGACGGACAACGACCATGTGGACATAGCGCCGCGCCCACCTCCTCAGAGCCCAAAGAAAAGTCTGCAACTTAATGGGAAACCCAAGCACAACAAGGATCTTAACTTCGTGTACGGCAACTATAAGAACTACTATGGCAAGCGAATTCTGGATAAGGAGTTTCATGACATTCGCCTGGACATACTGGGCTCGCAGCCGGAGATGTTCCGCCAAAAACAGCTTCTGGACATCGGCTGCAACTCCGGCCATCTGTCAATCCAGATAGCCAGGAAATTCGGAGTGAAAAGCCTCGTGGGCCTGGATATAGATCGCAGTCTGGTCAAGGATGCGCAGACCACCATTAACCAGCTAAAGGGTCAGACCGATACTGGAGCTGGCCACGGATTCCCACACAACATACGTTTCGTCCAGGGCAACTATGTGCTGGAGGACGATGTACTGTTGGAGATCGAGCGACCGCAGTTCGATGTGATACTCTGCCTGTCTGTCACCAAATGGATACACCTAAACTTCTGTGATGCCGGCCTAAAGCAGGCCTTCCGCCGCATGTATCATCAGCTGCGCCCTGGCGGCAAGCTGATCCTAGAGCCGCAATCCATTGATGGCTACAAGAGGCGCAAGAAACTTTCGGTGAGTGTTGAATCTTATCAGTAAAAATCACTGGACCTAATTAGGGTTTTTGGTCTTCAAATAGAAGAATGAGATTAAAAAAAACCTCAGATCAGTACGTCTTGCAAGGTTTCCGTAGGACATTCGGTAACACTCTTCCAGTTTAATAAATCATTTCCAATTAACGTAATAATTTAATTAAATTCCTTGCTTCCAGGAACAAATTAGGGCGAACTACAATTCCATACAATTCTGCCCTGAACAATTCACCGAATATCTTCTGAGCACAGAAGTGGGCTTTGCCAACATGGAGCTCATGGGCACTCCCGACCACTGCGAGGCCGGATTCAAGCGTCCCATTCAGATCTTCACAAAAACGTGAAGATGCCGTGAAATAAGAGAGACGGAATTTAGCTGTGATTTGTCGGTCAAATAAAAGTACTTTAATAAATATAAAAATAAAGAAAGGTGAGATTGGGTATACTTATTGTCAAGTCGAACGTTTATTTTTATTGGGCGAGCTTGGAACCTTCTCCAAGATGTCTGGCAGCTGCCTTAGCAACTCTTCTGCGGTAAGTTTGAAGTCGCTGTCTGCCCAAAGTGTCTTTAGTTCGTTTAAAACGAATCCAAGTCGTATACCCTTAAGCCCATGGCCATTCAAAACATTGCCCCTAATGGGAAAGTCCGGCTTAACCCAGGCCTTGAGCTGATTATAGAGGTCCACTTTATTAGAATACTTCAACAGCTGTTCGACGTAATCACGATTGACGTACTGTTGGAGGCACAGCTTCTGGTAGTCACGTAGGGCTGTGTATTCCGTATCGACCTGGTGGTTTAGTTTGAGAATAATTTGAATGTCCAATTCTAATTAATCATTGTGTTTGACTTTACCTTTTCCCGCTGCTGGAAAATAAAACGGGCCAGATCCCGTTCATAGGCAGAGAGCTTCAAACGCTTGTGCAACTCCATGGCATCCTCTACAGAGTGTAGCAGTCCAGATATGTACAAAATAGGATAGTGCGGCTTCTCAAACTGCTCCAGGACGCCGCACAGACGGTTGAACTCCTCCAAATTGGGATTTGCAGGCAAACCAATGTGCTCGAAGAGCTTGCAACGATGCATCTCCAGAAGTAACTCGGATCCAAAATTTCCCACAACTATCTTTTTAAGCTCCATCCAAATGCGCTCGCCGCTAATCCTGGCCAGACCTTCGGCATTCTCTTTTATAGCTGCCAGTGTGGCCTCATCGTGGTTCTTCGCATCCTTGGCTATGCGGCCGTAAAAACGAAAGTAACGCAAAATACGCAAGTAATCTTCCTTTATGCGAATGTCTGCCTCGCCAACGAATATCACACGACGCTCCTGCAGATCATCGTACCCAAAGAAGTAGTCGTACACGGTTCCATCGAAGCCGAGGAACATGGAGTTGATGGTCAGATCGCGACGGTTTGCGTCCAGTTGCCAGTCGGTGGTGTACACAACATCCGCGTGCCGACCATCAGTGCGGACATCAATGCGCAGCGTTGTCACCTCAAAGTTCTCCTTGTCATGGATCCGGGGCGTAATGGTTCCGTGCTTTTCGCCGTTAGCGTTGATCATCCGTACCTCCTCCTTTTCGAACATAGCCTTCATCTGGTCCGGAGTCGCAGTCGTGGCAAAGTCAATGTCCTTTGGCGGAATACTCATCAGAATGTCACGAACAGCGCCGCCAGCGATCCGCAGTTCATAGTTGTACTTCTTAAACAGATCCACCAGCGCCTCCAGTTCGGGCGTGAATATGCTCCTGAACTCGGGTGTGTCTACCATTCGGAACGCTGGATTCTGGCGCATCCTTGGAGCTTTTCCCAGCTGGGCGATCGCCTCCGGAGAGACATCCCGCGTTCGGATTGGACTCGGCGCCATGCGGCTGCCTCGACGGATGCTTTGCGAAATAGAAGCGAATGCTTGTGTGGTCAGTTTGACGAGGCGAAATTGACCATACATCGAAAATATCAGAAAAAGAGTTAAATAGTTTCCTGTTCCTCAATTTGTGTTTTTAGTTTTAAGAAATAAAAAAAATAACTTCTTTCGATGGCAAGTGTGACCAGATTGCCAATGCAACAGCGGATACCCTATATTGGGAGAGTATATTAGACACGACACACGGAAAGATCGTAATTTCTTATAATATTATTTATTCGAGACCAATTTTATTCAATTTGTTTAAAACATATGTTTTTACATATTTATGTCAGGTCCCTTCCTTTAAAATTGACTAATACACGCGTAACATACAGTGAGTGTTTAGTAATAATGTTTTCAATAATTTTTCTTTTGTTTAATAAGAAGTAAAATAACTTTTAATAATAAACAAGAAAGGAAGCTAACTTCGGCACGCCGAAGTTTATATACCCTTGCAGATAGAACTTCTATGACTTGGAATCTCAACAATATAAATTATATTTATTTGTGTTAAAAAAAAAATGAAGTAATACCTGCTTTCATTTCATTCACCTATACATATTATATATACAGTTTTACATTCGCAGATTTGCATTTTTCCTCTACATCAAACAATCGTTTGTATGGCACCTATATAACATAGTCGTCCGATTTTCATGAAATTTGACACAAAATTTAAGACTAATACAAAATGGCTATACCTCAAATTTGATGAAAATCAGCTGAAAACTAAAAAAGTTATAAATTTAATTGTATTAATTTCTCGATCGTTCCTATGGGAGCTATATGATATAGTAGTCCGATTTTCATAAAATTTTATGCAAAATTGTAGAGTATAGTAGAATGGCTATATCTCAAATTTGATCCAATTCTATTGAAAACTGAAAAAGTTAAAAAATTTTTTGTAAAAATTTTGCGATCATTCCTATGGCAGCTATATGATATAGTCGTCCGATCCGGCCCGTTCCGACATATATACGAGTGAGAGTATATAGAAGGCTAACTAGAAAGTTTCTTTCAGATAGCTTCAAAACTGAGAGACTAGTTTGCGTAGAAACGGACAGACGGACAGACGGACATGGCTAGATCGACTCGGCTGTTGATCCTGATTATTTATATAGTCGGAGGTGCCTCCTTCACTGCGTTGCAAACTTCTGACTGAAATTATAATACCCTGCAAGGGTATAAAAATGATAAACAAAATATGACATTTCATTCTCCGCTCTGAACAGTTTGTTACTTTAACTTGGTCACACTAATAAAAACCTGTTACATTGTTTACCTCTTCGCTAAAATTTAAACCAATGCCACCGAGGTTGCCGCTCAATACAGTCAGAAACATCTTGCAGCTAGGACAAAAAACTAGAACGATGAGCTCCCAACCAAGTGTGTATGTTACCCGTCCGGATGTGGATGCCAGCGGACTCGAGTTGCTGCGTAAGAGGTTTGTTTATGTTGCCTCTGCTAGCACCGGCTAATCAGTTTACTAAAATTAATATCCATAACACCTAACAGCTGCCAGGTAAGCACCTGGAGCGAGCCCCTGCCTGTGCCCCGGGCCGAGCTGATCCGTCAGATAGCAGGGAAAGACGCCCTCTACTGCGCCCTGACCGACAAGATCGACAAAGAGGTGCTGGATGCTGCCGGCTCCCAGCTAAAATGCGTGTCCACCATATCGGTGGGCTATGAGCACATTGACGTGGAGGAGTGCAAGAAACGTGGCATTCGAGTTGGATATACACCGGACGTGCTAACAGATGCAACTGCAGAACTGACTGTTGCCCTCCTACTGGCCACTAATCGGCGCCTGTTTGAGGCCAACAAGCAGGTGTTCAACGGCGGCTGGAAGTCGTGGGCCCCCATGTGGATGTGCGGCCAGGGTCTGAAGGGGTCCCGGGTTGGGCTTCTTGGATTCGGACGCATCGGGCAAGAGATAGCTGCACGCATTTTACCCTTCAAGCCGGCGGAGATAACCTACACGACCCGTTCGCCACGCCCGCAGGAGGCGGCGGCAGTCAATGCCCGGCACGTGGACTTTGAAGAGATGCTGCGCAACTCCGACTTTATCGTTGCCTGTTGCGCCCTCACTCCACAGACCAAGGAGATCTTTAATGCCGCGGCTTTCCAAAAGATGAAGTCCAACTGCATATTTATCAACACAGCGCGTGGCGGGGTTGTGGATCAGACCGCCTTATACGACGCTCTAAAGACCAATACAATCCAAGCAGCTGGTCTGGACGTGACCACCCCTGAGCCATTGCCATTGGATGATCCACTTCTTAAGCTGGAAAATGTGGTTATTCTGCCGCATATCGGCAGTGCTGATATTGAGACACGGAAGGAAATGTCTCGCATAACGGCTAGAAACATACTAGCCGTGCTGGCTGGCGAGAAGATGGACGCTGAAGTAGTGCTGTAGATGCCAACCAGAAATCCTGGGTGCTTATGGAATTGCTAATGATGTATAACCTTAAGACATAAATTCTTGGCATACATATGTATACATTATTTTAGTTACATGCTAGCCTGAACGATAATAAAAGGCCGTAGTAATAAATAAATTTTCGGGAATCTCTTTTAAAATGAAAACATATTTGTGGGTGTAGAAGGAAATGGCATGATATCGACTTAACACAATTAAATCAAACCCTTTTATGCTTTTTGAGTAAATTCTTTATGGAACCAGCGATATTTTTTCCCTCGTAATGGACAAAGATGTCAAGTAAGATTGTGGGAATATCATGACATCGAAGAGGATTAAGAACAAGAAAGAAAGCTAACATCGGCAACCCGAAGTCATGAATAATCTATCCATATACACGAAAACATTAAATATAACAAGAAAGGAAGCTAACTTCGGGACGCCGAAGTTTATATACCCTTGCAGATAAAACATCGATCGCTAGGAACTAATACAATATAAGCTAAAAATACTTATGTTAAAAAACAATGAAGTAATGCCTGTTTTCATTTAATTTACCTACACATATTCTATTTACAGTTTTACATACACAGTTTTTCATTTTTCCTCTATCTAACGATCGTTTGTATGGCAGCTACACATATGATATAGTCGTCCGATTTTCATAAAATTTTACACAAAATTGTAGAATAATATAGAATGGCTATATCTCAATTTTGAAAATCTGTTAAAAACTTTAAAAATTTAATTGTATTAATTTCTCGATCGTTCCTATGTCAGCTATATAATATAGTAGTAAAATTGTACACAATATTGTAGAATAATTAAAATGGCTATCTTAAATATTATGAAAATCTGATAAAAACTAAAAATTTTATTACTTTTTTTTGTAAAAATTTTCCGAACATTCCGCAGCTATGGCAGCCCGATCCGACATAAATACGAGTGAGAGTGTACAGGATACTAACTACAAGGTTTCATTCAGATAGCTTCAAAACTGAGAGACTAGTTTGCGTAGAAACGGACAGACGGACATGGCTAGATCGACTCGGCTGTTGATGATCAAGAATATACATATTTACTTTATACGGTCGGAATTAAGTCATTCACTGCATTGCAAATTAATAATACCCTGCAAGGTAATGAAAAACGTGGCAAACACATTGGACATGCCGACCGATGCCACTGAAGAACAAACTTGCTGTCTACGACTATTTCCGACCAACAAGGAAGTTTATAACGGATGCTGCACTGTGTGGCAAAGCGATAAATTGTACAAGGGTCGGCTTCCTTCGCTTTGTATTCACATTGCAAGCACGCGGAGTAAAGATAATGCACGACACGTTCCCTTTCTATGGTAGATTCAGAATTAATCATTTAAATTGTGCATTAATCTTATTCATTGAACTGTAGAAGTCCAAGGCTATACAAATCAATTTAGCTGCGTTTGCGGCTAATCCTCGCCAGGCGGCAATGGTTGATTTATATCGCTGCTGGGTGGTGGAACTGGTTGGGGCACTAAAGATGTCAAAACAGAAACTGTGGAAATAACGCCAATTTCTGATGGATCCTGAACTTCTTTTTTAATGTGCTCAGCGCTGATGTAGCCGCCACTTTCGTCCTGAAAGAAAGTGTCAACATTAATTAGATCGATTCAAAAACTTTGTCGAACCTTGATAGTTACCGTAACAAATACATCAACCGATTTGCCGGATATGATGTCCAGCACCTGCTGGGTAATGCCACTGCCGTTCATCGGCTCATCCTGCATACTATCCGCGTACTCGGACAGAGCTGGTCTCAAGTCAGGGCACTGCTGAAGGGCGTCTACCAGCTGTGCGGGTGGAAGGTGCAGGAGTATCGGCAGGGACTGCGGCTTCATTCGCTGCACGGTCTTTAGGAAGCCTTCCCAGATTACCTTCTGCCGCCAGACCTGCTTCATTATCAGCCGCTGCAGCAAGTTCATCACGAAATTGGCGAGGCGCGGATATAACGTCAGGCTCTGAATCGTGGTACGCATCATTAGAGTAGGAAGCGGAACTACCTCCACCAACTGTTGTAGCACAGCCATCAGCACCTCTTGGGTGTACAGCTCGCGTTCGGCCAGGCACAGGGAGGTGGCCTTTACGACGGCCTTTAAGTCGCAGACATTAGGGTCTATGGTATGCAGAGCCACTAGGAGATCCGTTGGCGACAGGGCCATCGTCTGGTTAGCGAACTCGGCTCCGATCCCGAGTAGCCGGTTGAAAACTTCCTTTACGACTGCCGGATTTAGTTTGATAAGCTTTGGGAGCACTGCAATGAGCTCCGCGCGAGACAGTCCACTTAGAACGGGTATCATCACACGCACATCCTTGACCTTGTGCTGATAGAGGTCTCGCACTCGCCGCACCAGATCCAGGTTGGGCACCGGTACACGCTCTGTCAGTATATAAATTATGCGTATCACGAAGGTTTCCATGCCCTTGGGACAATCCTCGATTAGTTGCAACAAAGTTGGGTCCTCCACGCCTAACTTCTTGATCGGATTGTCTAAGCTACGAAGAATCGTACGCTTTAGCTCAGCGGAGGTGGCCACAAAAACCTGGCTAATCTGCTCTACATAAACTGTGTCGTAAGAAATGGATAGAAAATTGGTAATTGTAACAAAGTAAAAGACCTCAAATCTTACCTTCCGGCTTATAGGGCAACAAGGTGAGGGCCAGACCAAGGCACACTTTGGCGGTATCCTCGCGCCAAGCGGACTCCGCTGTGGGTCGCCCAAATTCCTGGGTAAAAACTATAGCCGGTGGTGCCTCCAGCACTACGAACTTAAGCCACTCCAAAGCAAAATCATCTATCCGTGCGGGGAGGATTTTGTGGATATGATATAGGCTAACTAGGTGTGCTAGGGCACGATCCCGCAGATCTGCGCGCTCATGCACAGAGAAATTGAGCAACGCTCGCACAAAACGATTTTTCCGCGGAGGCCTAAGCACAGCCAGATCCTTGATGAGCTCCAGTCCATGCTGAGAGAACTCATTCACCAGGCATAGCTGCACCAGATGCCCTATTGAGTTCTCAGGAAGAATTGGCGCTTCTAGGTAAACGCGCCGCAGCAGTATAATTTTATCCTTGTGTTCACAGCGTTCGCCAATGCCAAAAATGAGCTGGTTGAGCAACTCATTATAGGCGTGATCCGGACGATTCTCGGTTTTCACGTAGGTGTGCCTGGTGAATCCCTGCAGTAGGGAATACTCCTCAAACAACCACGAAAAGGCTAAGTCGATGCGTTGCTTCACGTCTTCCAAGATGAACTCCATGATGCCGTAGCGGACATTATCCGGAAAAGTAGCAGCTATCACAGTAACCAGCTTGCGCCGCCTAGACGACACACCTCCTTTAATACACTGACGCTCTGAGTTAAGGATACGACGAACGGCATCTGTGAGGAACTTCTCCTTCAGATTACGTGGCAGAGGTTTTGTGATCTCCTGCAACTTCAGCGTCTTTGCGCGTTCCTTCATCTTTTCAATCACAGTCTGCTCGCCCTTGGCTCGCTCCATTGTCTCGCGCAGTTTCTTTGTTGCCTCCTCCTTGCGCAACAGTTCCTCTTCGCTCATATTGCGGGTGGATTCATCGTCAACTTCCATGGAAGGACTATCATTATTAGGCTGCACTGTTTGCACTTGCTTGATTCTCATTGGCGGCTCCCGACTGAAGGTGGCGGCACCTGGGCCGAGACGCTTCTCCGTCAACTGTTCGCCAAAGATTCTAGAAATGTTGCTCACCTGCTGCTGCAGAGACATTTGGCGGATCGGCAAGTACTCGTCCAGGAAAATTTGGGGCACTTCAGCTGGCAGGTGTGGCAGGAACTCCACAACCAGGTCCACAACGGTCTCAGGAAGGCGCAGATGCTCGGCCAGGAACTTCTCGTTGACTCGAGTTGACTTCTGTTTCTGTCGCTCCAACTCCTCGGTGTCCAGTTCCATCTCCCGTTGTTCACTGGCCAAACGCGCTTTTTTTGCCAGACTCTGGGCGGCATTCTCAAGAATGCGTTTCTGGCGCCGTGCCGTTTCCTGCTTGTCCATCTTTGGCATTAACTTCTGTATCTCATTCGACGTCGAACCGAGGTCCACCAGCATACCGCGAATAGTGCCCGAAAACTCGAACGCGCCTCGATTCTTCAGAAGCGTCTGCAGCTGCATTTTAAGACTCTTGCGAACGGAACTCACTTGGGAGTCGGTGAGAGTGGGCGGCAGATTGGTGTTCAGTTGCTTAAAGGCCTCCACAACGGCTCCCATAAAAACAGGCCGCATTTTGGCCACCGTGCACAGGCTACTTGTGCAGGCGATCAGATTAACAGACGAGATATGCGTAGTGCCGTGGAACTGCAACATTATATCAAATATATTGTTTCCCTCCTCCTGCAGCTTCTGACGGCGGAAAAGCTTGCAGTGATCGGGTACATCTGCCAGAGAGAAGTCGCCCTCGCGCTTCAGACTATCCTCATCGGCAAAGCTCTGCAGCACAATGACGCCCTCAAGAAACTTAATGGCGTTGGTGCGAATGCCGTCATTCTCGTTGTCAATCATGTCCAAGACCTGCGCCTTAATAAGGCTCAGTATGTTCCAAGCCTGCTCTGCGCTGTCGCCTGGTTCCACGAGGTTGCACAAGTACTGCAAGCCATTCTTGTAAATGCTGCCACAGGCCTGAATCACCCGCTTGATAACCTGGGCTGAGTTGTCCCTCAATAGCATGGACACTATATTAATTACATGCGGCAGCAGTTCCACCTTCACTCTGCTACAATTAGAAAGTGAGATAATTAAAAATTGTGGGTGCCGCTCCTACGTCCCTTCCACCAGCTGATAGTTACCACACTTGCTCTACGAACGCGACCACCTGCTTGCGCACCTCCATGTTCTGGTCGTGGGCCAGCGAAAGCACAGGCTCCAGGAATTCCTCGGCCAGCTCTGAGCAGGAACCGAGGACTGTCTCCTGAATTTTGGCCAGCAGCTCACATTTGGCGGTGGCCGACGCAGCAGACAGTTCGTTGCACCACTCAATAACCTGGATGGGAATGGTGTAGAACAATCAGTGAAATCCAGTACTTGGTGGCTTTGACCCGAAAATGCTACTCGCCTTCGCCCTCGCAGTGGCAGTTTTTTCATCTGTAAAGAGATTGGCCGTCTCCGAAACGAACTGACTGCGTCCAATTATGCTATCCATATTGAAAAGCTAGGATGATAAAGGATAAGAAGAAATGTTGAGAAATTTTCAAGCGGCGCCGGCAATCGAATGGTGAACTATCGATAAAAACTAGACAGTTCTGACACGTTTTCAATTTCACGAATAGTCTAGCTAATTTTTAAATAAAATATTTTATTTCAAGTAATAAAAATATAAATCCCTAATGAGAAATAAAATAAAAATAAATATAGGTTGCTTACTAATTTTAAGGCATAATCAGATTTATTAGCTCGAAACATTGCTGTTGCCTTGCATTTTTATAGCTAAATTTTAATTATTATCCATCACTGGTCGAGACCGATAGTGGGGGTGAGTATCGATAGGCTCGATGCATCGATTTGCTCACATTTCTTGGGTGTTTTTTTAAAAGCGTGAAAAACGCTTATTAAACTATTTAAGCCGCGTCACAAGCAGAAAAGTGCAGCTAACCGTTTCCCGTGCGCGACGCAGTCGAGGATTAGTTCGCCTACTAAGTCGAAGAGCCAAGAAAACATCTAAAAAAAACGCAGCAGCCACAGCTCAGTGTTATTGAGCGAGAGGGGGCGCAGCGGATAGGGTGTGTTTGCGTGTGTGTGAGGGCGCCGTGTGTATGTGTGCACCAGTGAGTGGGCAGAGGCAGCGGCAGAGGAGTAGCGCCAGCAGCAGCAGCAGCGGATGTTGCTCGTTGCCCGGACCCCGCAGAGAATACCAGGAAACGCAAATCTAAGCGACAGGCACACAACAAATAAACACTGGAAACCCAAGCCGCGGCCGTAGACAAGGCCTCCTGGAACAGCATAGCACAGCAGCAGCCGCAGCCGCGTCGGTGACCGCACCCTAATGTCAAATAGCCAAGCGAATGCCGGCAGCAGCTGTAGCGCGGTAGCGGATGAGTCCATCCAGCAGCACACCCCGGTTGCCCCTGTGGCAGCCCCAACGAATGCATCCTGTCCAGCCACGCCAGCATCGACACAGCAGCAGCAGCAGGCACCGCCGCACATAGTCGGTGCCTCAACAGCTGATGCGGCCAGTGGCGTTACGGTCGCTGTTGGCGTTGGCGAGGGCGTCGGAGTCGGCGCTAATTTGGACTCGTCACCCCGGGAATCCGGCGATGACTCGGAGGACGAGAGCGAGATCCTGGAGGAGTCGCCTTGCGGACGCTGGTTGAAGCGCCGCGAGGAGGTAGACCAACGCGATGTGCCCGGAATCGACTGTGTTCATCTGGCCATGGACACCGAGGAGGGCGTGGAGGTCGTGTGGAACGAGGTGCAATATGCCAGCCTACAGGAGCTGAAGTCACAGGAGGAGAAGATGCGGCAGGTGTTCGATAACCTGCTGCAGCTCGACCACCAAAACATCGTCAAGTTCCACCGCTACTGGACGGATACGCAGCAGGTGGAACGACCACGGGTCGTCTTCATCACGGAGTACATGTCGTCCGGTTCGCTGAAACAGTTCCTCAAGCGCACCAAGCGCAATGCCAAGCGCCTGCCGCTGGAGTCGTGGCGCCGCTGGTGCACCCAGATCGTCTCCGCACTCAGCTATTTGCATTCCTGCTCGCCGCCCATCATCCATGGCAACCTAACCTGTGATAGCATCTTCATCCAGCACAACGGTCTGGTCAAGATCGGCTCAGTGGTACCGGACGCGGTCCACTACAGTGTTCGGCGGGGCCGAGAACGGGAGCGTGAACGCGAGCGGGAGCAGGAACGCGAACGCGGAGCTCACTACTTCCAGGCACCGGAGTACGGCGCCGCCGATCAGCTGACAGCCGCCCTCGATATCTACGCCTTCGGGATGTGCGCCCTGGAGATGGCCGCCCTGGAGATCCAGCCCAGCAACAGCGAGTCAACTGCCATAAACGAGGAGACCATTCAGCGCACAATTTTTAGCCTGGAAAGCGACCTGCAGCGCGATCTAATTCGAAAGTGTTTAAGCCAGCAGCCGCAGGATCGGCCCAGCGCCAACGACCTGCTCTTTCATCCACTGCTCTTTGAGGTGCGTAGATCAACAAATCTTTTTGATCGATTCGAAATCAATTAAAATTAGGTATAAATCTATGTAGATTTCTACACAAATATGTATTTATTATTCGAGTTTTTTTTCGTATATTCACTAAAATTATTAGGATTTTTCTACGGCATGACTAACTTCAATGCTTTTTGCCACCCCAGGTACACTCTCTCAAACTGCTGACCGCCCATTGTCTGGTCTTTTCGCCCGCCAACCGCACCATGTTCTCGGAAACCGCCTTCGACGGACTAATGCAACGCTACTACCAGCCGGACGTGATAATGGCTCAGCTGCGGATGGCTGGCGGACAGGAGCGGCAGTATCGCCTTGCCGACGTTTCCGGTGCTGACAAGTTGGAAAAGTTTGTCGAGGACGTAAAATACGGGGTTTATCCGCTAATAACGTACAGCGGCAAGAAGCCGCCCAATTTTCGGTCGCGGGCCGCCTCTCCGGAGCGGGCTGACTCGGTAAAATCCGCCACACCAGAGCCAGTGGACACAGAATCGCGACGCATTGTTAACATGATGTGCAGCGTGAAGATCAAGGAGGACAGCAATGACATAATTATGACAATACTGCTGCGCATGGATGACAAGATGAACCGGCAGCTGACATGCCAGGTGAACGAGAACGATACGGCGGCGGATCTCACCAGCGAACTGGTGCGCCTGGGCTTCGTACACCTGGACGACCAAGACAAGATCCAGGTGCTGCTAGAGGAAACGCTTAAAGCGGGTGTCATGAGCGACGGTGCCGGGGCGGAGAGCTCAGGTGCTGGTGTAACCACTACTGCGACCATGGCGGCCCTGCAGCAGCTAGAACGCAACTGGTCAATTTCCTCGGACGCGGACAAGCAGACAACTGCCGTAATGTATGTGTCTCAGGAGCAGCACCCGGATCCAGATGCGGATTTGGAGCAGTCGGGCACGACAAGCAATTAGAAGAGTATCAGCTTAGTATTCAGGGGCAGGTCGGCCGGCGCGTATTGTTTTTATTATATTGGGAATTACACATTACGATTTTATTACTACTATTATTTGTTATTTTTATATATATATACCTATATATGTATATGTATGTATGTATTTGAAATAATATTTATGTATGTATGTACCATAAAAGATGTTGAACCAGGCTTCCAGGCTAAAGATTTCGATGGCATATATAAAACAAAGAAACACACACCACACAAAGGTGGGCTTCATTGCTTCAAGACAAGGCTGAAAATCGTTTGAGCAGAGAGTGCCCTAGGGTCGGTCGGAAATTGTAGCGGAAAACGTTGGTAATCTTTTCTCTTTAGTATTTATCTTGCTAATGCTAAAATAGTAGGAAAAACATGTTTGCTCATTTAGATGCATTGGTGTTGATAACGCCTTGAACTCACTTTCGATTACAACGATTTTTGGCCAATACACTGACTCACCCGAATAAAGACACACTTGTAAACGCAGCTAACGAGCTTACAAAAATCAAAGCATTCGCTTAGCACAACTCCGGGGAGAGAGTGCGAATAGAATTCGCAGTTCGCTCCCAGCGCTAGATTCCATTCGAATACAAAACTCCAAATACAACAGCACTACGAAGATGATTTTTTCTAGGACTTGTATATCAAATTTGATTACCTAGCCACACCGCGACGAGAACGAAACCTATAAAAGCAGTGGATTGTATTTAAATGTATTACAAATATAAACAAATACGCAGGGCCACGAAAGAGAATAAATAAATTATTAAACTAAAGAACTATATAAACACACAAGCAGAGAGCATGCAACAACAATAATACACAACAGACATAGCTACACACTATTATTAAATAAATAAAGATGGCAAACCAGCTGACTACGTCTAGAGTCTCCTTATTTTTTACTTAATCCCCGTCTCCCTATTACGATTGAGTTTATTTTTGTGTTGCGCTTTGTCCAGCTCATAAATAACAATCAATTAAGTTGGATATCTATGAAGCCCAATTGACGGTTGTACTGTTCAAGATAGAGGCATTCGAGGAAGAAAATTGAGTTCCTGATAGAAAGTACAGCTTAATTTTAAACAAAATTATTAATTCAAAACAAGTTATTTTATTGTGTCTAATGAAAAGAATATGACAATTCAATGGAATCCACTTAAGCTTGGTATTTAAGTAGTTATGTAACTACCCGTAGGGGGTACATATAACCAAAGACCTTAAAACAACAAGATGAGAAATGTCAAGGTTTTAATTGCCCGCTCTACGCTTAAGTCAAAATTATCATCCATTTTTATCAATTTATAGTAATATTAGGTTCAAGAACTAGAAACCTTGTACGCTTTCGCAAGGCGGCGAAAATTGGACTTATATTTTTGAGACGAAGCGGCGGGTCAGCAATTTTCTTTGCCGCACACATGAACTTCACTTAGTTTTTTACTCATACAAATGCAATTCTTGGTGCCGATCACTGATTTACAGCATTCAAGGGATTTCTATGGCACCCCCGAGTAAATGTATGTTTAAGCACACGCCTGTGCTGGAGCCTCGACCTCCTTTGGCTCCGGAGTGGTAGCCAACTTAATACGCTTGCACTGCCTCTCTTCTGGCTCGTCATCGCTAAAACCATCCACCACTGCAGGCTCCTCACTTTCACTCACTGCTGGCACCATTCGAACTGGTTGTTCCTTTTCATAAAGCTCCAAGAGCTTGTTGCCTTCGTAAAGGACGAACGGTAGAGTGGCTCGCTGATAATAATCCGGTAGAAGCTCCAGGTTGTTGATAACTGTGTCCAGCATGTGAGACTTCTCGCACCAGATTCCCGGTGCGTCGTTTCGCACTGGATTAATGTGGACATGCAGATGGTAGAAGGACGGCTGATAGTGGATGTACATGCGAAGCTGGTTGGGATTCAGGCCGTAGCGGTTGAAGATGGCGTCCTTTGCCGACTGGCGCAGGTTACGCAGCAGATCCAAGTGACTAGCATTTAGATCCCGAAGTGATTTTAGACCATGCTTATGGACAATACCCAGCAGATACAAGTTCTCTACATTCCGCCCGTCCCACTTGAGATCAGGCAGCAGGATGAAGCCCGTCTCCGGATCTTTGTCCTCGAAAACGATCCTCTCTGTCTCCTGCTTGTGCTCGAGTATGTTATATACCCATTCTAAGGAGAATTGGCTGGAGGAGAGGTATGGAAGAGTTATCCTTTCGTAGAAGTCTGGCGTCTCTCGAATAAGGTACTTTTGGCAAATGGAATACTTTTCTATGTGTTTGTCCGTGGCGGGATATATGACCGTACTTTTGACTCCTGCGGATAAATATCATGGACAGTTTAAAGCAATAAATATAGAATAACTTGATTATGCATACCACATAGATCTCTGCTGGGCACAACCTGAAAACTGCCGTAAATGTTGTTGACAAACTCCGTGTCTACCTTAAGGTCTGCGGTGAAATAGCTCGGCTTCTTCGGCGATTCCTCCGAGAGCGACTGAGTGGCGACGTCGCTTTCCCTATACGCTGTTGGAATTTATGTACTCGATTAGGAATTCATGGGCAAGAGATTGAACGAAGATGTACCATTTTTCTCGAAAACTACAATCGCGTCGTCCGTTTCGGAAAGGTCGGGGAAGGAGCCGAGCAAGGAAATGCTTTTCCGAACACTGTTGTTGCTAAGTATCCGCTTTAGCCGGAACTTTGACAAGTCGTACGTCGGCGAGTTGACTGTGCTTTTCTCTGCAGGCTCCGGCATTTTTTGTCTTATTTTTTTTGGAATTAATTAATAGAAAAGAATTTACTTTCTTGCGGCTTTTTCAGAGGCGCAGTGTGACCGTGGTTAAAAGTGCTAAGATACGGCTCTCGACCAGTGTTGGCTAAATACGGCCGGTTTCTTCAATCATCCGCAGCGATTTCGAAAATCTTACTCTCGAAATGATCATAATTTTCTTTCCATTCGATTTGACCTATATTTTACATATATATTAATATATACACACATATCTATATTTATAGATAAAAAAATTATTAAGGTACGAAACATTAACATTAACTTTAAATCTGAATTTTACTCACTTAACTAACTAACTAATCGTCCTATCCGATGTGAAACAGAAAATTATTTTAAACAAGAAAGGAAGCTAACTTCGGCTTGTCGAAGTTTATATACCCTTGCAGATAGAACTTCTATGATTAGGAATCCATACAATATAAATTATATATATTTGTGTTAAAAACAATAAAGTAATACCTGCTTTCATTTCATTCACCTCTACATACACTTCTAACGATCGTTTGTATGGCACCTAACATATATGATATAGTCGTCCGATTTTCATGAAATTTGACACAAAATTGAAGACTAATATAAAATGGCTATACCTCAAATTTGATGAAAATCTGTTGAAAAAAAGTTATAGATTTAATTGTATTAATTTCTCGACCGTTCCTATGGGAGCAATATGTTATAGGAGTCCGATTTTCATAAAATTTTGTCAAAATTTAAGAATAATATGAAATGACTATATCTCAAATTTGATTAAATTCTATGAAAACTGAAAATGTTATAATTTTTTTTTGTAAAAATTTTCCGATCATTTCTATGACAGCTATATGATATAGTCGTCCGATCCGGCCCGTTCGGACATATATACGAGTGAGAGTATATAGAAGGCTAACTACAAAGTTTCATTCAAATAGCTTCAAAACTAAGAGACTAGTTTGCGTAGAAACGGACAGACGGACAGAAGGACAGACGGACATGACAAATCTTGTGGTAAACTTTAATTGCACAAGAAGCTGCTTTTAAAATATTGAAGAAAACGGCGGTAAGAAATCCTATGTGACCAGCCTGGGATATCTTTTCAGAATATAAACAAAATTTCTTAGTAATTTTCTTCATCCAAACTTCGGTCATATTGCTTGTTTTTTAATTGTTTTATTTTGATTTCGATGCGATTTGTGTCGCGAAATGGACATCGATAAGATATGCTTGACCTGCCTTAGCTCGACGGGTCCGTTTTTGTCCATCTATGACAACGGATCGGGTAGCTGCCTGGCCGACATGCTCAGGGAATTCACAAAAACTGCGGTAAAGTGTTGCGATTCCCTTAAGTTATTCCATTTGCAGTGTTAACTCGGCCTATTTCTCCGTTTTGCAGCCGCGTCGCCACGATAATATGCCAGAGAAGGTTTGTCTGGGCTGTTTGAGTGAAATAAACCACTGCTATACGTTCAAGATCATGTGTGAGAATTCCCGTCGAACTCTGCGCCAATTGCTGCCGAATGCCCTTCCAGAGGAGTCGGAGCCGGATAAGGTGTTAACCAAGCAGTCGGTGCCCACCATCGATCAGGCAGTGCAGACGTCCAATTGGGAGCCCAGCCGTTGTACGGTATCCGCACAAACAGATGATGTGGTCTTAAATGACAGCAGCCTGGCTAAGCGGAGGATTTCATTGCACTTGGATGACGGTGACGCAGACGGAGACGGTGATGGTGAAGGAGAGGTATATGACTACGAGCTAACCGATGAGCCCGTGGAAAAGGCGACCAGCATAATCCTGCAAGTACAGCAAAGCTTGAAAGTAGAAAAGGAGGTCGTCTTTACGCAGTCCAATGTAATATATGAGGACGAAGACAATGAGTTGGAACAGCAGATCAGGGAGTGCAACCTGGCCATATTTGACAGTGTCGAAAACGAGTCTGCAGAAGTCTCAGTGCCGGCTCAACAGGCGAACACAAGGAAATGCCCCTCAAAATTTCGTATGCAGCAGCAACAGCAGGGAGAGGGGGAGGAGGAAATTGTTAAAAAGGAAAGTCAGCCGTCGAAGAAATCTCGTCGAAGAGCAGCAGAAAAGCAGGAGCTGCACACCACCTTGGCGTCGTCGACTTTTCCCACAAAACGAATGGGGATAGGAATCAGCCACAGATCTCTCAACTCTGTTGCGGTGTCCGCAGCCACTTCTTCAACCGCAGCAGCAGGAGCTGCGTTGGTAGCTGAGCTTAAATACCATTGCGATCGCTGCAATGCTGGGTTTGCATTGGAGAAATCCCTAATTATTCACAAGAGGCAAAACAGCTGCACGAACCGCAACTTTAAGTGCGATGAGTGCGAACGTGTCTTTGTGTCGCCAGATCATTTGGCCGAGCACCAAGCCAACCATGGCGCACACAACTGTGCGGAATGTGGGCTGAAGTTCGAGTCAAAGGAGCAGCTGGGCAAGCACATGGTCCAGGGCCACAAGCGGAATCTACGCAACCAGTGCAACGTCTGCCAAAAAGGTGAGTCGACTGAAGATGGAATAGAGTTTACAGTATAATATCTAACACCATTATTTTCATAGTTTTTACCATGCTGTCAACGCTGCGGGACCACATGCGCATCCACACCGGCGAGAAGCCATTTGTGTGCAATATATGCGGCAAGAGCTTCACCCAAAACGCCAATCTCCGCCAGCACAAGCTACGCCACTCGGAAACCAAAAGCTTCAAATGCGAACTGTGCCCGCACTCGTTCGTAACCAAGGCGGAGCTAGCCTCACACGCCCGCACCCACACGGGCGACAAGCCCTTTGAGTGCGAGGTGTGTGCGGCCAGGTTCACTACCAGCTGCTCCCTGGCCAAGCATAAACGGAAGCACACCGGTGAGCGGCCCTACGCCTGCGATCTGTGTCCTATGAGGTTCACAGCCCTCAATGTTCTCAAGAACCACCGGAGAACGCATACGGGCGAACGTCCATATGTTTGTCCATTCTGCGCGAAGACTTTTACGCAGCGCGGCGACTGTCAGATGCATCAGAGAACACATCAGGGCGACCGTATCTATATTTGTCCAGTATGTAACGAGGAGTTCAAGACAATGCCAGAGATGCGCACCCATTTGTCCGGCCACGACCAACACGACAAACGACTGGTGCATTTTACGCTGATTAGCAACAAAGAGAATGGTAGCGGTGCCCTCGAGGATGACCTCAACGAGATGTCCGGGTCGGGACTGATGATATGAACGAATAACCAGTAAAATTGTTAACAGCACAAAATCGCAGGTTTTGCGTTATTAATTCGGTCTCTGATGGAGCAGCAAGAAAATAAATATGTATATGCATCCCACCTCGAACGAGTATCAATTCATGCTGCAAACAACACACACACATGACCTGTCCGCTGTTAGTTTCCACGTCTTGTTCACTTTTCCCCGCGGGAATACAATTTATGTCAAAAACTCACAACTTTAGAACATCTTTAGTCTTAACTTAGTCGCTAGATTGTAGATACAAATAAAAGCTTAAATGGTACATTGCAGTGTCGTTTCCTCATTGCTAGTAAAACTGACCATATTGCCCCGCTGGCTGCATGGTCGTCGACGTGGAGGCGATTGCAGCGACTGAGGCTGCGACGGAGGTCTCGGGCAGAAGCAGGGCGGCTGTGGTGGGCGGCCCACTCGTGACCGGCGGATCTCCGTGGAACCAATTGACTAGCTCATGGTGCGCACTCTGGACGCATTTGCGCTGGTCCGCAATCAGGTTTTCCGAGTATTTCACGTGGTTGGCATAAGCATCCTTTTCGTGCTGCACATCCTTGGACATGCGATGCAGGTCCTTGAGTATTGCTGATCCCCACAGTTGGACGTGGATGTCTGGAATCTTGCTGGCTAGTTGCATGGCCGGCGTAACCATGTTCATGCTCTCCTTGGAGTTGCCAATGCTGAGGAAGACGTGCGAGAGCAGTACCAGCGAGCAGCTGGTTAGCCGGTTTAAGTCCTCAGCATTGGCCATTTTCAGGGTTTCGCGAAGAAAGCGCCTGCAAAATTAAAGTTAAAGGTGGTGTGAGAACAAAATAATTGTCATTATTATCAAGGATGTTCAACCACTTACTTGGCCTCGTGGAAGCTGTTTTTATGAAAGGCGTGGAGGCCCTGAACGTAATAAAAGCCCCCCATTAGCGCCTGACTGCTGTAAGTGTGCGTGTTCTCCGTCGACACAGCGTCAAGTATTTGCTTAAGGTCCGTCTCCCGCTTGGTGCGCAGATAGATGATAGCCAGGTTAAGGTTGGCGAACAGCTTCAGGTCCCTCTCGGTGGTCTCGCTTACGCAAACGAGAAACTGCCGCTCTGCGTGCTCAAAGAAACTGGTTGACATGGAGTACAGCCCAACGAGACAGTGCAGTTGGGCGGAATGGCGTCGCAGCAGACTACGTTGTGGAGCCGCCAGGCATACATCCCGAGCGGCAGCAATCTCGCGGATGGCCAGTTCCCGGTTTCCCATCACCATGCGACACATGACAATGTGCTCCAGTAGAATCACTTTGAAGACGGACAGAATGGGTTTATCCTCCTGCTGCTTGAGCTTTTCTATTTGAGTAAGAGCTTTTTCCGTGTACTTTTGTGCTTTGTCCATGTAACCCGCCATCATGGAGTGCGACACGGTCACAAGGTAAACCAGCACGTACAGCTGCTCCTTAGGCAGCCACACGAACATCTCAAGCTGATTGGCGCCGAAAATTGCTTCGTCTGATGGCCAATTGGGAGCCATTATCGTTTGGATGGACATCTGTAGTTGCTTAAGGCTGGGCTTTACAGTCTTCACCTGGCCCAGAGCCAGATAGTAGCAAACCTGCAGCACCAAGAAGAATACCTTAAGGTATTCCTTTTGGTGCGGATTCGGTATGTTGTTGTCGATGATTTGGCCCGCAGAATTGAGCAGGGCGAGCACATCGTTGGTCTTGCGCTCGATCATCAGGATCATGGCGCGCGAAAGCAGGAACAAGACCTTCAGGTACGTGGCGGCCGCCTCGTCGGCGCTTTCTGCACCCACGGCAAGCAGCTCGGACGCCAGAGAGTACTCTCGATCGCTGGCATGTATCTGGGCCAGCTGCAGCAAAAGCTTACAGTGCCAATAGACATTGTGTTGTGACAGTTCCACGGCGCGCCGCAGCATCGCCTTAGCCTGGTGTGAGTTCTGGTCCGTCTGCAGATGCAGTTGCGCCAAAAGAGAGGCTGTGTCAAACTTGACGTCAAAGTTGGCCAGCGGCTCGGAAATGCTCCACGCCTTCTCCAAGTGATGGCGGGCGAGGTCTATGTTCTTCGTGTAGGCCATTAAGATCTGTCCCATTTGCAGGTGCGTGCGCGCCTCGACCTTTGAGGGCGGCATAAATGTGAAGAGCGCCTGCAGGCACTGGATGCACTTCTTGATGTTCGGCGGCTGCGAGGTGCGGAAAAACTCCGCCAAGCCAAGCAGCGAGATGTAGCAGGCGTCTTGCGACGCCGCCGCCGACGTGGAGGCTGTTGCGCTCATTTTGGACAGCAATTTCGGTTTGTTTATAGCGTAATTCCGTTTTGTTGTCAATTTCGCGACTGTGCGGTGGTGGCTGCCAGTGTTGGTCAATGCAGCTTGCTAGTGGTGGTACAAGCTGCAGTTGTTATCGACCGCTGTCACGGTTACAAGGTGATATCGAAGTAGCGGAATTCGTTGGCATTTTACATATTAAAAGACGTTTATTTTCAAATTATAAGGTAAGCTCTTAAGATAGTGTGAGAACGGAAGTAACTTTATGTTATACAAACATCTTTTTAATATTTGGTGTTACAAAATTTCGATTATTTGATGATGACCGTCTTCGCCTATCGTTATCGAAACCAAACAACCGCTTTCGCTTCTCTTTTTTTAAAGCTTTAGAGCCTCAGTTCGTTGACGGTCGTGTATTAGTGGTTCCAAACAGTCCTGGGATTAAAAGGTATTTATTAGGCTTATTTTCTGGCTGTATGCGAATTAATTCATATATTACAAAGTAATAATATTAGATTTACTTAAAGTCGAACAAGTTTTACATTTTCTTACAATACTTTTGGATTATGGTTAAAATGTATAAGAATTAAAAACATTCTTACAGCGTGATTCAGCCTATCACAAAATGCATAATATTGGTTGTTATCTCCGCTACTTTGACCTCTGGGCCAGGAGCTATAAATAATATGGTATTCCCGAGATACAACATTTCCAGGAACCCAAGGTTTCGGAAATCAATCAACGGATCCAAGAATTTCTAAATTGACAAGACAGGTCAAAAAAAAAAACATTACGGAGCCTTACGCGATTAAGTTTTTAACCTGATAAACAAAATTGGTACGTGATGGAAACTTTTCGTTTTCGAATGAGCATGTACAGAATCTACAGACCAAGATATTTTAAAATCAGTCGCGTTTAGTCTTCGTATAAAAAAAGTCTAAATTTTGTCGCCCTGTGCTATTAGGCACTGCTTTTTAACTCGGAATAATATATCTACATACATACATCCTAGAAAAGTATAACGAGAACGTGCTAAGTAGAAATAAGTTTGTATAATTTAAACAATATGGCTCTGATATATTTCAATAATTAATGAATGACTCCGTGCTGAATAACAAATGAATCGTAAATTAACATTTTATTTAGGAAATATTTGCAATTTCTGTATCTCTTTAATACACTTGTTCGTATACACCGAAATTTGGTGTTTATATGTGTTTGTATGTATGTATATAAAGCTAATCGATTTCCGATACGATCCTATAATTAAATTGCAAGGGTATATAAACATCGTCTTCCTGAAGTTAGTATCCTTCCTTTTTGACTACGCAAACTAGTCTCTCAGTTTTGAAGCTTTTTAAATGAATCGTTGCAGTTTGTCTTCTATATACTCTCTTACGTGTATATGTGGGAACGGGCCGGATCGGACGAAAAAATATAAAAAGTATATATATATATTATATGAATATAAAACTGTAAATATAAAATTTATAGGTGAATGAAATGAAAGCAGGTATTACTTCAATGTTTTTTAACATAAATATATATAATTTATATTGTATTAATTCGCATGATCGAAGTTTTACTTGCAAGGGTATAGTAACTTTGTCTTCCTGAAGTGTTTCCATTCTTGTTTAAAATGAAGGAATATATTAATTCTTTGTATAACCTTTAATATTTTTAGGTGTTGTTTATATTTCTAATAGATACATATTTCCGTATTTATGTACATATGTATGTATATTTTTAGGCCATAAAATGAACATTCTCAGCCAGACCCTCCTGATGGTTTTACCTGCCCTTGCCCTAGCCAGTTTGTGCGATGTGCCCGTAACCCCAAATAATTTGGTCCCTCGAACCAACCTATACCAGAGCCAGAAGAACTTTGCTGTGTCCATGCTGGATGCTATTAGCAAACGGACTCCAAGCGGAAATTTGTTCCTTTCTCCGTACAGCACGTACAACGCACTGCTCCTTGCCTATTTCGGTTCCTCCGGGGAGACGGAGAAGGAGCTTGTAAGGGTGCTACATCTGGACTGGGCCAGCTCCAAGGAGATGGTGCGCAGTGCCTACATGGTGGAGAAAAAGCTCCTTGCGTCCCGTTTGCGTAAAAATCCGCTGGAATTCTCCTCAGTGGGCCGAATTTTCTACGCCAAGGATCTTGAGCTGGGGGAATGCCTAAAGGATCGCCTCTTTAACGAGTACGCAGCAGTTAACTTTCAAGGACAGCCGGACGAATCGCGCAAAGAAATTAACGCCTGGATTGCTAACCAGACCCACAACCAGATCCGTGACATGCTGAGCGAGGATGACATTACATCGCGCACGCGAGTGGTCTTGGCCGATGCAGCCTATTTGAAGGGTCAGTGGGTCAGCAAATTTAAGATGGAGAAGACCTCTCAGCAACGGTTTTATACTACCGCATCCGACTTTTCAATGGTGCCTATGATGAAGCAAAATGGTACCTTCTTACTGATGCTGGACGAAAACCTAGACGCCAAAGTTCTGCAGATGCCTTTCCGCACCTCCTACGAGACAAATGGGAAGCCCAAGTCCGACATCTCAATGGTGCTCATTCTGCCTTCAACATCCTTGGATAATGTGGTGTCGAAATTGAACCCCGAGACTCTGCGACAGGCCTTAAACTTCGCTATGCCGCGGCAACTCGAGCTGTCTGTGCCCAAGTTTGAGTTCGAGCAGCGCTTGGAATTGATTCCGGTAAGCTTATGCGACAATTAGTGTATAAAATCAAATTCTTTGGATCCATCATATGATTTCGGCAATAATCCATCATTCCTCTTCTAGATCCTTAGCGGAATGGGACTGACCAAGACCTTCACCCCGGCTGGAACCTTCAAAGATTTAACGTCTGAGGGTATTGTTTTCGACGACGCCCAGCAGGTGGCCAAGATCAAGGTCGACGAGGAGGGCAGCACAGCGGCGGCGGCCACCATTCTTTTTTCTAGCCGCTCAGCGCGTCCGGTGGAGTCTGAGACGTTCGAGTGCAACCATCCTTTCCTGTTCCTCATCTACGATGAGACCAGTGAGTCAATCCTGTTCACGGGCATCTACCGCGATCCCAAAACCATGAAGGCGTAAGTCTTGGGTAAATTTTTTTGTTTCGAGTCTACAGTTAATAAATTCTTGTATGTAAATCGTGTCTTATACTAAAAGACACTTCAACGCAATAAAAACAGCGTATTGTCACTATACGTTTTTTAAAGTTCTACTTACAGTTGATTTCTTATAAAATATTAATACCTTTTACGGTGAGATAAAAGGTGTGTCCTTGGGTGTGTTTTAGCAATCTAGTAAAATTAATATGATAAAGTAGTATAATATAGTAGTCCGATTTTAATAAAATTGCACACAATATTGTAGAATAATATAAATTGTGGCGAGAATAATAATAAAGTAAATAGTGATTTGGTGGTTTAAATATTTCGGCTGAAAGTCACTAAGTGATAAGAAATTACTAAAACACTTCTAAAATTAACTTAACATGCAAAATGTAATAATATTATCATAAATACAAAGTTAGAGTCAATAAAATACAGTCGAGTCCTGATAATGCGAAATGGCAAGGGGATCCCTTTTTTTTACCAATTTGACGGGAATTCTATTTAACGGGGCTCAAAAACTAAAGAGTCGAATAAACGCGGTTTTTACATTTCACATCATGTTTACATATGTACATATGTATTTAACTTTATTAAAATTAAGCGAACACTATAAGTATGTATGTACATTCATTTGTACGTTTTTCAAATTAAAGGAAAATTTAACAATAACATAAAATTATAATAACAAAAAATTAAACATAAAATTATAAAAAACAAAAATTTAGGCTTTAAAATAATTGGTCATTTTTGATTGCTTGGTGTTTTTTTTCCATTGCGTTTTCTAAACCTATTAGGTTGCCAAAGACACTATTTGGCACATCATGGTTCGAAAAATAATGTTTAAGTTGAGGAATTATGCTCTGGCTTGTAAATTCGTTAAAATTTCTTCTCCATCGGCGTCATCATCGTCGTCACTTTCAGAATTGTTGGGCAAAACTTCTTCCAAAATTGGCTTGCATTATAAACTCTTTTTTTTCTGTAGAATTGATGTTATTGTTGATGAAGCGACATCGAATTGTTTTGCCACCTAAATTTTTTTTGTTTCATTATTAATCGCTGAAATAATGTTTTGTTTTTGCGCGATTGGCAACGTCTTATGCGTACGTTTTTGTGACATTTTCACAGGACGATGTTACTCCGAAAAAAATCAGCTAACTAAACGAAAACAGCGAGGGAAACACAAAATTCATAATGCATAGCGACATATAGGCGGCATAGCTGACTACAAAATCTAATGGTGCTTTAACTACAAAAGAATTTCGCATCGCATTACGATTTATAAGAGGTTCAATATTCTTTGCGTTGCGTCAAATAATACGAATTAACGAGGGGACCAAAATGTATGGTATGGTATGGTGTATTTAAGAATTAACGAGTTTTTTTCAAGGGGACAGAATTTCTTTTACGAATTATTGCGATTTTCGATTTAGCGGGGTACGATGTATAGGGATTCGACTGTATATATGTATATAAAAATGCAGTTTTGTGGCTTCCCTTAAAATTTTTTTTAGCTTGAATAAAATCTATCTATTTATGTATCTATTTAGAACTATCATTTTATGTGATATTTACAAAAATTGTTGCTGAACGTACCACTAAGTGCTCATATCCAGTGTTGTAAGCTTCGCAATTTTGTTGATATGGTAGACGGATCAGCTGTTTCTCACCGATGGTTTATCGATATCCAAGCCGGACTTAAAATGATTTTGGACTGATATTTGGCCACCGAGGTCCAGTTTTAAAATTTAAAGTTGTAACCGCAGTCGAGTTGACCAGACGTGTTTTTCGGTCTACAGTTGAAGAAGGTATTTCCCAGTGTTTATTCAGTGCTTTTCGAGTGTTTGTCCCGATTCGTTCAACTCCCCCGAGCTCGTTACGATCACTCAACGAATAGGGTCGGCATTAAAGCGTAGCCTATTTCTGCAATACTAATCTGCATATTGGTGTATATATATGTCTGTACATATATAATATAATTGCATACTCACTAGTTATAGATATATGTACATACATATGTATATGGATACTTATGTACATTTGTCGCACGCAATTGAAGTGAGGTAATGAATTGTATTATTTTGGTAATGTTAATACCTGAAACTTTGTGGTATATGTATGTACATACATATGTATCCGCATTAACTCGAGCTTGCGTTAAAGACCTCTTCGAGCAATCGCTCTAGTGCTTATCTGTGATTATGACCTCGGGCATCGATTGGCACATAAATAAGCCAGCTTTGAAGATTCAATTCCAAGAATGAATAATATTTAGAAGCAATAATAGTATTCGAAAATTCCAAGAATGCAGCACAATCTAATGAGCTTAAGAAAACTAAATTATACTTCAAGTGGAAAATTTAATTTTAAACATAGTGTACTTAAATACATATGTACATATATATTTATGTATGGAAATGTAATACAAGCGCATGCCAAACCTCTTACAATAAATTTATTACAAATAGTCTAATCTTAAATTTTTATAGTTTTAACTTCAGCTTTACAAAATGATAATTTTTTTACTCGATATTTGAAAAAGATAACCAAATTAAATATTTGGTTGCGAATCTTTGTGGATGCGCAAGCGACTAGAATGGATTTTACCAAAAGTTGACCTTCTTTCGGATCAATAGTTCCATGCTTCACTAAAGCTGCCTTACTTTATTATTCGTTATTGATCATTTTCAATGGTGTTTTGTGTATTTTTGTCCATATACTTTGACACCCATTAAAGCCAAGTTCGAGGCAAATGACATGTCTGCTTTCCATCAATCATAACTTGTTGTTCAGTATTTTGGGATTCTCCCAAAAACTTCAGTGAGCTAACGAAAAAGTATATGGGAAATAGACGCGCATGCGCAGTTATCACACAAACGTTGTGTCTGTGTAGGGTACAAAAATAATTACAAAATCGCCAATACAGGGTCAACAATGAGTATACGCGGTAAAATACGAAACGCCAACAATTTGTGCCGTTTATGAATCACATACTATATATTGTGGCGTTGTCTGCCGGTGGGATCCGCGCAACCGGTTGGTGGAAATGTTAATTTTGGGTTTTTTTTACTTGTATACAAAGCGCTGCTGGCGCTGCAGTCACGCAACCGCAGACATCGTCATCGCTCAGCTGGTAAAAAGCTTCCACTCCCAACCTGCAGAGCCCCTTTCATGCTCCGATGCTGCATTCGAACACAACAACAAGTGCTGGCCACAGTTCATTATGTTTCGGATTGCGAATTTCGAGTGCAGAGCGGCGGTGAAACTTTCACTTTTTTTGTTTCATGTCGCGGCTGCAAAGATGTTGCAATTGTCGCCCGAAGATAAAGTAAATAACTAACCACTCGATGGACTGGAAAAGCTTTCGAGATGAATCAGTAAACTGAAGCGATCCAATTTGAATTTAATATATGTCTTGGGATTTCCGACTTTATCTCAAGGACTTTGGAAGAAACTAAACAAGATAATGCACAGAGTCACACCTTCACCCTTTTCAAAATTATTCCACGTTCGAAATAAAAAACAGTTATTAAACAGGCCGTTAAATTAACAAAGTCTGGAATAATATATAGAAAAATTTCAGTGCTAACGAATAACACCGATAAACAAATATACAAATTTTAATTTAAATAGACGGGGAAAATAAATACTTAATAATTTACAAATCTATTCTTATATTTTTATCCTTCTAAAACTGTATAAAATTAACTGACTGCCGTTTAACTGAGCTATTCCGGTCGATAAATATAATTTTAAAATTGACTAGATGCCATCTCCTAATGAGTGTAAACAAAAGATTTAAATTTAACTGTTCTCTTAATGATTGGGGTTTTTCTATTTAAAGCGTGTTGCTCTCTTGGAAAGCATTTTCTGACATTAATTGTCAAGGGACGTGAATGGATGGCGGGGAAACCTGGGCGTCAACAACACTTTCGGAGAACTGCATAAATTTACCCAACTTAAGTACTTCTCTCTGGTTTTTATAGGTCTCTAATTACTTCGCCGGGACATACATACACAAGAAAGCAACCAAAAAGTAGAGTCGATGATATCAGTTACTTAATATTCAACAGAGGCTATAGGCCGATAAGCCGGCTAAACCTCAGACATTCGAGCCTCAAGGTTACCTGACGCATTCCACCTTCTCTTTAGGATTTATTCACACACTATTAGCTAGTATTTTGTATATTATTTACTTTTAAATAATAATCACATCTATTTTATATTTCCCTTTACCGGTTATAGAGATTTCCCACCAGTCACAAAATGCATATCCTCAGCCTATCCGTGCTGGTGCTGCTACCAGCGATCGCATTAGCCAGTCTCTGTGACGTTGAACCCAACTCGAATTTCCTGGAAAAACGAATGAACCTTTATCAGGGCCAGCAGAACTTCTCTGTCTCCATGCTTGATGTCATCCGGAAAAGCACTCCCAATGAAAATGTTTTCTTTTCGCCGTACAGCACCTACCACGCCTTACTGCTGGCCTATTTCAGTTCCTCCGGGGAGACGGAAAAGGAGCTCGCTAACGTGCTTCAGCTGAACTGGGCCGACTCCAAGGAGATGGTGCGCAGCGCCTATTTGATAGAAAAGAAGAACCGTGAAATCCGCTCGCACAAGATGCCACTGGAGTTCTCGTCGGCGGATCGCATATTCTTTGGCAACAATCTGCATCTGACTCACTGCGCTGAGACCCGTCTTGCTAAGGAGATCGTCAGGACGGATTTCCAGAACAAACCAGATGTGGCGCGCAAGGAGATCAATGACTGGATTGCCAACACGACGCACAACCAGATCCGTGACATGCTCAGTGCCGAGGAAATCACCAGTGACACCAAATTGGTCCTGGCCAACGCAGCCTATTTGAAGGGCCAGTGGGTTAGCCAGTTCAAAGCGTCAAAGACAGTTCCGATGCCCTTCTACACGTCTGCCTCCAATTTCTCCTTTGTACCCATGATGCAGCAGAAAGGCACATTCCTGCTGAACACCGATGAACAGTTGCGCGCTCACGTCCTCCAAATGCCTTATCGCACCGTTTTCGAATCGGACGAACAGCCAGATAGCCAGCCGGATGACAAGTCTGACATCTCCATGGTGCTCATCCTGCCGCCCTTCAACCCCAACTCGCTGGAGGACACGCTTTCGCGACTGAACACCGAGACCCTGGAGCAGTCGCTTAACCAGGCGATGCCGCGCGAGATCGAGGTGTCTCTGCCCAAGTTTGAGTTTGAGCAGCGCCTGGAATTGGTTCCAGTAAGTTCACTGAATATCCTACTCCATTGTAAACTAAAATGTTTCCACCTATTATTATAGATCCTTGCCAGAATGGGAGTCACGAAGATCTTTGGCAAGAACACCGCCAACTTTGACGATTTGACATCCGAGTCGATTTCCCTCGGCGATGCCAAGCACGTTGCCAAGATCAAGGTGGATGAGGAGGGCAGCACCGCATCGGCAGCAACCGTCCTGTTTACGTACCGTTCGGCCAGGCCCGTGGAGCCCGCCAAGTTCGAGTGCAATCATCCATTCCTTTTCCTTATATACGATCGCACCTCCAGCTCAATCCTGTTTACAGGCATCTATCGTGATCCTAAGACACTCAAGCAGTAAATGCAGCGAGTTCGCAATTATCCTAACCAAATTTTGTCTTGACTGTAAAAGACCTTGTAAACTTCTAAACATACTTTAACGATAATAAATTATACCCATAACAAGAATTTAATGGACAGTTGAATGTGTGTTCCTTCCATACTTCGCATTAACAAACCTCAATTAAAAAAATTGATCGCTCTGTCTCCGTCTGTTAAATTTTTTTTTTGTCTATTCGATTGTTTTGATTAACAAATAATAACCACATTTATTGGGCGATCAATGCAAATAGTTTTAGTTTTCTACTAACAACCTGGGACAGAGATATTTGAAAATGCCATTCCCATTCGGGCACTTCTCTGAAATGGCTTGGAACGTACATACTGGTTTATGTACGAGACAGGAAAAGTACCATTTGAATAAGTATATCGCTCAACATCAAGTCGAACATCAGCTTAACTAAACATTTTCTTAAACTCCATAAAAAACACTTGACCAGATAATGTTTTGCTCAATTTACTAAATTCTTCATACAAAACACGTAAATAATAAAAAATTTACAAAGTTTTATTTTGGGATGCTTCCATTAAGTAAACACTGCTTCTACGTAAAGAAATATGCAAAAAAGGATGTTATTTCAATTTTGAGGAGCTTCGAGGCAACCTGGTCTTACTAGCACACTTATGTATGTACATATGTACAGTCATCTTTAATACTTAGAACAAAACCGAAAGCTGGGCGAATAGATCAAGACAAAACTAAACGATTGGATAGGAATTGGATAAGCTAAATTTGTATGTCATGGCCGAGGTGAAAAGCACAGAAGGCACTTTTGTTTTCTTCCCTTAATTTGTGTGGTTTCCTATAGTTGTTTGGCAAGCAAGATATCATAAATACATATGGATCCACCATCTTCTCTTTTAAATTCATCAATACAATCCCACCCATTATGCCTGGGTGCTCCTCAAACGAAAACATTGGACTACAACTAAATCTTCGAATATTGTGGGGTCGTCAACTGGGCAATCTCCTCTAGAGTTCCATGGCTTGCTGTCTAGATGTCATCCGGGGGCATGGCGACAGCGTAGATGGCAAAGCCGATGAACACAATGCCACCCACAATGGTGACAGTGCGCACAGAGATTTTGGAAGCCACTAGACGACCTCCAATCACAGCCAGGCCAGTGCAGATGCAGTGGCCAATAATACCGCCAGCTATAACGCCATAGACGTCCTGCAAAAATAAATAGTTTTAAATTTGGACTTTCAGCTAACTGCCTGTTCTTACCTTGCTGGCTGCGAGAATAATAGTGGTCAGTTGGGAGCGGTCGCCCCACTCGGCCAGGAAGGTCATTGTGAAGGCCTGGGCCAAGATGCGCATGGTGAAGTAGGTGGCGCCGCGTTTTTGTGGACGACGACGGCCGCTCTCGGCGTCGTTAACCAGGGCAGCGTTCACATCACGGTCCAGCTGCAAAAGAAGACATCGTACTTAAGGATTAGCTTAGAAGAACCTGGCGAAAATGGACGATGTCGATGAAAATGTGCGCAAAAAAGGGGAAGAACAGATTATAAAAAAGACATTGAACGACTTTGTGAACAGGAAATTTTACCACTTTCTTTTACATTGATGTACCAAAAGAATAAACTTAAATAAAGCAAAAATAAAAAAAACGATCACTTCATAACAACATGCAGAGAGAGAAAAGATGGGTGACAAATGTGCGCCAATCAAATGGGAGTGTGGAATGGATATAAAAGGGAAGCAACCTAGTACAGAGGCCACAAAAACCAAATGCCCAAATGACTTCAAGTTAATTGTTAAGAAATAAATCGATGTCTATGACTTCTCTTGTGAATGTGTGTTCCATGAGTGTTGTGTCTGGGTTTTTTGTAGGCAAAAAGCACGTGAAACGAACATGATAAAGAAACATTTAGCATTTGTCGGTTATTGAATATTATTGCAGCCTCGATCACATTTACGTATGTTATATAAATACTTACAAAACTGGAATTGATTGATAGGGTTTATCACTTAAATTGGCATTTGCTCGAATCATAATCACATACCAAACGATTTCGCTAAAACCCTAAGCTGTATTTGTACAAATTTTAAAAAAGCCACGGACTTCTATGCTTACAATGTGAATGCACATGATGTGAAATATTTTATTTATTTCAATGCTTTGAGATATGCAATATTCTTTGTTTCGCCGCTATCACTATATTTTTAAAACTACAATGAGGCTAAGTAATTTTCTTTGGTCTGATTAAAGAATATGAATAGGCCACCACAGAAATCAATTTGGACTTTGGGCTGCCGTGACAGCCCGAAAAGATGAATTGTTATACTACAATTAATTAAAAGATCCCTTAGATTATTTTCCATTACCCGTAGGAACGGGACAAGATCTGGGGTCGGTGGCATTGCTAAGCTTTAAACGGGTTTCCAATCAAAAGTTTAATCAATTCCAGTTTTGAAACATTTAGTCGAATGCGAAACGGAAACGGAGCTGCCTGGAATTTTGAATCTGGCCTGACCCGTGCTTTGAGGGCGCCATTAGACGGTCCGGTCGAGTCCCCGTTCAGGCTTCCGTTGAGGCTATGCATACTGTCGTGTCCGGCCAGCGGGGCTTGGGGCTCCTGACTTCCGCCACCCGCGGATGGATCGGTGGGATGCCCAGCCAGCTGGTCGGCATCGACGGTGGTGGTTGAAGCGGCCATGGAGTTGGTTTGTTCGGTCTGGTTCGATGATGCCGCCGAGTGGGCCGGGCTACTGTGGTAGGTCTTCATCTTGAGCTGCTCGACAATGCGTCCGCCCTCTTTTAAGAACACCTCGGACTCGTGTTGATCCCGATCCGGCTCATCATCGGTGCCAGCTTTATCACAGCTATTTTGCTTACTATTAGAAAGGGTGTTATTGTTGTTGTGGCTGCGCTGCTTCCGCTGGCGATGCTGCATGTCGGAGTCGCCAGTGGAAGTGGCTGCTGCGGCTGCGATGGAAATGGAGTTGTTGCGGCCATGGATGAGAGCCTGCTCGCTGGCATCCTCCTTGTCCGAGTTGCTATTCTTCCGCTTGGCCTCCGCATCCTCGTATTTTCTGCTGGCCTTCCGCAGCAACTGATATATCCCAACAGCCATTGTCAAATGCGTTAAGTATTTCGATTTTTGTGTATCAAATTGATCGTCGATTACGAGTTGGGGGACAACGTTAAATCAATTTAAAAATTTCGTTTTGCATAAAGAAAAAACAATTAAAAGTTGACATTAGCTAGAGATAATCGATCTGCAAATTTTGATTTTGATTAATATTCGGGTGGAGTTTTCGGTTTGGCAAAAAAGCGTTTCCATATCAAACGACTTTCTGGTTTAGTACGAATTTTCATTGATCGAAAAACCTTCAAAGCTCGCTTGTTGTTTGCTGATATGCGCCGCAAATCGTGCAATTAGTCACATAGGCTTGAATGGGTGATCATGTATGTATGTGAATTTTTGTATGTTTGATTATTAAAAACAAATCAAAAAGGGAGCTCTTCGCAAGATAAAACTGTGGATAATGCGGGGTTTCATTGCCGATTTGTTTGCGCCTTTTGTTTTGATTATTCGAGATCAACTATCAGGGGAACTTTAAAAGGTGTTTGTAGTTTTCTTTGTTGTGGTTAATAAAAAGTTCTTAATTAGCATGCCATTAAGATATATAATAACAATTATGAGCAGTTTGCGTAGTGTATAGGCAAAGACCTTATAATGACGCGAAATTAACACAATACTTTTTTTTCACTCGGATTTAAGGTGCATCTGGAGAGAGGATAAAATATTCTCAAGTATTCTACTTAGATTTTTTTCGCAACTTAAATTTATGCATTGTTATTATAAGGTCTTTGGTACAGGTTAGTAATTGATTCCTTGTCGTATAAAGCGAACTTATGGCGTTATAGCTCAAGTAAGACTGGTATGGATAACCAAAAGCAGTATGAGTGTGATCGCTTTGGGCATTGAAGTTTTTATTTTGTCTGTACAAACTTCCAGTCAATTTGATAGATAATAAGTGTAAAATAAAAAGTCAAGCGCTGTAGCTATTAACAAAAGCAAAACCAAAGAGTATAAAATAAAACAGGAACAAGCGAAACTACTTGAAAGTTAAAATATATAGGAACTAGGTAACATATATGTAGCACCTCCAATATGTACAAGGTATAAGCAAAAAGAACCACTCACTTCGTCCTCGCGCTTGCGCAAATCTGTTTGAACCTCTTCCAGCTCCTCCTGAGCATCGGTTGGTTTCATTTTGTAGCCATCGTACAGCATTTTTAAGCCGAATATTAAAAATAATGCAGTTGAGATATAATACGTATAAATCTGTGGATAAAAAGATATGCAAAGAAATGAGTTTATTTGGATTTGATTTGTTTAGTCCTCAAATCAAACAGATCTTACGCATATTAAGGTTAAACAGAGCTAGAAATCAACCTTACCTTAGGAATAAAGTTAGCTGCCATGCCAAATACGCATGAGAGTACCGTCATAAGGGCCAAGGCGGCGATGGCACCGCCAAAGACAATCAAACGCGGATGGCGCATGGCCATTATGGCAGCTATAAAGAAAGTCTTATCGCCTAGCTCTGTTAATAGGATAACAGAGATCGATGCGGTGAACGCATCGATAAAGGTTCCCTTCGATTTCGACCGTTCAGTAGATTCCTTTTGTTTATCCGCTAAATTGCTCAGGTCCGTGGGCTTGTTTATATCCACTGGCATGTCCAAGTCCTGGGGAAAATACTAAAGTTGATCATTTTTCGGGGCAATAGAATGGATGGACCTACGTTCTGTATTCCAGATTGAATGACTGCATTATCGTCGCCATCCGGCTGCGCTTCCGCCGCACAGATCGTGCCGAATGTGAGCACCACCATCAGGGCCAAAGCCATGTGCCATTTGGCTGAGCGCTTCAGGTATACGTTGTGTCTGGTTGTCTGCCAGAAGTAGGATTGATTTTGTGACATCTTGGTGCTGTCTGTGAGTGGGAACGGTGGTTCCTCTAGGCCTGCCTCATGCAACTGTTCTCGGAATATCCGCTGTACTTTAATCTTTAGTGTAGTTACGTGTCCGTTACTCGCGAATGACTGCAAAGAAATGAAGAGAACCAGCTCAGAGTTTCGCTCACTCGCACGGGGTAAAGTAAACTGAACAAGGCACAATGTTTATGGCTAAACGGCCAACGCAACAAGTGTTCTCCGCGGCATTATTTGTTCGAGGCAAACAGAACAGCACCCGTGTGTCTGTGTTTGGCCAAGTCAAAAAATTGGGCTCCAAGTCGGGTGGTGTGCAGAGGGGGAAGGTTGGAGCCCAGATAAGCGGTCGGCACTGCGTCAAGTGTCGTCTGATATGGTCAATCAAAGTCACTGCTCTCGGTACGGCCCAGTTGCCGAAACCTTGTATATTCCTCGATCCACCAAGATCACGTCGCACGCCCGACGGATCAATACGTAAGAGGCAAAATCACCCCAGCTTATCGATTAGATAATGATCAGCCAAAATATTAAGGAATCAATGGGATTTCATGAAGAATGCTACATGCTCTATTTGCCATATTATACAGTTTATCTGGATAGTTGGGAGGTACAGTGTCGCCTCCCAAATATTTGTGTTTAACTTGCTTAGATCGCAGTTCGTTATCTTTGAAGTTAACCTCCTCCCAAATTAAGTTCTTTAAGATGATATACGAACTTAAAGGGTTCAAACAGGGGGATAAGCACATTATTTATTTGTATTTATCATATATGTATATGATGTGTTTGTCAAAAACATTTCATAATTGATATATCAACAAACAAAGCATTCAAATTCAGAAAGCCACAAATAAAGGTATAATTATTGAGAAAATGTTTATTTAAATTTGTAATAAAAAGTAAATTAAAAGTAAATAAAATTATGAAGTTCCTATTGCTATTGTCTTTTGCTAGCGAAAGTGTTAAATTAAATAATGAAAGCGACACTATTTCTATTTAAAGTGACAGTTTTTCCGTTAAAGAACCCTTAGAGATAGTGTGTATAAATATAATATATATTTACGTGACCACAGAACCGTCAAAAGTTATAGGGTAGTTGGCTACTACATATCATATTGTATAATGTGTACATGGCAGGGGATTTCTTTCATGTTGCAAAAAAGTAAGCAAGCTAAGTTTGTGACTTTTTTGTTTTTGGTTTATTTTTAAACTAATATCACTCTAGACGGCCGACAACGTGGTGAGATTAAGCACCAAGAGTGTGCTTATTTTCGATCGTGAAAATCGAAATACTAATCGAAAGGAATTGATTTAAAACAAAGTTGTGCCTACTTGCACCAGTTTGGTTCAAAAGGAATGGGGCTGAAAGTGTTTTTTCTTTACCTAAAATATAACAGTTTTCCGCGGTCACAATTTCTTTTGTTGAAATAAATATAATTATTAATCGTCCCCTAATTTTATATCCGAAATTTTTGAGCTGAATGTATCATCACATTATTAACAGGTAGCTTTGTTGTATAGATTATGCTATCGGTATAAAAAGTTTTTAATATATATTAATTGCGAGTAAAAATAATAGTAACAGAGCTCATAAACTCATGAACTTGGTACTAATTGGTCATATTGAGATTTCTAAATCCATTTGTGGTATTTAATTCGTCAATATTTATCAATTGAAGAAAATGTTCTTAAAATATTTCAAAACTTAAAGACAAGATTATAATTGTTGGTTCAATTAAGACTTAGTCTCCCAATTCTAAAAATGTATTTAGCTTATGACAAGTGTAAATATTTATAAATTTCTTGTGAGCTATGCTTTAACAAAAATGTGTGATTTTTTTTAATTTCTGGTAGGGAAGTGGGCACAAAGGAGAGTTGAATCATGTCCCTTATCATATATCTTATTTATTATTAATCCGCCTTGTTTATAAGCGTCTGTGGTAATTTATTTGCGATGACTTGTGCTGTATTTCCCATTTGCTCAAAACAAACATAAACGGTAGTGGCTTTTTGTTCTTGTCAGAATTCTGGATTTTTTTATTATACACTTGATGAGGGTATAACGATTTTTTTCAGAAGTTTGCAACGTAGTTAAGAATACTTATGTGACCAAATAAGGAAAAATATTCCTGAACAGCATCAAAAACCGAGTTGATCTAGCCATACCCGACAGTTTCTACAGAAACTAGTCTCAGTTTTAGTTATACATATTTGAATAAAGCTTTACCTATAGTCTTCTTTATATAATGTAAACATCCGAACAGGCCTGATCACCATATCCTATGGTAGTTATAAAAATGATCTGAAAATGGTTTTATTTTTAATTATATCTAAATTATAGAACTTGCCAAAAAAAGATATATTTTAATTAAAAAGGACTAAAGTCAAAATTTTAAATTTAAAAATGTTAACAAATGTACCATTTTACTTTAATTTCAACTAGTTGTCGAGTGTTACTGTTATAATGCAAGTGTGTATCATTCGGCTTGCAGTTTGCATTCTGTATTCAAATTTTACGTCACAGACAGCAAGAGTGTATGATATATTACCTCAATAAATATATCAATATCTTTTGAAGTCGCAAAAATAAGGGGATTTACAGTGACCGATATGGAATACGTATGCATAGTAATAGCAATATTGTCTGTTTTATAGTCATTTATTATAGTAGTTAAATTTTAAAGAACATATATATTCCATGAAAATATGTCAACGATTTCGAGCTATTCCATTTATTTGAAATGTATTATTATAAAAGTATGAATAAACCAGCCTTAGGCAAATCTATTTTGTTTAACTATTCATTCTAGTCGAATTTAAATATTAATCCACTACTGAAGTTTTCGTCTCCCCCATACTAATTGTTTACTTTAGCGAGCGTGTACTGTATTCGGTTAGAGATGTACCGGGTGGCGAAAATGAGAAGCCCGCGAAAGTAGTCATTATGTAAACATATGCTGGAGTTACGTACGTCTTACATTACTTGTAATAATAGGGTATGTGGGAGGGCGAGAACTGATAACAAAAATATTAAATAGCGTGGTCGTCTAAACAATGACCGGAGACCAGCACGAACAGCGTCCGAGGCTATGCCAATAATAATTAAATAATACGTATACATACATATATCCACTTCAATTAAATTGAATTCAAATTACAAAAAAACACAGCGTGGATTGCTCCGCAAAATAACAAGAATACTGGTCAAGAACAGGCAGATAAATCAATTGGCTATATATGTACATATGTATTAATTATTGCCGCGATACGTATGTTGTAATGGGTCTTGTATTCGAATGGCATTGATTTTTATTTCCCTTCTTTTTTCGCCAATTTCTATTTTTGTTACCCGACGCAACAAAAACAACTAGAGAAGAACGGCACTGCGGCGCGTTGCTGATCACTTTAGCTATATTTCTTCTTTTGATTTTCGCTGGAAATTATTGGCACAAGGCCACCTGTGTGATTCTTAATTTATTTATTTAATAGCTGGCATAATGGGAATTGTTTAAATTGCGTTTCTCTGGCCACTTAATTGCCCATTGCGTTTTTCCGCCAAATCTAGCTATCTGCGCATCACTACCACTTCACCGCTGACGACAGCAAATTACAATTCGACTAAAAACAAACAGTAATGTACGAGACTGACACTCGTTAAAGCTACGCGGAGTTGCGATTTTAATGACTCATCTGGGGTTATTTAACTTGTTATTAAGTTAGCCGAATTCTCGGCGGTGGAACACAAAAACACACGTCCTTACATTGCGAGAATCACTTTGAAAATCGTTATCGTTCTGCTCGCAGTGCTGCAAAGCGTTCAAGTGCTGGCAGTTCTGCAAAACACCGCCAGGTTCAAACAGCTGAGACGTCGGGCTAACTTGTGTTCGGATTTGTAGCTAGACTTTTTGGGGAAAATACACAAAGCAGACAAATGAAATGACAGTGCCAAGATGTCGATATCAAAATTATTCGTGAAAGTATTCAACGAGGACATATTTGAGCAGATCGACCAGGACAACCTGTACTCCGACTTAGACGATGACTTGGAGGCCAACTGCTCCACGGTGCCAGAGCCGAAGTCAAAGCTGTCGGAGTTGTCTGTGACCAAGTTGGTACCTTCTTGCCCCCATGCCGCCTGAATAATGCTAATCCTCTCCTGCAGACAGATGACCATTGTACGAAGCTGGTTAGATGACAAGTTCCAGCAGATCCAGACGGACAGCAACGAAGAGATCCGGCGCCTCTACATGGAGACTGAGAGCCGCATCGGCCCAGATCTGACCATATTCGATGTAGACTATACGACCACCGTGCGGGTGTCCTCAGACCGCCTGGCCCTGCGCTCCCAGGGCAGCTTCAATACGGTTCGGGCGAACTGTTGTGTGTACGGCGGCCGATGGATGTATGAGGTAATCACTATTAGCGGGAGTGGGAGTGGCTATGAATTTGGGAGGGTGATTAGTGGTGGCTGACCATCGGTCAATGACTCGCCGTGGGGAGTGTGGGTCGCACGTGCGTACTGAGTACTCGTTAATATTTCCAGATCCACCTCCACACCAAGGGAGTCATGCAGATTGGCTGGGCCTCCAATTCCTGCCAGTTCAACGAAAACAGTGGCGTGGGGGATACGAAGTGGAGTTATAGTTACGACGGAAGCAAACAGCAGATCTGGCATATATCGACGAAAAAGTAAGTACCCGACCGAAAACTTTTCCCGTTTGTTTTTAATTTAATTTAAGTTTTATTACCTTTTATCAAAAGCTAAAGTATTAAGTCTGGTTTTATAAACTTTAAGTCTAAAATCTTTAATTGTGAACCCCATTCAGGTATGGCGACAAATGGCAGATCGGCGACGTCATTGGCGTGACCCTCGATGTGGACAAGGAACTTATCGAGTACTATCGCAACGGTCGATCGATGGGCGTCGCGTTTAACAAATTGCAGAAGGGTCCCGGCATCACCTTCTTCGCCGCCATCTCCCTTGGCTACACGCAGGGCATTGAGGCGAACTTTGGCAACCGGCCGTTCATGTATCCTGTTGCGGGTTTCCAACCGCTAATGGCTCGTCCCATCCTTAAATTGAGAAGGGCCAATTTGTTGATGAACTACTTGAGCAACCTTGCTGGCATCTTCTCAAAGTACAATGCACAAGCGGCAGCGTCGCCTCCGAGTGACACGGAGGCTCGGGTTTCTACAAAAAAGACAGTTTACTGCATATTCGCTACTTTGCTTATTGAGAAGTTCACGTACGAAATATTCGACCCGTACATAATCGAGGATGTGCTGCTGAACAGGATATCGGAAATGACGTCACTGGCGGCAGAGAAGGAGAATCGGCACAGCGTGCTTCAGGGACTGCTGTCGCTCTTCTGGAACTATATGGAGGGCGACGAGATCAAGTTTGTTTTGCGCAAGTTGGTTAATGGCCTGCTTGGAACCTTTACACATACGATACAGGGGCTGGACTTTGAGAAACACCGCCAGGCGCTGGGAGTACTGCACTGCCTTTGCCTGCACGAGCAAACCCGAAAGTATCTGCTGGAGCATAAGCTCTTCAAAAAGCATTGGTAAGTCCTGTTAACTAGTCAGCGAACCGCGATTTAATTTTGCCTTGTCAGCATTGCTTTTTTCCTTTACATCCATCCGCTGGAGTTCTACATCATGGAGGAGCTCCTGCCTGACAGCATGGCCTGGACGGAGGGCATCGATGGGCCTAAGGACAAGTATTTAACAGTAGTGGACAAGGTGCGCAAGGTAACAGAGCCGCTTTATGTGGCGCAGAAAGACTTTCTGTCAACACTGTTGATCAACACGGATGGCACACCGGAAAGTCCGTCCAGTCGGTCCATTTTCCTGACCAAATTGCGACGTTATGTGTTTGATCTCAGTATGGAACAAAGGGTGGGTGCCGCTAATACCCTGTTGATTTTATTGGAAATTAATCAAGACAATACGTTTTTGCAGCCCTTTCATGCATTTTTCTTCATGCAGTCAAGCATCCAGCATCCTTTGGATGCACCAGTGGCCCTCGCCTTTGTTTGCATTATAGTAGATCAGGTCCGATCGATGTTCAAGGAGGAGATGCCCGCAAAGAACGTTGAGGTGAACAGCGATTATTTCATCGATGGTTCGTTTGATTACATGCACTTCGATCGGGTCGGAGGTGTCCTGTCCCATTTGCGCAAGGTACATCGGGGCGACATAGATGCTCGGCTCGGAGAGGATCGCACTCAGGAGATATATGATGATGATCGGCAGAACTTACGGGGTAATGATGTGGGTATGTCTCTTACCAATTTTAGCAATTCGTAATTGACAATATAAAACCCAAACATAACCTGATTTCCAACATTTGTAAATATTATCTTACGATGACTTTTCAAACTCAGATACCACACTTTACTTGCTGGGCGAAAACATTAACAACGTGGCTGTGGTCGGACACGCGCAGGGCGGCAATAATACCACCACATACACCCACTACTTGAATCCGCGGGCCAATGGGCCGCCAGTGGTAAACTCCGCGCCGGGTAATGCGGATATGGAAGCTAGTCTCTGCGAGCTCCTGGACCTCGCCATAATTTTCTACTATTCGGCGGGCCATAAGTACATTGTGAAGATTGCCTCGGTAAGGGATGAGATCGCTGCGCTGAATGAAGTGTTAAAGGAGACGAAGTACTATCGCGAGGATATAGAACGCAAGTTAGTGGCCCTGGAGCAGCACGCAACTGTCTGCATGAACGAGAACCACCAGCACGTAATGGGTGAGCTGCGGACCAAGTTCAGTCAGCGTCAGAACGTGTTTGCGGTAAGTCAGAACATAAAAATTGTACATTATCAAAGCCACTATATATGGAGAAAATTTAGTAGTGCAAACGAATTAATTCAGAGAATTTTCGAAACATTTATCGTAACAGCGGCATAAGAAATAACAAATATTCAAAATAAATTGCATATACATTTTGTAGGCAGCGAAGTGCGTGAATCTGGTAGTGATTTAATAAAGAAACAACAGTCATTCTTAATGTAATTCCTAAGCTATAGTGAGCATTTAATATTAAAACAAGCGATCGCCGCTTTTGCAGACTCGGTCAATATCCCTGTCCAGAAAACAAATATGGCTTAGAGGTGTTGCACTGAACAGCCACAGAAGATCTCTGCTCATTTGGTTATTAGAGCGCATGCTGCGAACGCTGACGGTGAGCTGCAAATCATGAAATTTTATCTTAATTTACTAAACAATTTCCTCTCTGAAGACCGCTTCCGGTACCGGCTCGTTGTTCTCCTTCGTACCTGAGGTGTATGTGAATACATTGCCCATCCTGCTGGACGCCGTAATGGACTTCAGCCACCATGATTTGAGGACCCAGTTCGAGGCCTCAGATGCCGAGTGCGGTGTCAATTCCGCAGCAGAGTTCCTAGGGCAACACTCGGCGGACCCGCGCATTGTTCTTGCCTCTTGCAAGGACTCGCTACTGCAGGCTCTGGGCACACTCACCTGTCACAAGTCGGGAGTAAGGGCGTTGGAAAGGACCTCAAAGAGGTCACAGAGCGCCCTGGTTCGAGCTTTATTGCGTCCCTACGAGAATAGAGCCTGGGGTCAAAGCAACTGGTTACTGTTGCGCTTTTGGATGGGCGAGGGATATGCATATAAGGATTCCCGCCTGCCATCTGTCTGGCAAGGTGGGTCGATACCTTTGCACCAGGGACTTTGTAGGAGTCGCTCCAAGAACGAGACCCACACTGGACTGCTACACAACGTGGCCCCGGCCAATCCATCGAAGCACTTTCAACGACTAATCGGTGCCAAGTTGGTGGAAGACGAGCCCTTCGCCACTGCTTTCCTCAATTCTGTGCTAAGTCAGCTAAACTGGGCTTTCTCCGAATTCATTTTACTGTTACAGGAGGTACATATGACTGTTCACCAACCTAAAAGCTAATTCATCGGATCAATTTTATATTCGCAGATCCAGAACACCGCTCAGCGACAGGAGAACACTCTTTTCGAGCCCAAGCAACTGAGGATTTGTTCCATGTGCTTTGAGCTGACTGTGTCGCTAATGCGTTGCCTTGAAATGATTATTACAGTAGCACCGGAAGTTGTAACAGACGACTCTCGTCCAAACAGCGATCTCCTTCTAAACCGCATCTGCCAGCTAATCAGTCAGGTTCTTTCGCGCGTGACGGTGCCGCCGGGCTGCTTCCAGTTCGTGGTGGACATGTGCTCCGCTGATTTGAATGCCGTGACCCACTATCCCATTATCACTGCCGCTTTGGGCATCCTTTTAGCTCTGATGCAGGAGGAAATGGAAAACGAAATGACCCCACAGATTGTGACGAGGGTATCACGGGCATTCCTCACTGATCCCAGCTTCCAGTTCGCAACTCTTGAATTTGCACTAGGAGAAATACGAACCCCTCTGCTGGAGCAGAAGAACATTCCTCGAGGCAACTTCGATCCGTCTGCCAGACCACACATCGATCCGCTGACAAACGATGTGAGGGTACCTTTACCGAACAATTCTAAGCGCATTCGTGCAGATCCACCAATCTTAAAGTTTGCCCTTAATGATTGTGAGTATATGTCAGCCATTTGGGAACTATAGTAGCATTAAACAATAATTTATAATTTATATTTCCTTTTTCAGTTCCATCCCATGTGTCTACGGTGGAAGTTGACAATGTGCGCCGACTAATCGAGAGTCTGCGCGTTAAACAGACACTGCTCTCAGACATAACACTGCCATCGGAGGACTCACTGTGTCCCATCTGTTGCGCCAAGCCCATTACCGCAGTGTTCACTCCCTGCCGGCACCAGTCCTGTAGCGACTGCATTATGCAGCACATGATGAACTCTAAGGTGTGCTTCTACTGCAAGACCACCATTCAGACCATCGAGACGCTTGATGGCACGCTCATCTACTCCAGCGACGAGGTCGTTCAATCGCCCATGGCCGAAAGGGTCTAAGCGCCAACGCTTCCCACCGAATGCAATCGAGGAAACATTCCTGCGAGAGCACAACCAAGTCTAGTCACTACGCTTACTGTGTACATATATTCGTATATATCGTGTTGTTTCGTAAAATATTTATTTTAGTTTTATGCATGCTTGCCATAATTATTCGTTCAGATGTGATATACGCCATAGATGCAGTGTTAAGGAGTGGAAAGAAAGCCACAAGCTGAAATGAAATACGAGACAGATTCCAAATTCAAAATAAATTAAGTAGCACAATATTTGAATCTACCTCCTACTCCCTTTTTTGTTCTTTACACAGTTTTGCTGCTTTAGGTTGCTAATTCTTTTAGTTATGTATTGAGCTTGAACTGTCAGATTTGCATTTAGTTAACTACCGGCTCATGGGCCTTTAAAGTCAACACTTTACATGCATTTATTTACGTAAACAAAACCTAAATCTCGATCTCAATGTTAACGTGACAGGAATCTCAGAATATATTTCAGTTTCCAAAGAGTAAAGAAATAAAATAATTCTTAAAAAAATAAACTTATTCCCTTGTTTTGTTGGTGGCAATGAAAATTGGGCATACACAATGATATAATAACATATTTTTACGATATTGTATTGGAAAATGAATAGAAATGGTGACATATCCGAGCTATGATCATTGATTATTGTGCGTGACATTGTGGATGGTATTGTGAAGATCTTTGAAACTATATATGTACTAGGATTGAAATGGAAGCTTTGGGGGTTGGTAGTGCCAATTTACAGGAATTCAAAAATGATACAAAATATGTAATTAATTTCAGTTTTGCAATTAAAGGCAAATTCGTCACTGATGCCTTACCTCTTTAAAATGTTATTATTGTTTAATACGAGATATACACGGATTTTCCAGCATATTTTATTATATTATTAGAGCTTTAAAAAATCAATTCAACTGATCGAAATTAAAGAAATATGGTTGGACACTTAGTTGGTTCTGTATTCCTTTGGTAACATTTATTTAATATAGGCGTGTTCACATAAAATCTATTTCTTAAACATTAAGCTACTACAAATATATAGAATTTTATATAATACATATGTATATGTGGGTATAATAAGTTAGTTTATTTTGTGAGCAAACTCTGCCTCAGGTGGTTTCATGAAGGTTTATGTTTATAGTGCCTGTCTTTGTTTTTGTAGTTTTATTCCCGCTTCTGTATTGTCATTTTTAGAGGTCATTAAATTTTGAAATCTTTTGATTAATGTATACATTAATTTAAGTATGTTTGTAAACAATAGCTCGTAAACACAGTTTATACAGTTCTTAGCATCTTTAGACATCGATCGGTAAAATTGTAAAGCCCAGCTTGACTAGCTATAGTTTTTGGTTGGATAATTCGTTAAAACAAAATCATTTATATAGATATACATACATATACATTGTATATATATAGGTATATCCTTTATCTATTCTTTACACTATGAGATTCAACAACTAACTAATTCCTAATAATTGCTGACTAGTTATCATCACTAAACCAAAGCACGCAGAACATTGAGCAGAGAATCGGTATACATGATATGGATTTGGATGTGTTGATTTTCGGGCCTTAAAGTGTTGAGTGCTGGCCCGAGTGTTGTCCTCTCTACAGAATCCGACACGCGTTTGAGTGCATCCGGTGCGAGTGGCGTCCGTTTCCATGACCGAAGCCACTGCAGCACTGATGGGTGATTCCCCCGCGGGGCGAGTGCTGGAAACTCTGGCTGTTGTTCAGCTTAGGCTCCAAGTGATGGCAACTAGGCGCATGGCTGTGCCTGTTATTTAAATAAAAACAGGATTTCTTAAGAAAAGGACAAAAGTTTCCATTAAAGTACTACCCACCCATGACTACAGATGCTGGAGTCAGACATGGAGCTGGGCATCAGCCTCTGCTGCTGCTGGGGCGGTGGTGGTGGCAGGAAGAGCGGACAGCCGCCGGCAGCCAGATCTCCACCACCTCCCCGGTCATGGCCAAAGATGGCCAGTCGCATGTTGGCAGCTTTTGCCGCTGACTGGGACTCCACCTCGTGCACCTCCTCGATCATCTTATCCAGCTTCTCCATGGCCTTGGTCTGTTTGGCAGCCAGGAAGGCCTTTCGTGCTGCCTTTGACATGGAATGGGGCCTACCAGGGAAAAGTGTAAAAGAAGCGGTCAAAAACTGACTGAATACTATACTATAATGTGAATAGAATTGATTTTGTTAGAGTGATCAAAGAAATGTCTCAGTTTCGCAATTAATTAAATTTAGATTAGGAAAAAGGAGCATAGGGATAGGATCTATGAGAGATCTTTATTCGAAAACTCACCTGGCAGGAGCCGAGAGCGATCGATGTGGAGGAGGTGAGTGCAGCGAAATGGACGACACCGAATCCTTTGATCCCGGCCGGTTGGGGTTGCCCTTACTGGTACTGGCCTGCTGCACCACGGGCACCACCGGCTGCTGCGGAAGCGGTGGCGACTTGGATCTCATGGGACAGACAACGGCAGCCATCGCATTGGGCGTGGTGGCATCCAGACTGCTGCTGGAGAAGGTGATTTTCCTAATGAGTGTGGAGCTAGGCTGCTGGTCTTGCCGCCGAAAAACTTACTTGAGCTTCGCCGCCTTTTCGCGATCCATGGACGCACTGCTGCAGGTGGCCGTCTCCCTGGCCGGAGCCGTTGACGGAGGGGTTAACTGATCCATGGCGGCCAGTTCTTCCGGCGTAAACTTATCCGGATTACTAGGCCTCGGCTTGGGAGGTGCACTGCCAATCCGAAAGGGCGGCGTAGGACTAAAGCCACATTCGGGCGGATTGTTGTTATTATTGTTTGCCAGCGAACTCCTGGAGATCTGCAAGTCCTCGAGAAACTCCTCGGTGTCCAGGATGAGAGAGCCGAAAATATCAGAAGGCGAGCGCATAAAAACATGTCCCGTGGAGTTGGAGCGGGACTCGCGACGTTTCTCCTGGTCCGGATAGGCATACCCAGCACTGCCCCTTACCGGGGAATTGGCGATGCTGCGGCGAGCCACGTCCTTAAAGGTCACGGGAGAGTAGATTCGACTGTTGCGGTCATCTGGCATGGCTGCTTGTGTTCCTGAGCTTCCTGATACTGCTGCTGCAACTCCTGGACCTCCAGCTTCGGAACCTCCTGCTGCAGCCAACACTCCAGAGCCCCCAGCTGGAGCAGCTGAAGATGAAGTGCCTCCTGAAAGGCCTGCTGCAACCACCGTCTGATGGTGCAGAGTCATGTGAGCTGCTGCCGCAGCAGTTAGCACCATGCCCGACAAGGTGGTAGTCGGAGCAATCACATCCACTGACGGTACGCCGGCGGCCGGGATCGCAGGTGCCACCGGAATTTTCGGAGTGACTGGCTTCGGGACCGACGGCATGATGGCCTTGGGAGTTGGGGTCACTGGAGCTGGGGAGATTGGATGAACCTGAAGGGCGGCAGTCAATTGAAGAGGCAGTCGGTTCTCGCGCTCCTCCAGCCAGTAAGTGGCCATGGTGCCCTTGCCCTTCACATCGATCTCGCCGCGCTCGAGGATCTTGTAGGAGGGACCGATCAGTATCTTCGTCGATTCTGAGATGTGCACTTTCATGGCGATGCTGGTGGACTCCATGCGCGATGCGGTGTTAACTGTATCGCCAAATAGGCAATAGCGTGGCATTTTTAAACCAACAATTCCGGCCACCACGGCTCCCGAGTGCACGCCCACACCTAGAAGAGATTAGGTGGATTACCACTAGAATAAAATTACAAATAAAGCTTAAACTCACGTATCCTCAAGTGCTGTCCAGTTGAGGGATCCTTGAGGTCGGTTATCGCGTCCACCATGTCCAGGGCCATATCGCAGACTCGTTCGGCGTGGTTGGCGTCCTTGTCGGGAGCACCCGCCACCACCATGTAGGCGTCGCCAATTGTCTCCACCTTGTACACCGAGTTTCGCTCCGTCAGCTTGTCGAAGATCGAGTACATTGCGTTTAGCATGGACACCACTTCCATCGGTGTGATGCGGCTGCATATTTCGGTGAAAGTCACGATATCCGAGAACAGAATGGAGACACTATCGAACATCTGCAAGTGGAGTATAGAGATTAAATCCGCCTAAGCTTGGTATTCTGTTCGCCAGACTCACCTCACAGGTGTCGATGGGATTCTCGCCTCGCCTCAACCGATCTGCCACCTGCTTGGGTATCATCTGGTACAGTAGCTCATCAGTACGTCGCATCTCCTCATCCAACTGGAAGACATGGGGACAAACATCAATTAAGGATCTGCTGTAAGGTCACAGGCAGGGGTTCGAACCAGTCTCATGGACTCCTCCAGTTTCTTGGACTTTTGCTGCTCCTGATCCAGAGCCAACTTCAGTTCCACCGACTGCTGGGTTCCCGCCAGCATAAGATCTCTGCTGAAGTCGTGCATGGACAGATCGTTGATGTAGAGGCCAGTGGTTATCAGGGAGGTTAAATCCGGCATTACGGGTGTACCCAGGAACATGATCATGCGCCAGTTTTCCATATATACCATTTGACCTATACACAAGAATGTTTCATAGGTCAAAAATTATAGTGTTATTACTCTATAAATGAGTTTATAAATTCCCAAAGAAGGACAGATACCTGCAGGAACGATAGCTTGGTAAACCGGATTACTAAATTATAAGTTATGTTTACTAAAATCCAAAAATAAATAAATTATTGAAGCCGCTTTGGTTTACCTTTCAGCCTAAGTGACTTCTCCGGCTCACTGCCATCGTCGTGCAGAAGGAGATCCTCATTTTGGACGTCAATTCTCTCCGTAACTGGATCCACCGTGACCAATTCGAAAATATTATTGGTCCGATTTAGTATCTGGTGGTAAAAAAATGTTCTTTGTTTTTTAATTTACGCAATGTTTTGTACACTTACAGTCTGGAATTTGAATGCAATCAGGGGCCGAACTAGATCGAACCAGGCCGTGATTTTCTTGCCCAAGAGTTCCGGCAATATAACCATCAACGAGTTCCCGATACTGCGCACTATCATGTCGGCTCTGGATTATAAGAAAGCTCAATTAAATTGAATATTATATATATATATAAATCTATAAAACACACCCAAAAACCATGCAGAATGGGAAGATCTCGAACAGCACATGGGCACTGATGGGCAGATGCTTCTCCTCCCTCGTCATTGCCAGGGAGGCCAAGGTGAAGGCCCGATTATCAAAGGTAAGCTGAAAGGTAACGTGGACCGTGTCGAAGAGGATTTCCTCCCGCACCAGCTCAATGTGCATCTCCTTGTGGTAGAAGTAGCGCGCCACCTCTCTGATCTGCCCCATTGTGTAGTAGACGAATCCCCGGCGCTTGGAGCGATAGTGCAGGGTCAATCCCTGCTTTGTCTCGTTCTCACAGATGAAGCTGGGAGCTCGCATCCGCGGGTACGAGAACTTCAGGTACTCGTGCAGGTTATCCAGTCCGTTGAGGAAGTCGCGCATGTGGCGACCCAGCACGGAGAGGACGCGATCGTATCCATACTGGCCCACGAAGCCCACAAAGTAGACGCCCATTTGGTCCATGAATTCCCGTTCCGAGACGCCCAGAACCTATGAGTTTCATTGTTTTATGTTAATTAGTATATTATTTTATAATTATTATTTATTATTATGAAGTGGCCCGTAAGACACCAAGTAATAATAATAGAAAAGAATACAATGAAATTAAATACCGGCGTGCTGCCAGACTATATAGACGAAATATGATCGATAAAGTCAAGTTCAGGATCCAAGCGGGTTACTAATTTGTTACACAATTTCTTATTAAGGATATAGTAGAAATTCAACTTGGGGAATATTACAAACTATTTGCAAGTATACCAATTAAACAAAAGTTAATGAAATAGTTAACAATACGAAACAGCAAAACTTTGCAAACTTAAGGGAGGTCCCAGACACTCTCCTAGAAATATCCATTAAGATATGCAATAAACTCATTATTTTCCCATAACTAAAAATGCATAACGATTAACCATTGTTTGTGCTTGTGCTTTTATCACTCACCTGTTGGGCCTTTTTGGCCAACTTCTGTAGCAGGTTCTCGGGATAGACTTGATGGACGCTAAAGGAGGGCGAATCGATGCCCGCCTGTCGTCGGATGTCCTCCCATTTCTCCTCGCCATACACAGACTTGATGTACTCGGAGAGATTCTCCAGGAGCAGGCCGTACATCTTGGGGCAGAGGGCGTCGCTTCCTAGGCTTCACTTCGCTGACATTGATGGCTGAGACCTGCTAATATAGACCGGAATCAATTGATTGACACTCTGACTGGTCACAACTTAATTAAATATACTGGAAATGTGTCTGTCTCATTCCTGGCATATAGTGAAACATACAAAACATAAAATAATATCCAAAATCCTTGACATACATTTCCGTCAAGACCTCTGCGGTTCTTCCAGATTTTTTTAATGACTTTTCTTTATGGCCTGCTGGCATACTTTTCAATAAAATGTATTAACTTCCTCAGAATGACTGTGCATTACATACACGCCCAGCTAGTTTCAGTCTCCCTCAAAAACTGTGCCGATATTCATTGGACCCACTTGGACCATGAAATTATTGCAAAATTAATGGCTGATTTGGTTTCCATGGACCACAGCAGACTTTCGGCGCCTTCACTCCTCCCCGAATCATATTATTTTCCCATCGCTCTGTTGATTCAGCGTGTCAACGGATCCATCCATTTATTTGCCAATTCATCCGCGGAGGCAACTGTCTCGCCTGGCTTTCAACGCCTCTTTCTTGGTTTAAACCAACATTGAAGGAAATGGGAAATGGAGTGGACCAGTGTCAGGGCCACAAAATGGTAGCACGTTTTGAGGTTTTAATTTGGTTCATTTACAGATGAAAAGGAAATTGATTATTAAAAAATATTTAATTGGAATGGAAAATAACAAGTATGAAAGCTATAGTTTAACCTCAAACAATGATAGACTTTGCCTAATTAAACTTAAACTTATCATGGAGGACTGCATAGCAAAATGTTGAAAGCAAATGTTGCTGGGGATATGTTGAGTAAATGTGTCAAGCCTCAACAGCATATTTTTTTACATATACAAATTTAATTATTTGTTATATGTATTGTTACCCATCCTTATTACTTTGGCCATATGTTTTTATACTTTAGAATTGATTAAATTCATATGACCAATATATACTTGAACTTCTTGTACTATTTAAACATAAGTAGCACAGGAATGAAGTGGTCTTTGTCACTTAAATCTTTTCTACTTCGACTAACCGTTTGCTGAAAAGAAAACAAATTGGCCTTCAGCGCCATAGGAAAAGCCATAAAGTACTTTCAATTAGTTGCAGTAATTACATTACATTCCTGGGCGGCTTTAGGTTGAACCGAATGCAGAATCCCCTAACTTATTCTAAATAAAACCCATTTAATCATTCATTAATACAGATGACATTTGTCGGGGAAGATGGAGTAAGCTTTCTTTCTTAGAAATGGGCCGCAACTTCATTATCCTTGGCAAGGATGGAGCAACATAATTGCCGATGGCCCGAAGGAGCTGTTAATTTAGCCAGCTTCTATCGCATTGAGGTGAGGTGTACTCAGAATTTAGCGGCAAGGACAATTGCTATTTATTTGCCCCGCTTTGAATCTGGGCTAATTAAATTGCATTCAGAGAAAATGGCACCTGGCCCTGGGTTCTAAGAATAAATTGCACTGCCAAGTTCCTCGGCACGTTGCAAATGAATAGGACCTGGTAGCATATGTTGCCTTCTTTGAATGCATGCCGCATACACACGCTCGTCTCGATTGGCAGCTAAGTCAATTTCTCAACTGGAAATTGAGTCGTGCACTTTGATGCCCGGGCACTCCTTTGGGGATCTGCCACGCAACGCTATATAGCCAGCTAACCAACTGACAATTGCGACCAAATTACAGGAAGACTGCAAGCAGGATCAGCCAAGGACAAGTCGAAGTCACCGATGTCGAGTCGCAGTCTATGTATGTTTCGTAGGTGGTGGCAATTTGTAGAATCCCTTACTTCTACCGCTCGCACCCATAATTCACGGTGCGGATTGTTTATGGTTTATTGCCATTTATTGTGTCACAAAGTCATTTCATGCGCTTTGAACATGGCCATTATCCCTTTGCACATAAATCGCCCGGTGGCAAATCAGGAATGAAATCATAAATTTATGCATATCAGGCCCATTTATTAGAATTTGTTGCGTTGATATTTTAAGGCCAAGACAAGTGGCACAGAACTCAGTTAAGCTGGGGTTGTTTCGGGTTCAAAGATTGCTCAGACTATTTTAAGAAGTCCAATAGGAAATAATGATACCTTACCATTATTCGGAGGCTTGTTTATTTTAAAGATAAAACAAAAGGGATTTACTTACTACGCAATTGGTCTAATACTTTAGATTTCAGCATGTTTCTTCAGGAAATAAATATGACAAACAAGAACAGTATATTTGTATAATTATTTATATACATAAAGTTTACAAATCATTTTTAAATTTTGTTTTTCCAAACTCAAATAAATATGGAATTTTGTATAAACAAAGAAAGCTATATCCCTTGACGTCAACTTCTGTTTTGAATTCGATTTTTATGTTTATTTTTTCCTGTATATCGTATATTTTCTTGGCTTCCTTTTATACATAGATAAACGTTCAGATAAATCTTTGTGATATATGTATGTATATCTATAAGATACAACGATGTGTGAACTATAGAAATATATAGAAATGTTGAAAGAACACCCAAAGTACACGACAAAGAACAAGCTAAAAAATTAGACGGCAAAAAAAATACAGCCACTGTCATACCAAAATGAAAGCAACCCACAAAATGTAGAGAAACTTTCGGTTTCGACCTTCTAGCATTTTGGCATTGATCAGTAGACACCCCCATAAAAAAATTATACGGCAAAACACTTGTGCCAAACATATCAAAACATTGTCCACATTTGTGTTGTCATCTGTGGGCCAAATAGAATTGAGTAATATTTATTCATATACTTCGTATAATTGTGTATATATGCGTATATATTTTATTACATATTTGTTTAAGACTCTCTCTATCTCTATTACTCTTTGTCTTCCCCTGTGTTTCATGAATGAAATGCAAAGCGAGAATAAAATGGATATTTTCATTTGTATACACTGGGAGTCAAAAATAATAAACAGGATGTACGGGTGGTATATGTGTGACGTCAGCGGACTATTGATAAACGCATGATCTGAGCCCTGAAAAAGGGGGAGGATATTCCGGCGGAAGTAAATCACAAGCGGATGGCCTGCGGACAGGTCGTTTAGTAACCGTTAATGGCTTTCGGAACGTATTTTTAGAAGACGAAGCTTTAACGCAAAGTGACAGCAAAGCGATATTCTGTCTTTATAAGCCAAAAAGTGGCACAAGTATTAGAGCATCATCCCGTTTTGCCAGTTTGTCTGGCCATCATCTTCAATCCATCACCAGATAATTTTGCGACAATATTCAAGGTCAGCTTCATGCCATTTCCATATAAATAGACATTAATTCGTCGCCTTAACTGCATTGACCCTTGTGTCCTTGGGGATTAGAAAAGATGAAAGCAGAGTATTTCTATTTGGAAAATAACGTCTAAAATAGAGGAAGGAAAATATGCCAAAATACTTTTTTTCTCTCTCAATTTTCCAGTCTGGCATTCAATTTTAATGAAATTATAAACAAAATCCGTTTAGAATGCATATAGTGTCTGAAAGCCAAATAAATTATGGAAAGCAATCCCCCGCTGGCATTGAGCTAATGTACAGATCGCTCACTATATGTACGTAGAGCCTATGTATATATTCTTCTCGTAGCCCCCTTCTCCGGAACACTCCCGATCTGCAATTGTGGGGCTGCAGAAACAATTAATTTTCAAGTTCATTTGCGTGGGTCGATGTCGGTTCTTCTGGGGAGCTGAGCTGAGCCGATCAGACCCTAGCTGGCCATAGACTACATAGACTATAGATACAGATTTCAGCTGCAAAATCATGCGAGAGGAGAACCTATATCCACACGATCTATCGGGTACACATATTTATTTTTATATTTCGAGAAAAATTCATTTGAAGGTGTCTGCTATATGTTAAGGTTAAACATTGTTATATATAGACTCGGCAAAACTATGTATTAGTGCCGCATTATGTGTGTATTTATATTCGGTTTGAATGAGGGAAAGCTTTTCGGCTGCGGCATCGAAGACCATTAAGCTCTATTTATGAGTCCCCAGATGACGACCCAGGCTAAAAACAGGAACTCTTTTTTTAAAAGGTTAAGTTTGTTTTGACGAGACTGGAAATAGGACAGAGGGGATAGTTAGCAAAGTAGTTGAATTCATATAATAATTAACACCCAAATGGTTTTAAAGCATTTATAAGGATTTAGGGGAGGACTTTATGAGTAGAGCATCTAAAATCAATGCAAATAAAAAGTGTGCAATTTTGAAACAAACGGATAAGACTTATTTATTTTTGCTTATCTGCTATGACTCAAAATTATATTTGTAGAATATTTCTTCTTGCTTTTGTGGGCTGGGTGAGGCCAAAACAAATTGCTCATACGCCACGCTGACATTGTAGAATCCTTATAATTCGCTTTTCGTTTAGTTTCATTTGATTTCACTCGAGAAAATTACAGTCGACCTTCACATTGGGGAGGCGATTTATTAGAGACCAAGTGCGAGAGTAATAAAATGTAGATAAATTATTCGTTGGAATTTTTAAGAATAAGTAGGAAAGCTGCAGTGCTGACTGTCTTGGTACTTGGTACCCAAAAATTAAATGTCTACATGTGTTCTAAATTAAGGTATATCTAGCATAAAAGTTTACAACTTTCATGGCGGAATGTACAAGAAAATGTTGATAGTTTAGCAACACAAAAACTTCAACAACCTTAATTAGCGCGCACTACGACTATGTGTCCACCTTGTAGATCCAACTCTGAAAACCTCCGAGATTCATTGTCTTATTTTATTAATAAATTAATAAAATGTAGTGGATACATTTTCTGTTGCCAATAAGTCGTAACACCCTTGCACTGTATGGGAATACAGGTAAAAACAAGCACCTCTGGTGAATGTACATAATTTATAATTGAGTTGTGCACATACAATATACAATGAAATATGGGGCGTTCTATACGACAAATTATTCGACATTGTTTGGCATGTGCGTCTCTAAATAATGAGCTTACATTTTGACCTCATTTCTCAAGAGGTAAATCTATGGTAGAATATATATAAGTGTTATATTTGTTCGATTTTCTTAGCTGGATTCAAGTTCTTTTTTGGGTACATTGATCCGGGGTGCCCTTCACCGCAACATCAAAGAAATTTTAAAAAGCTAATTGAACTGCAAGCCATTCTAAAATTAAATTGGAAAAATAAAAAAAAGGAAAGTGAAATAAATTGAAATTGTTGCTCAACTCAAGCACATGAGAAGCCAAAAAAGTGTGCCAGAAAGTAAAAGTTTAATCACCGAATCAATTGAAAAACCTTTGCCAGGTATTTCCCAATTTACCGAGAGTTTCTGTGCATTTTTTATTTAAATTTTCGATTCTCTTTCTGGTTCGTTAAACCGCATTGGGCTACTGAAAGTCAAGTTCAAGTTTAAATGACGTTCGAAAGTTTGTTTAAGGATACAATTGTATGATAAACAAGGTCAAAAGAACATTTCAATGCACTTGCAATTGGCCTTGACTTGACGGAGCCACCGAAACACATGCCAGGAAGGCCCATTGAAGCGGCGTGCACAAGTGTAAAGGTCACTTCGATCTCCATGAAAAAATAAGTTTCCTATAAATAACCGGATATATACTCCCTCCCAGGGAAATATCTCTGATCTGCCCTTCAACCCCTTGTAATTGCAGCGGGCTAGGTTGGCGTTGCGCTGTCTTTGTTTATACATTTTCTGGGGAATTTCTGTAGAATATTTTGTGTTTAGATTAACAATCATGGGGCAGTACGTGGGAAGTCAAATCCCGTCAAGGAAGTATAAAAATGTACGGAAAAATGTTAAATAATTATTAGTACATGATTATCCTGTAATTCTTAACAAAGTTCTCATTCTAATGCTACAGTTTACGATAAATTTCTATTATTTTTTTTGAATATCGCCTTAAAATTGATTTAAATAAGGTATTTCTTTAATTGTTGGTAGGAATTTAAAGTTGACGGTTGTATTTCACTAGATGGTTTGTGTTTATTTATCTTTGTTGGCTTTAGGTGCAAATGGGTTTCCGATTATAAAAAAAACAAACCCGAAGGAGAAAGTAAACATAAATAGAAAGAATTTAAATGGCGGAAATTTATGCCGCCATAGACTTTAAAAAGTATTGTATTTTTATATTTACAATTTCATTATTAAAGTAATTATATCTTCTTTGACAAGAAGAATAAACATTATATACATATATTGAAATGTATCTACATATAACCAATGTTTTGTGGTATACCAAATATAAAGTAATCATTTTGAGATTTTGTGATGTTTCAATGTGGATGAATGCAAATGATTTAATGGTTGAAACGAGTTCATTGATCAATTCAATACCACAATTGACGCACTTCCTTTGGGCCATTCAAGTGCAATGCAGCAAATAATATAAAATATACATGAGTAAAACAAAATTAAAAACATTATGACTCTGGATTTTCGAGAAGATATATGTGGGATGGTATAGGAAAAAATGAGAGCAAAGTTAAAATTATTCGGGAAGCCAGAAAACAATAAAGCGAAAATATAAAACATGCCTTGGGACATTCGGAAACAACAAAATATTGGATCATATATGAATATGTACGTGGGATTTCTTTTTATGATCATTGCCAGAGCGTCATCGCGATACGAGTCTTGAATGAGTGGGTGCTATGGGTGGCTATGGGTGGCTATGGGTGGCTATGGGTGGCCGTGGCTATGGCTATTTCACACGATCTGGCAGAAAGCTTTCCCATAACCGATCACTCGATCACTCGGAGCTTTCCCATCCCATCCCAACCGATCCCATCCCATCGCATCCCACACAGACAGATTCACACAGAGATTCACGGATAGGCCAACCTACGCCGTAAAGGAATGCGCCGTGCTTTTGGGGCCGAAACGGAATGGCAAAATTCTGAAACGAGGGAAATTGGTGAGGCGAATTTTCTTGGGGTTTGCAGTTTGAAAAAATTCTTCGTTGAGGATAGATCGCTATTTTTTAGGAGTAAATTTAAATTGTAAGCCAACCCGAAGCATTCTGAATAATAAATACCCATGGAGACTCAAGAAATTAAAAAGGATTTATCAACGAAATGTTAAAATTAATTACAATTGAATAAATAGTGCTTTTATCGCAAAATGTCGTGAAGAGAAAAACAATTACCTGGTGATAAAGTTATGAAAATGATGTGGTCGAATTATGAATGAACCGAAATTTGAAAAGCAAAAGACATTGATTATATAAGAGGATCATACGGAATGACATTTGATACCGAAGTGCTTCGAGCGTGAAGTGAAAAGTTTATAAAACAATACAAAATCAATTTTGAATTTAATTTAATTAGGAGTAATTTAAACAATTTTCAAGTTTCTACGATTTTTTTCAAATTTGATTTCGAAATTTCTATGCACAGCTATTCGAGACTAAAGTAATTCCGATGAAAGCCAGCATAACAGAACGAATTCAACTCAAGGACATTTAAAAATAAAAGAAAACTTAGCTGCAACTCGTACACAGATATAGATAACAATATATATACATATATATGTACATATAGCGATCTAGAATATATGTACATGTACGATTTTGCCAGCTCTCAAGCACAGAAGTGTGAATTTTGTATCCAACAAAAAATATTTTTATATTTGAGCAAACCAGAAGCAGCCGCCCCAAGAAGAATAATAACAACAAAATCCGAAGGAAAATAAATGTATTTTTAGTGAGATTGATCTTGCGGTGGCTGCTGCTGTCCGATCGTGGTATTATATTAGCTATATGTATATATTTTATAAACTTTGCACTGCTCTAAAGTGGCACACAGCCTGTTTATTTTCGAACCGAGAGACTTTCAACGCTCAAGCGAAAAACCAAACTGAGATATCATCGCATCAATCGAGGGGAATTCGACTCGGATTCGTGTGGATGCCGTCAGGCATTTTCTCGGGAAATACATAAGATTGGAGTACTCACACTTTGGAAAATTTGCTAAAAAGACGTCTCTGTCCCCCAAACTCTATTGCAGCGAACGAGTTCAACGATTATATTCGTGAACAAACCAAAACAAATCGATCAAAATGTTCAAGAGCCATTTGGAAATGATTGGGCGCAATGAGAGCCCCAGCAAGAAGGCGAAATTCTGGCAGTCCTACATCAGGTCCCTGAAGGGTGAGTAAACAGGAGAGAATCCTTTAAAGGCCGAACAGCAGGGACATTGAAAATCTATTATGAGGAACTGCACATAAAGGATAGCTTAAGTGTTTTAAAGCTATCTACCAAATTTAACTGTGATAGATTATTTAAGAATTCAAAATTCGAGCTGGTTAGGGACACTCAATTGCGTTCCGAAATATACATATGTATATATAATATATATATTATTAAACTTTGAGCAGTGAGCAACACAAATAGCTTGGCCCATATATATAGTCTATTTCTTTTGGCAGGTGTCATATCATACGCTTGGGAAAGCTTTTTCGCCACCCAAAAGTATGTAGAGAGAAAAATGTAGAATATGTGCTGGCGAGGCTCTAAACAAAGCAGAGACTCATAGATAGACACCGCCAAATAGAAATCAACTTTATTTTTTGCCCGCTGGCATTGAGCCAAATAGTGAAAATAGCCGAAATATTTCTAGCGCCAATGGACTAACGCTCGGTTATCCAAACACCTTTATTTATAGGCTCCGAGGATATCCGCGCCCACGAGGCGCCCCGGGCCTCCCGCCCCTACAGCTCCTACCTGGACTCGCCCACCTACAGGAGCATCTACGACGAGCCCGCCACCGCCAACGAGCGCGTCCAGTCCTCTGGCTACAGATATCTGCCAGTGAGCCGTGACACCTACGGCTACTCGCCCCGTGCCATCTACGATCATCACTACAGCCGAACAAGTAAGTCCTGCGAGTCCTTCGCGCAGTCTGTAGTCGATCCCCGCCTAACTATCGATTCGATAGCCTTGCAAAAAATCACAGAAAATCGTCAAATTACTAAGAATAACATTTTCTTGAGTACGATATAATAGTTCCAAAGAGCTCTAGAGAGTTAAAAACTATGTGTTTACAAAGCTGGTAATGATACGGCTTTAAATTAATATGTATATTAACAAGCTAAACGTTGCTATCCTAAAAATATATAGTTATCCCTTTGAAATGAATATCAACAGAAATATAAGCAAGTCTTAACTTTAAGATAATTAATGGATAATTAATTTCAAAAGTGTAGATTCAATCAATGCTGAAAATACTTATAAGTGGACAGAGTTCTGGTTAAAAATAAACCATATTTGACGAACAAAAACTTTAATAAATAAATCAGTGAGCTATTTATGAAATGTATTAAAAATAATAATTAATATAATTAAATCCAAATTAGATTCAATCAATGCTGAAAATACTTATAAGTGGAAAGAGTTCTGGTTAAAAATAAACCATATTTGACGAACAAAAACTTAAATAAATAAATCAGTGAGCTATTTATGAAATGTATTAAAAACTACTACTGTTTAAATGATATCAAAAATGTATATAGATAATGATACCTCCTTAAAAAGTGTGAGTTTTGCAAGGTTATTAAGGCTTCGGTGGAACCGAACGTAACAAGCTTCTTCAGCTTTTTTTGCCTCGCTCCAACGCGCCATCAATCAATCAATCACTCAGTCAATCAATTCAGCCGAGTCACTTCAATCACTGCGCATCTGCCGATCATCTTAGAATTGCATTTTCACCAACGCCTGCGCCACGAAACGCTTTTGACAACACCTTGAATATTTCAGATCTGCCATAACTTTGTGATTTTTCCTTTACGACTTAGTCTTTGTGTGCGCACCCGCTATGATTTCATAAATTTAAAAATAAAAATGCCAGCGCAAAAAGCCAAAATACTATTACGTCAATGAAAGTTTCGCTTCGACTCGTTTGTGTTGATTTTGGCAAAAGGCCTTAAAAATTACCAAAAACAAAATAAGAGAAAAAATATTATAGACACAATACACACACACACACGTGAGCACAACTTTTGAATTTTCTATATATCCGTGTATTCAGGTACATAAGAGGAATTTTCGACTCAGTTTTTGGTGCGTGCTCTGGGATCAAATGACTGGTGGCCCTCGATGAGCAGAAACCAAAAGTTCTCTTTTCCGAATTTTCCGAATTTCCACACACACAGACACTAGCACACAGGCGAAAAACAGATCCTCATGCCCCTCCCCCACCCCGATTCCACCTTCAACCTGGTACCCCGTTTTCCCGAATTATAGTTTTTGTTTTTTCGCCGTTTTTTTTGTTGGACTAACCAATTGTTTTTTTCTCTCTCTTTCTCTTTCATAAATGTTTCAGAATATACATAAGCGTGTGTGTCGTCAAAATAAATACACATAGGTATATGTCCGAGCGATATATACATTTTAGATATTTTATGCGCACTCTCTCTATATATGTATATGTATTTATATATACAATATATATTTGTTGTTCTCTCTGGGCAAAAGACAACTTAAATTTAGTGAACAGGATTGTGTGTAGCTTTTAGTTTAAAAAATATCGAAAGATCAGAGTATGATTTATTTGTTAGTCAGTATATACATCTGTATATATGTATATGTATGTGTTTTGTGTGTGAAATAAAATCGTTAAACAATCAGCAGTTGCTCTCTCTCTCTGTGGTGCGTCGCATTCATCCATCAGTCCATCGTCCATCAATCGTGTCACCAAGGGTTTGCTATGAACTCCGTTTGACTTAACACCTAACCCGAGCCGTAACTCACCTGGCACTGGGCGTAGCTCACCCGGAAAATATTGCTCTTTAAAACGCTTTACTGATTTCCCGATTCCCCTTCTCTTCTATTTGCTGCTTTCGCTATGATAACATTGCTTTCTGGGATTGCGTACGTATCGGCATTGCGCATACGTCGTGTGAGCCCACGCTTTCAAGATACCACTTTCTGTAAGCAAATCTGTGTGTGTTGTTGCTTTGTTGGCTGCAAGGCCGTTGTTGGGAACCTAACAAGCTTGGGGGAACACCTTCCGGAAGCCTCTAAACTGACTTTGTGTTTTTGTGGACAGTTCCAGCTAACTATGACGCAGAGAAGGCCTGGAATGATCATCTGAAGCGCATGCAGGAGATCGAGCGCAGGTACACTTTACCCACTTCCCAAATGGAGGGAATTATTTAATTCTCTGATATATTCCCATGCAGATACCCATCTCGCTATGGTCTCTACTTGAGGGACAAGCCATTGACCCCCAACTCCCTGGTGCCCCTGGAGTACGAGCCAGAGGACAAGCTGCTGGCTGAGCTCAACAAGGGTAAGGATATCAAAGACATTTTCTAAATACCAATACCAGAAATTAAAAAAAGAGAAAACACCAACACCAACATCAGCAGGAAAGTAAACAACAGCAACAACACTACAACGTCAACAACAACGAATTTTAATTAAATTAATTTACAAAATGTAAGCACGAACATAAAAAATAGCAAATCAAAATCTGAATCAAACATCTACAGACGAACTCAACGAAATTTTTTCAAATTCAGCCACACCTAACTTTTGCAGACTTTTCTCAATTTTGTTACGATTCAACAACTTTCTCAGTCTAAACTATCTATCGTTTAAACCCTATATTTTGCAGCTATAAAAGTTTGAAGCGCTGAGCGTTAACGAAAACTCAACTACTTTTGTTTGCTTAGCTCGTAGTAAGACTCTTGTAAATTTACGCAAAAACTGTTAAACTTAAACAATACGTAGGGAAGCCGAGGATTAATTGTAATCAACTTAATTTGTCTGTAAAAAGGAATACCCCAGACCCGAAGCAATAGTCAAATCGAGTGAAAATTTCGTTAAATGTTTCATTGTATAATATATCTATATAAATATACAAATGCTTTACTTTACTTTTTAATTATTAACTTATACAAACTCAACAACAACAAGAACAAGAACAACAAAAGTAATAAAACCAAACAACAAAACATTTATAAAAAAAGGGAGAACTCTAATTTTAATTGTAGCGATTAATTATATTTTAAAATCGATAAATCGAATAAACACATTTTTAACGAACCCATCAACTCATTCGTCCCTAAACAACAAAATAAAGCCCATTCATCCCCAAATTATCTTAAGCCTCTCTTCTAACAGCTGCTGTACCAAACGAGCCTAGTTTCTGCGCTAAATCAACTACTTGAGCCCACTGTAGCCCACTGGCAGCTGCTATACCCGAACAAATGACACTTGAGTTACTTTAGAGAAACCAACATCCAAATTAATAATAAATATCAAATTTAATTCCAATCCAGACAACGTGTGTTTTGAAACTTTCACCTTTTTCACAACGGAAACGAATCGTTTTGTTTTGGTCTTTAATTTTCTAACCCATCACTCGCCGCCCATCGATATTAATATTGTCAATGTCAATGTCTTCTACCCTTGCCCCTTTGCTGTTGTATCTCGTCCAAGTCCCTCGTTTCACTACTAAAAACAAAGCATAGAAATTCACATTACACTGTGCGGTGCCTGTATATAAACTGCCAAAAATACTCTAAAGAAACTCTAATTATAAAACTAAACATGTATACGATCTCAAAATGAAATATTTAACGAATTCTCCAATTGAAAATTGATGTTTCATGTTCTCTGGCAGACACTTGTAGGATTTCCACATGGAATCCCAATTGTAATTCCCATTATTGTATCTGTATCTATTGGTTCGTGCCCACAGTTTTGTGTAATTGTAACTATGTATTTTGTTTAGTATGTTGTTCACTTTCAATTGTAAGCATTTTGTAAACATCGTTGGTTTGGTGATGATTTTACTCTGGTAAGTACAGGACATTAAGGTTTCAGTCAAAGAGAAATGCAATTAAGTAGAAAAGCAAACAAATTGAATTAAGAATCTTCACCAAGTTTAATGAGGAGACTTTTGTATGTTCGATTATAATAATTAAGATAGGAAATTGTAATAATTGTATTTACATATTTACTATAAATCACTAAATAGTAAATATTGTATTCTACTATTCTTTTCCATATACATTATATTGTATGGATTAAGGTTGTCAGAGTTTATGCAATGCCTTTTAAGTACTCATTTAAATTTTAAAATAAACCGATGACTAGAGATCTTTGTAATTTTTAAACGCAATCAGGGGGTATTGCAATTTCAATCGTAGTTTTGCTATGCAGTAAAGAAGATCTTTTCAATGTGAAAAAGTGAATTTTTAAAGTGCCCATTTCTAAAGAAACTAGTAGAAAAGATCAGAAATTGTTTATATATAAAAATGCTATACCCTACGAAATGTTTACATCTCGAGAACAGTTTGCATTTGCAAATCTGCTTCTGTTGTTTTTAATAGTAACAATCAATAATGTAATGAAATCCTTTAAGTGGTATTAATGTTAGTATGATAGATTTTGAAGCAGAAAGGACTATTTCGGTTTGTTTATTGCATTAACTATGAGGAAACCCTAAGCAGTTAATCAAAAAAGTCCAGTAGACCCAGTTTTTTGATTCAGATCTTCAACCTGCCAGTTCCTTAGGAACTCACTGTACTTTCAAGGACTCTGATCGGCACACACCTCCTTTGTAGACCTCCTGCTTACCTTGACTTAAATCTCTAATTGCAGCTCGTCGCTCGGCCTCGCCGTTCCGTCCCGCCCGCAGCACCCGTGCTGGCAGCGAGCCGTACGTGCCCCCGCCGGCGTACTGGAACCGCGAGGGCAGCGTGCCCCGCGCCGGACCCTCGGTATTCGACCGCGCCACCAGCCTGGCCCCCTTCACGCGGCCGAGCTTCCGCGCCAGCTCCCTGGAGCCGCTGGATGAGCTCTTTGAAAGTAAGTTGCCCGCGATCGCCGAGGCCGATCCGGCGGTAGGCGATGCGCCCGGTCGGTCGCTCGGTATTTTCGAGCGCGCCGGCTCGCCAAGTCCCACTCCCGTCAAAGCCGGTCGCTGGGGACCCCGTGCCACTGAAGTCGCCTACGATGCTGAGGGTAAAAATCCAAAAATTCACTCCTTTTCCGCCCACCTAAATTCCAAATTAGTCCCGATACAAGAAGAGACGAAATTTGCGTGTTATTGTTGAACATTTGATGTGGTTTTTTTGTCGGCTTCTTTGAAGACGCAGGGAGTTGTGGCACTAATGGTGGCATACTGGGCGGCGGGCGCGTTGAAAAATTGTTGCCATATTTTTCGGGACGCGTTCGAGCTGTTCCTGCCACTGTGCCTCCTCCGGTCTGCCCCCGCCACGTGTGGCCATATAATTTGTCAAAATTATTTCCACTCTTTGGCTTTTAGTTTGAGTTTGCCAGCAGCATCAGCAAAATTAGTACAGTGTTGCCCGAAGTGTAAGCGCCGTGCTTTTAGTCCCCGGATGCAAATTGATTTTCTAAAGGAAATAGCTGCTTTTACAGAGTTCAAGTTGTACATTTAGTACACTTGTTTGTCACCAAGATCCAGATAAAAACCATACTATTTTTTCATATACCATAAAAATAAAATAAAAGCTTATAGAATATATAAAAAATCCGTTTAACCATCAGTAAAATCAGTTTGCATTCCGAATTAAATTGAAAACCAGAAGAAACACACCTTCATATACTGGTTCGCATTTCAATGTGCCCACTGTAGCGCCACTGCATCATCCACATCCACTTGTCACCCTTCTTCTATCAATCTATTTTCCCCGACTTTCGCATTTCCTTATCATTTTTCCCAAACCAAACATTTTCCCCGCCAAATGTCCTTTTGGTATTTTTTCCACAACGAAACCCCAACATACGCATGGAAAATATCAAATTATTGTTGATTGTTAAAGCGTTGTTTTTTTTTATTTGATTTACTTTTATTTTAGTTTAAAAAAACATAGCAAAAACAAAAAATATTTTTCTTTCTGCTCTTCTTGTATACATTGCAACAACAATACAAACAAACCCAATTGAAATTCCGATTCCAACATCCGATTGTGTATACACAACCAACCAACTACACCACCACATCCATCTCTGACAACTCTAAATGCTACTGAAAATGCCACCAACAAAAACAGGACTCCCGATCTTCCATCCCCGCAACCGGTTCAGGGACCTGCTGAGCCCCAGCCCCAACTTGCCGATCTCCTCGATCGTGCGCGATCCCTTCTGGTGGGACGTGGACGACCTGGTGCCCTTCCGCGCCACCTCGGTGCCCCGTGCCTCGAGCCCCGTGGCCCGTGACTCCTACCTGTCGCCGGTGAAGAACCGCTACCTGTGGTCCAAGCACCCAGCCAGGCCCCTGACCCGTAAGTACTCGTCTTTACTATATATACTATAATTTCACAAAAACCGTAGTTGATTGGAAATCTCTTTTTAAAAGAGGCTTAGAAGTATGCAATATTCCATAGCATACTTTTAGGCAGCACTTACCAAGATTTCAAATCTCCTGCGATTTAGCACACCTTTGGTCTTACCAATTTCGGGAGAAAATTATTATCAAAATTATTGGGAGCTAATTTGACAAAATCTTGAGACTAGGCTGGGATTGGTAAGATCTCTGCTGTATATACAAAGTATTGTAAATATATTCGAATTGGAACACACTCCCCTAGAAAGCACTTAGAAAATTTCTATAAAAGCATGAGAGAAATGAACTTGCATCAGAACCAAAGGATAATGCTTAGGTCCACTATGGTTTTTTTTTTACAAAATGAAAAGGAAAATTGATATATTAAAATGAATTGAAGATAGAAAAAAATCAATTCCAACTTAAAAATTCAAACCATCTTGGGTATAAGCATTAAACTTTCTTTCATGGTTTCCTTAAATTTTATTATCCCAATACATTTTCAAAATAATATTTAACATTATTATTTCTATTTTTACATCTTAATTATCATAAACAGCCGAGGCAGAGGATATATTCTAAACAAAATATATAGATTCAAGATCACAAAAAAATATAAGAAAACCAAAACAAAAAAAATCGTTTAGCTCTAATAACAAAGCGACGCTATATCAATCATATAGCAATTCTGTAATTTTTTTGTACTTAATTTTACATAAATTACATGTAACGACTTGTAAAAAGAAACAAATTGGTAAGAAAAAATAAGAAACGAAAGCATGTAATCGACAAATTTGTTCATAGTAGAAACTACACAAATGACTTGTAGTGTTCACCCCGTAATCCCCTGGAAAAGTGGTCCTGTAGTATGCCTTATTATTAGTTTGTCCCAAACATGTAGAGTTGTTAACAAACAATAGATGATAATATTTAAGTTCTATAGTTGTGGCAATATATAACATTTAATGCATTTGGATTCATTTAATTTATGTTCCGAAAGGATTTCTTAAACAAAATATACATACACACATATGTTTATATTGCCCAAACTAAAGAGCTGTCTTAGAACTTTCCAAATTGTATTTAACATTTGCAGAAAACTTTTGCACGCCATGTATTTGCAATTATTATTACATGTTTACCTAACAATCCCTTGGATAGTATTACTAATAATAATGCATATTTATTCGGTCTACAGCTCACCGCTCAATTTTGTAAACGAACGAAACAACGAACTACAAAACAACAAGAACATCCTGAACAACATCAAGAACGAATGCATCACAAGGGGCCCCAAATCGACGACATCTAGCTTTGGAATACTGGAAATCAGCTGACAGTAGCAGGAGGAGTTAATTCTCTTCCTCAGACTCAACATCCGCCAACAACGTTTGAATTTTTTCAAAACTGATCGAACCCCCTCGCCGGGGGGTCTGAATACTTTTTGCCAAGAAGTGCGTACTTCCCGTAGATAAAATAACCGAACCGAACTCAAACTCTCTATTTATTTTTATTTTCTGAACTTTTAAGATCATGTCTTATATGTTAAGCGCAAGAATATGAAAAAAATCGATTTACATTTATTATAATAAAACAAATAAAATCAACTTATGAGTTCCCATTTGAGCCCCGAACATCACAAGCCAATGGGTGCCATAAATTGTTCCTTTTTTGTATATTTTAGATGCTATATATAAATATTATTTATACAACTCCATGTACTTGTAAACAATATTGACTCTGTTTGCGGAGCAAGATAACATTTAGAAAACTGTATAGGGGATATGTATGTACATATATCTGCCATAACACATCCAACATTCGGCCTATCCATACATATACATTTTCAATTTGTAACAAAAGTAAAAAAAAAAAAAACAAAATTATGGATAATAATAATAAAAAAAAAAACTTCTAAAAACCTACAATTCGAAACAGTTTCAATTTTTGAACTTGTTTTGTATATGTTTCACATGAATAGAATTGCCTAAATGCCTTTATTAGATTATTTTCCTCTTTGTTACAGGATTTACCTTGAAATAATATACATTTTTTGTTAAAATGAAATTCCTTTTCCCATTTTTTTTAGTGACATTACAGGTATCCTTGAACCCCGAAGAATGGGACCACCTTGTCGCGACACAACACAACTTCCATTGGACCTCGTTGACCCCGCTTTTCCTGAGCGCTTTCCTCGCATTTCCCCTTTCGCCCATCGGTTGGGGCCATTTATCTTCACATTTACTGCCTCATTGCTCCAATTTTTGTGTTACTTTGACGTTTTTGGCGTTGAGCACGCAATTGTTTCGCACTTCTTGCCCGCTCATATTCTTCGGCTGCCATTTGTCTATGCCAAGGACTGGGGAAAATTCTGTCGGGGGGTTGAGGAAAAGCCATGACGGGAGAGGGGGATCCTGTCCTTGGTGTATGAAACACGCTTCATTGTGTTTGTTCTTCAATCGCCTTAATTTTCTTTGCTCCTTTATTGTTACTGGTCATTTGTGGCTCGTATTCGGGCTGTTTTTTCTTCTTTTCACTTAATTATTGATTCCAACGAATTTTCTATTTGCCAAAGGTCAATGCAATGTCAGACCCAGCCCCCGGGAGATCTCAACTGCCATGTTTCAATAGCATTTCAATTGCTTTTTAACTACACTCCCCCGGGTAAGCGAATGTGTGTGTGCTTTTTTTGGGGGGCAATTGGAAAATGTTTGCCCAGTCACGTGCAGACTTTGCAATTTTTTGGTGTGTCTGAGGCCCCTTTAATTAAAATGTTTACTAATTCCCATGACAGAATATGCATTACACATATAATCAGCTCCCAAAACCCTCGCCAAATAATTTTGCGGCTCATTTTCCGCTCAGTCATGGAATTGGTTTTCTGCGAAATGAGATGAGATGAATGTTTTCCCCAACGCCTTTGTTCCTATTCCTCAATGAGTTGAGTGGGATTAATGGAGACGCATGTTCGGGAATCCGTGGAGTGCGAAACTAGACCGTGATTCACATTTGGACCTATCCTTCATCCTGTCAAGTTTAATTGACTTATTGGAGGCAAACAGGAAATGAGCTCGAGTTGCTCCGGATACAAAGAGGTTTGATTGAGATTCGTGGTCTATGGCAGGAAGGTAACTATTCTTCTACTATTCTTATAGTTTTCAAAGAAATATATTTGTTTTTCAAGTCCCCAGAATTATAAAGAAGTAAAAACGTTACATGGAAATATAGATATTAATTTCCCTACCGATGTTAAAGGATGAGAAGCATTCCACATGTTAGCGTCTTATTCTAATCCTTTAACTAAAAAAAAAATAAAGTTCCATGTTAGAAAAATATATGGGTTGACAATTTATTTCTACAAATTTATAGGAAAAAATAATAAGAAAATTTCCAAGCTAAGCCAAGCTAAGATTTATTTGACTCTATTCCCTTCCTTCAAGCCTTCGCTTACATTATCCTTTTATAAAAAGCATTGCCAACTGTGATATCTTTAAGTTGTCAGCCAAGTTTAAGATGCAGTAAAAAGATAAAAAAAGCAGAGCCCGAAAGTTGCGATGGGCCGAATTGTGGTTGCTGTTATCTGTCAAAATGTTTGCGTTCGCCTCGTCTGGTTGTCATCTGCGGTTCATGCAGCGCCTGTTGCTGACGTCCTTGTTTTTCGCCATTTTCCGTCCCTGGAAAAACCCGAACTGGAGATTTATGTCTTGGGGAAACTTTTTTCCGGCTATCGCTGGCCATCAAATGCACGTGCCTGAGAGTTGGCCATAACTGACAGTTCCTGCGCTAATTGGTCAGGGTCCCTGCCTCCTGCACGTTGCCCGTGTGTGTTGGTTTGGGCCACTTGACATGCCTGTCACAAATACACATGCGAAGCGGAAGTGGAGAGAGCATTGCCCACTCCTAGGGGCCAGCACTTCCCATTGTCTTCCCAAAAAAGGGTTTGCCCGATGACTACTTCTGGTTACATTCTGTGAAAAACCACCAATTTAAGGCCAACGCAAGTCAAGCGAGGAGCTTTGTCTGCTTGGCTGCCGCTCGGGTCAGGAAAATTAATTATACCAGACACACGAATTTAATTTATCCAGGCAGAAGTCAGTCGGTCAGAGATGAATGAAAGTGAAAATGTTTCAATTCAATTCAATGGTATCCCGCAGACTCGATGGATGGAAGCCACCCCGAGGCGTTAGCCAGGCGGAGGGAAAATTATGGATTTTCTTCTCTCTGCCAGACAATGATGGGGCAACATTAATTAGTTATGATTATTACAAGGAGGGGATTACAGAGTTTCCCTGCTTGATTGAAGGTCGAGTTAAAGTTAAATGTGTAATCATTTTCCTTGAACTTAGGTTTCCCTAAAGAATGAAAACCGAACTTAAGGCGATGAAAAGCTTCTACCAACAATCATCAGCATGCTGAGATACTTACATCCTCAAATTCCACTTTTCTCCCTCCTAAAATTGCTCGTACGCCATGCAACGTTGCTCATACGCCATGTGGCCATGCCGTCTGTCGCATTTGTGAGTGCAACAGCTGCTTGGTTAACAAATAACCACCCACACAAGGAGCTTAGCTGAAGTTTGGGATATAACTAAAGAACTTTTTGAGGGACACGAAGGGAGCTGAGAAGGCAGCTCGCAAAATAAGGAAAACTGCGAAAAACAACTTTGCCATTAGTCCGGACATAACACCTGAGAACCTTCCCGCCGCACGGGACGTAAGTCGCAGCCAAAGGAAAATCCTGCGGGAAAGTAGATGAAGTCAAGTAAAACTCATTCGTACTTATCTGCCACTGCGCATAGTTTCAAGTTCCTGAGTTTTTACATAAAGAAACTCATAGAAGCTCTTTAGATTATTAGCCTGATTTAATCACAATGTAGTTTTAGTTCATAACTGAAGGTAAGGTTAACATTCAAAGGCAGAGAGTTGTTACTTCGCTACTTTATCTGTATACAACTCACTTGATAATTATACAACCCAAACAATATTTTACTGGCAGAGTAATCGATTATTAGATGCAAAAAGAACGTTCTCCTTTCTGCTATTTGAGACTGCAACTTTGATTGATCTGCCACCAGCTGATTAATGTGTGGGACCGCTGGATTCCGTGGAATCGCTGCCGGAGACGCTCTAAGTGATTAGCTGGAAAGCATCCTCCGTTTCTTCCTCCGTTTCTTGAGTTGGGTAACTTTAGGCGTGCACCGCTCACAGGTCATTTATCAAAAATATTATATCGGAAAATTAGCGATACTTTCGCTGCCATTTGTCAGTCGCCGCAGCCAAATCTCCATGAAACGAAGGTCGGTCCCCTAAGTAAAGTTTGAGGCATGCCACAAGAATGTCCAGGGATGCGGAAGTTAATACTTTCTGGTGTCCCCAAGAATGCCACCCATTCCCTTTACTTCTTGAGTGAATTATGAAGAGCTCTTGGCGACGCGTCTAGAGTTTCTGAGAATTCTTAATTTTTTCATGTAGTCATTAAGCTTTAAGGGGAATGGCGTTTATGTGTGTGTCAGCTTATTAAAAATGTATCCTTTACATCGAGCATAAGTGGTTTTTTCGGTTCCTACTGGAAGCATTTACGATTGGGAGACTCAATTGAGTAACTTATCAAAGTGAAGAAGGTATAATTTTTAAAAATTCCTAAGGCTTTGTAAATAAATATAAATACATGTGAGTCCCGTTTCCAACTTTTCAACTATACATATAAACTATATGCGAGCTAGATAACAATATAGAAAAAAGACATCCGATTTCCATTAGCCTTAAACCGAAATTAAAGAATAGTAAAAACGGTAAAATCTCAGAGTAGATGAAGACGACGAAGATATATTATTTGTTCTATTAATTGTTTAAATAAACAAATTAAAGTTTATGTCGCATGGGCATTGATTTATCTTTATCTTTTTATTGAATGAGAAATATAAAATTAAAAAAAAATCGGATACCGTGTCAATGTGGGATCATAATAATCCGACAAAACGAATCTATTGACCCAGAAACTTATTTAATAAATAACAAAATCAATTGTAGAGCACTTAACATTCAATAATTATATTAATACAAAACTATTTGAATAAGAATCTAGTATCTAATATCAAGTTGGCCAGAAAAACACAATTTGATTTGTTTGTGTTTGGTTTTGGCCAACGAATGGTAAATATTTAGTGTTGCGTAAAACCTCTTATTCGCTCACCTCACATTACACAAACGTTTTGTGGTCGCAGGGCCTTAACAATTGTTCCATTTGCAAACCACAATTGAGGCAATTCATTTGCAGACGAACAAAATACCCGTATCGTTGGCAATTTGCAAGTGCCGAGAGGTGGCAGAGATTGTGTGGTGGAGTGGCGCTGCATAATCGGGCTGTCAACAGAGCCACCGCGATGAAATATTCGCGAAAATATACAAATTAGCATAACAAATACACCACTGTAAGGGAACACTTAAATTTAAAATTAAATTTTGCCCTAAATGGGAGTTTCTTTTTAAAGATTTCGTGCCTTTCAGTGCTCAGTAAATATAATTTTAGGGGGTTCCCGGGCAATTTCCCTAAGCTTTTCACCCGAAAACAAATTCATAAACGAATCTATATGTAAATTGTGTGTGTATATTTGCATTTAGCTTTCAGGACAAACCGGAATGAACAATTCCTCTGCCTCCTCAACAATGTTGACAATCGAAAGGATCCCCTACATATATGTAGGCTCCTTTTCCGATATGAGTATCCTTCCTCTGCTCTCTTCGTTCATAATAAATGCACTGCAATTTCCAGGCCCCCGAAAACTGGTTACGTGTCTGGCTGCTTTCGGGCTCTGAACAAATTTTCCGTTTAGGCAAGCATAAAAATGGAAAATCAATTCGTTTTCAGTCATCGCAGCATGCAGAAATTGCGCAAAGAGATAAGTGAAATAACATATTTTGCGGCAGGAAATTCTACAGATTTTGTTTTGCCAACTTTTGTGGCGGGAAAATCAAATGCTACAAAAGTTGTGTGATTTATGCGGCTGTTGGTGATTTATTGAGTTGCATCTGACTTAACATTTGCATATGTTTGTATTTATTTATTAACTTTTATGAAATGTAGTTGAAAATAATACCAGTTGCCATAATTTAAAGTTTACAAGCATTGCAAAAAATGCTTTAAAGTTGTCAAGTTTAAGCTAAAGTAACTTTATATAACCACCATAATTGTAAAAATACCAATTAACTGTCTTTGATATTTAAATAATAATTTTATTGATTGTAAGAATACTTGATGAAGTGTATTGCTTATTTGTATATTTGTATTTCGTTCTATTTAATTTATGTTAAGCTTAGCATTATTTTTCCCGAAAAGTAATAAAAACTATGTAGAAAAAGTTGCTTAAGACTTAAGATGAAACTAATTTCAAAATATTAATGTATGTCAACTGTATTTGAAAACACTTTAAATAGGAATAGAAAGCTTTCCCAAAATAAACACAACTATTCTAACCTTTAAGAACTTTTTACATATCTTTACATAATCTATCGGCATACATATATTTCGTAGTATCCTTATTAGATATTTTCGCAAATAAATGAATTCTTAAAGACCTGTATAACAATGGGTCCACCTAGTAATCGCAAAGTTTCCCTTTCGGAGATCTCTTTCAACACTTGAAGCGACCCTGAGGCGCATGTTTGCCCCGATGTTTGCCCAGCACTTTAAGCTAGGCAAAGGACCGTCTCCCAGTGCCCGGCGGAGCCCCTCATAATCTGTCTCCCATCCGGTGGAATGTGGGTCAACATCTGTAGAGGACCAAGTCACCCCGAAACCGTGGGTTATTTATGCTGAACCGAAGCATATTTATTTACTTGTTTGGGTTTCGACGGCACCCAGCACACATTGGCCATTGTTCGGCATTGTTATTGCTTGCTCAGATTCTGTTGACAGACAAGTCCTGGAAGTCCTGTATAGTATGTTAATGAACAGTAATCTGGCTGGCTTAGAGGCCATTTCGGGGGGCGAGATGGCACTTGACAATGGAACAAATCAAATTGGGGTTAACGCATCAATTGCGACTCCGTAAACAAATACGAGTCTTTCATCTTGTTCGGCATGACAACTCACGGTCTCCTCCTCCAGGTCCTGCTGTTGTCCGTCAGAAACATCAAGTATTATGGCGCAATTTCATTGACTTATTTATGGGTCGTAATGAGGAAATGGGAGCCCAGCAATTGATCCCGCGGGGAAATGTAATGTCGCCATGTAAAATGTACTTGGAATTGTTTTCGCGCACAATAAAAACGAATATTGCACCCTGGCTTTCGTGGAACTTGTTTGTGCTTTTGATTGATTTCGGGGAAAACCTATAGCAATACTAGTTTAGTTTCCTGACAAAATATATTTCATAGTTATTTCATTTGTGATTTTATTCGGAATATATTGTGGTGTAGTTAATATTGCGAATATTAAGTTTTTACTTCAGAATAACAGTATTTCGAAGAAGAAGTATTTTTTTCCTATTAAAAACATTTCATTAAAGATTTACTCTGTATGCGTAATAATGGGAAACCTACTCTAAAGGCAATCAAAAGGTTTTTAATGCCAACAATTTCACAGAGCTACCAACAAGTTTTCAATGTCACATTAGGCAAAATGAGAATTTTCTGGCAGCGTTATCAAACGGTTTTTTCCCCACATTCAACTGTTTCCAGGCTTTTGCGGAAAATTGTTTATCTCAGACAAAAGTCGTCAAAGGATCCCCATCTCCTGGCTTTGCACGTCGGCCTTTCAGCCGTTCTCGTAAACTTTTCCGACTTGTTTATTTGCAAACAATTTGCCTATTTGCTTATGGTTTCTGCCTGATTAAACATGCCAAACACAGTCGGCCACATAAGTACGCACCCAGGCACGTGAGCCGAGCGATAACTTTTGAAACGCTATCAAATGCCTTTTTCGGGGAAAACTTCGGCACGGCCTGCTCTGCGGTTTTTAGCCCTCTCAGCTTTGTGTGATATCTTTCTATCAATAAAAAAAGTGAAGGAAACGAGAAAAACAAAATGAAACTGTCACGGCTTCGGGCGACCTTGGAAAGCCGTAACATTTGACACCGTTTGACTTGACGAGGGCGAAAAAACTCAAGAGTCAGGTTTATTTGCTAAAACGTGGGAAAAAAATGAAGAGGAAATGTTTAAGCATCTCTTCTTTTCCACCTCTGAATCCTGCGGAAAATCCGAAACTCAAATAGTTAGAGGCAAGCTAAAACCGCACCGCTTATTTAATCAAATTGAAACCACTTAACAGATGCCAGTGAAACAATTTTAATTAAACTTGAGCGCTAAATTTAAATGACCTCTTGCCTGTAATTAAATTTGAAATTCCTTGAATGTTGTCCAATAAAATTCTTAGCCGAATGCGACAACCAACGGATGGGCAAGGACCTTAAATACAGCAAAAACAAAATTGCAACACCTGAGAAAAATGCCTAAAAGATTACCCAATTCAAATCCAAAATACATTTATTTTTCTCCGCTTTCCTCGTTGCTGAAATTGAATTAAAAACCCTGCTGCCATCCCCGAGGGCCTTTCCTCCTTTGCCTCTTTCAGAATGAAATTAAATTTAAAGTAGCTACAAAATCGTTGTTCGTTTTTCCCCAGGAAATACAGTTTTCTTTATGCTAACTTTATGATGAAAAATCTAATTAAATGGATTGAATGCTGAAACAAATTGAACAGTATTTGGTAGAAGATATACTTAAATTTCTTTGAGAGGTTAATTTTTGTAAGTAACTTTTCGGGACAGTAACATTCTATTTAATACTTACAAATTTAAAAATATTTATAATTTATTCTTATTTTCTTTGTTAATATATTTTACAGTTTTTACAGCTAAAACTTAAATGAAATTATTTAAGACACGATGCTTTACATAATACAGAAAGCACATTTTACTTATTTGCACAGATTTTGGCTTTTAACTGAAAATTATTACAAAGATAAAAATCGGTGGGCGCTGAATTTTCGCCATTGACTTTAATGTTTAATTTTCCGTTTACATTTACCAAAAGGACCTGCTTTTTTGCTTGTTGCGTTTTTCAGTTAATAAAGAGCACTACACTAAGAGAAAAGTTCCTCAACGCACAGCAATTTCATTTGGCTTACCTGACTGCCTGTCTCGCCCCATAAATGTGCACTTTATTTTTATTACAAATTAAATACAAAAACAGGACGCCTTCGTTTGCCTTAAGCCGCCTTTTACAGGACATTTTTGGTATGTGTTTCCATCCAGCTCGCAGGATGGAATCCTCACACGTGAAGGGCATACACACACATTACTTTTGTGTTGACAGTTGGCATTAAAATGAGCGCCCATAAATATTATTAGCTGCTCTCGCATATCCACATTTTCCTTTTTTCTTTTTCCTTTTTCCGCCCTCCGCCCACATTTTCCACTGTGTGAGACTGACAAGCAGCTTTGGGTAAATTCCCTACACTTTTTTCCTGCATGTCATTTTTAAATATGCTGCCCGAGGGCGGAAAATTTGTTTTGTTTGGCTGGGAGGGACGTTTTTCTCTTCGTTGGTTACATTTCATTTGCAAGGTTTTTGTTCTGGCTTTCGGTTTTTATGCTCGCCAAACATATGTTGGCTCATTATCCTTGTTTTTTAGAGCCCCCTCCTGGGTACACATAAACCTCATAAAAGGAGTTGGGCCGCAAAGGGACGGCTCAAAACTATTTATAGCTGCACAGGACGAATGTGGCAAAGGTCTGCTTACTTTGAAAATTTTGTCGCTTTCACAGATTGAAAAAAATGAATTTTCCACCCTTAGCTGAGGCAAGCAGCTTCAATAAATAAATTGGGATGAAAATCTCTGTCAAATTAAGTTCAAAAACCCCGGCATTATGTATGTTGTGTCATTTCCTTAAATTTTACTTAAAGCCTTGGGTGTTCATTTGAAGTTGTGAGGGAAAATACCCGAACGCAGTTGCTTTCAGCACATTTTCCGGGACGTTTGCGGTTTTCTGTTTGTTACTGCAGAACAAAAAAAAAAAAATAAAAATAGCAGAATTGAGAGAATTTCCCTCGAAAATGCGAAAACCTCGCAGTAGCCAAAATTGTTTTGTTTGCTCTGTTTATTTGTTTCTGTTTTATTTTTAGGGAGCTCATGTGAAATGGCGGTTTTAGTTTTAGTTGTTTTCCAGCTTTTTGTTATGACAGAGCAAATATTTCGCTTTGTCGGGGAGTGGACGGAAATGCCCTCTGTTCTATCCTGTTTATAAATCTCTTGCTTTATTTGCACTTTGGCGCATCAACTTAAATTAAAAGGAAAATAAAATGCTAAAAAAGGAAACAAAGGACTGACACAGGCAGGGCTCAGGCGGCTATAAAATCAAGTTTGTATGGGTGCAGTCTCCTGTCCGCTGCTTATTTTCCCTGCCCCCTAATGTCCTGTCCCACTAGGATTTTATCCTGTGTCCAGTTCAGCGTGTGTTTCATTCGTTTTACTGTCAACGGTGATTAGTTGTCCTTAGTGTGGGTCCTGGTCCTTTCCCCATGTTTGTTTACTTATTTGCCGCTGCCTGTTTGTCTTCTTCTCGGTCTGCTTAGGCATTTAATTCCATTTCCCTTCGCACTGAGAGTGAAAAATTAAATTCAGGCCAAGCCGCTTAAATGTCCTTAGGGGCACTTTCGCTATTATTTTACGTTTCTTTGGTCGAATGGTCCCTGGCTTTTTTGTGATCCTACTTGGTTCGGAATTCTGGATTTGCTTTGCTTGTGCGGCTACTTTAATGGCCAAAGGAAAAGGTTTTATTTTTCTTGGATGCTAAGCAGCTAACAGAGAATAGAATTTAGTTTCTAATGGATAAGAAGCACTTTATTATTTATCTTTAATATTAATCCCTTAAATCTCTGAAACCTTTTTTTCTTTAAACTTTAATAAAACGCAAATACATGACCTCAAAATTACTGCAAAGCATCCCCCATATATGTACATTTTAAAACTTGCCCCGCTAATTATTCATAATTGAAATAAGTCAACTGCTTAAAATTTCGCAAAAAAAGTTTGGGCCCACCTTGAGGGATGGTAATGATGGGAGCTTGTGTTTGTTTTTGGCGCTGTTTATCGCTGGGTTATTTTTCATGGCCCAAGGACGGGAATCCTCCGGGCGTAATACGGTTAACAAGCGGCGGGTTAACTTTTTGGCTTAGCGAGCTCTAGCTGGGCAACGCGGCGTATACGTAATTCAATTGGGGCACACGGTGCGTATGCTCAATGTCCATGCAGAAGCACGGAGAAAACTCTGTTTGCTGTGTAACTTTTAATGGGATTTCGCCTTCACCTAATCGCATTGGTTCACTTAAAGTTGACCAAGTTTTGCTTTAACTCTTTCAAGTTTGCTTACCTTTTCCAATTAAAGCCAAGGAAAGGTGACACAAAGTTTTAAGAACTAATTTGCTTCCTTGTATACAAATCAAAAGGGAAGGGTTTCCTTGAGGCCATTATGATGTACCTTATTTATAAAGATAGATGGATTTGTAAATAAAATACAAAATACTTAAATTCTGTTAGATCTTCATGAGAGAATAATTTAATTGTCATGTAAATTTAAGAAATCAATAGATTTGACAACTATTAGTTCTTATAACTAAATCTATCTATACAAGATAAACAGTTCTTTCTATTATTCTATTAGTTTCAAATCTTATTCTAACTTTTTTCATTACCTAGAAGAACCAGTCGTATAAAAAAAGTTTCCTAGTCATTGTGCAAAGCTGCCCTTAGATTCCATCTCGTTCCATGGAAAATTGACTTTAGTTTTCATCAACTTCCAAAGCTTACCCACTGTAGTCTCAATCCGATCTAAATCTCGACCTTGTTCAAGTCCACAACTTGCATATTCACGGACTTCATTTCCGTTTCCCATTATGGCGGGGCAGAATTCCATTTTCTTCCCCACTGATTGGGCCAGGACACAGGCACTCTTGCCGCCAGTCCTCATTTTCCGAGTAACAGGTGCACACGGAGGGAGAGCGGGGGATGGGGCAGCAGGTGAAAATGTGTGTATTTCGGCAGCTTGTTGAGCGTTTCGCTTTCGCAGCCCAGGATGGTTGCCCCGGGAACCTGGACCACGTATCTCTCATGCTCTTATCTCCGGCTGATTGCCTTTTAATTAGTTGTAAGCTGATTATGCAAATCAGGGCGCCAGAACATTTGCAATAAACAGCATACATATATGCTGTTGATATATGGCATCGATTTGGCAACGACTCTGCAGAAGCTGAGTGAAGTTTTATGGCCCTGTCAAGACCGGTATTAATGGTTAATGCCACAGTTGAACCTTCTTAAATGGGATAAAATACCTTTACAGATTTGCATAATAAATTTGTATATCATTTCGGAAAGTGAGACTTTCAAGAACCTCAACAAATATATTATATAATAATTTACATGTTTTTGCATACTTAAAACATATATTTAAAAAACTTGACTTAAACTAGATACCAAAATTACGATTAATCTACTTTTAGAATGCAAGTATCCTCTTCCAGTAAAAACCTGTACGAACCTCTCACAGCCGCCTACATTCCTCTCTTGTCTCTTGATTTATGTATATTTAATAATTCAGACTTTATCACTCCGAGCAGCAGAAACTTCCTCCGGAGCGCGGCCTGCCATTGCCACGATTTCACCCACAAGCCACCCGAAACTCACTTACTCATGTGACTGAACATAAAAATTCCGTATTCCACTTGGCTGCCAGCGAGGGAGGCGGACATGGTGGCCGGAAGGAGGACGTGAATACGGCGGAGTGCGAAGGGAAATATCACTTACAGACATAAAAATGCAAATTAGAACGAGATATGCTGCAGTCCAGCTGGGAGACGGAGGATGACATCTGTGGACCGCAGGAGTGGGAAAACCGGGGAAAACTTTAACACCAAGCTGGAAGTGGACCGAAGCCGAAATCAAGAATGAATTATTGGGCCAGCCTACTGCAGGCCATTTCTGTGGCCTCGACGGATTATTAGCCATGGCTTAAGGGAATAAGTTTTGCCGAGGATGTGGTGGGGTCTGGGCAAAACTTTTGCGGAATTGTTCTGGCCCTGTTTTCCCGCAGGTTCTTTTATTGTATTTTTGCGATTTTCGGCGCACATTATCGACACGTGCACTCGGTGATTTATGAAGTGAACAGCTAAACATTTAAATAATTACGTAATATCATGATTCAATGAACAGTGAGAGCCTGCAGTGATTAGCGGCATTAAAACCTTAAAATAAGGAGAAAAACATGAAAGTATATTTTAAATCTGTTTAATCTCTTAAAGCTTTTCATTCAATACATTTTTATTAAAGTACAAGGCAAGACCCCGTAAGGACACAAACAAAAGAGGCAATCGCCAATCTGTCACTTTCCTGTTTGACCACCTTGACCAATAAAAAATATATATTTTTCAATGCAGCTTTCGTGACTTTTTTCACCTCAAGAGTATATAAGAGCGAGCATCAAAGGCCGTTTTTTCAATAACAAATTGTTTTCATTCCGTTGCTGTCAATCAAAAAGTGTCGAAAACATTTCAATAAGCCACGTTTCTGTCACCTGTTGCTCCTGCCGCTGCCACTGCCGCAAGGTGAGATTGAGTTGGCCATGTCAGCAGTTTAACGGTTCACTGAACACACACGTACATAGCACCAGCGAGGGGGAGAAGGACAGGGGGTGGAAAGGCCATCTCAAGTGTCAAATGTGCTGAACTAGAAGAAGTTCCAATAAAGAGATGAAAGCGGAGGGCAAGGACATTGAAATTGAATTTGCCTAAGGACATTTTCCCTGCTCACATTTTTTACTGTGCGTGTGTGTGTGTGGTTTTGGGGGAGGGGGGGGAAAAGCTGTTAAATTTTAAGGTTTTTGCCTACTGGCAATTTGCATGCTTGTGGTTAAAGTGCTTATCATTATAATCAACACCGAAGCAAACGAAATTCGTGCTAGCAGAATGTGTCCCTGTGAAGTCGAATTGTAAAGTACCCTTTGCGACTAAAATGAGCAAGAACAATTATTGTAAAACCTTAAACTCTTTTAACCTAACTCTGAAACATTGTAACTAGAAAAATGACTAACAAGTGCAGTTCTCAAAAGGGTTTAAAAAGCGTTGTTTATTTTGAACTTGCTTGACACCAAAATCGTTTTAGAAATACAATTTCTAAATTCGAAAAGTTCTTTTCAGAAACTCCTTCCATAAGTATATATAAAATAATTCTTTAAGTCAAAAGAGGATCCTAACTCTGATGAATTTTCAATTAAAAAGAATATAACTTCTAATTAGCACTCAGTTTTCATATTCTAAGAGCGCATTCCTACCAAATCAACTTTCGACACAACCGAAAAAACGCTTCCCTCACGTGCGGAGTGAGAGCATTTCATTGTTATGAGTATTGTTGATGGGACAAGCTCATTTTCCGTTTATTAACTTGATAACCAGGGGGAGAGAGGCGTTTTTTGGGGGGTTATGGGAGCTCCCTTTGATACCGAAAATATATTTAGCTTATTTTTAGACTGACTGATAGGAAAGCGAGCTGTATGATTGCAAGCCATGACCCCCATGATACGGCTTGTCAAACCCCCGATTCCACCCGCATGGAGCTGCATTAATTGGCATCAGCTTTTTTTTGCTCTTCCTTCATTTCCTGTATTTGTCTGCCACTTGTCGATTTGTTTATTTCCTTCACTTGTCATCATTGATTAGGTTAATCACACTTGATACTGATAAACTCTATTGCAGGGCAAAGGGGAAAAGCGAGCGACTGCGATTGTTATCAATTATTGACAGTTGATAAAAGTTTGTGGCTATAGGTAGCACGTGTCCATTGGGGAAGCAGACTACATTTTAGGGGAAATAATAACAGCGCAGAGAGTAGATTTCTGTGTCGTAATAATATCCGTTGTTTTGAACTACCTTTGCTTGCTGTCATATGTCAAACCCCATGACTGCATTTCCGCCCCAAAGGATGTAGTATATATGTATGTATTCAGGGGATATGAACCCGTATTAGGGCGACCCGCCACTGACATCACATTCATCACTGAATTTCCCACTGACTTGGCGAACCCTTTGGCTCCCTGTCACGCCTCCTTTCGAAATCGTATAAACTTTCACGGCATTTTCTATTTGTTTCCCCTTTCTCCTTTTCAACATTTTTTCCATTCTCATTTTGTTTTGTTTGTGGCAGAGAGTAGCAAAAATTTCAGCGCTTCAACGCGTCCTTACAGGAGGGATGGATGGATGGATGAAACACACAACAAAAGAAAAAAAGGAGAACGAAAATCAAGAGCAGAAAAACAATAAAAATTGAAAGTCTTTTCTCGCCCCGAAAACTCATTTGCATAGAATTTTGCTGGGATAAACCAAAATACAATTTCCCCCATCCAAAATCATTGAATGTTTTGCCTTTAAAGCCCACTCCTGGATTGGCTTTTATTCATTGACGCATTTTATGCGGCTTTTATACATTTTTGATGGGTCACATAAAACTATTTATGAAATGCCGAAGAGCAATTTCTCTTTATGCCTCCCATATGCGTTTCCTTTTTGGTTGCACTTTGGTCTGACCATCTCTTATGTTTTATGGCTAGGACTCGGCTTTTATGGGATTGTCGCTGCCCCACGATTCCCGTCTCGAAAACATTAAGGTTGTCCCAAAAACAAAAGTTAATGGGACGCGGGGGTGGAATGAAGTGGAATGCCTCCAGTGACATTCCAAATAAATCAATAGAAGAGCTGATAAATCACGGTTCCGCTCATTGATTAGCTAACGAAGCGCCTATAATATGTGGAAAAATGTGTTCCATGGAAAATTGAATTAGCCTGGCAGCTTTTAAAGGGAAAAGCAGATGGAAAATTCTAACGACAAATACTTGTATTTATATATCAAACGATTAAAATTGTTTGAGAATTTAAATTATTAATTTGTTGTATAAGTGCGGAAGTAGTTTTTCATTTATTATTTTAATTATTCAAGTATTCAAGTATTTAAAGGACTAATCATTGCAATCTAAGGATTTGTCAAATTTATAAAATTAATTTCTTAAACTAAACAAATCAAGTTAAATTTAGCAAACTTACCAAGGAGACCGTAAGGAGAAGCCTAAAAGTCTGCGCCTCTATCGGATTTCGGAGTATATTAAATATTTAATGTGGCACGTTTCTTAAATTTCGCGTTGTCGTCTCGCGGGTCGCGTCGCCGCACGCCGTCACATATATGTACATATATTTTTATATATCCTGATGTTTTCTTTTTTGTTTATTTACGACATTTAATTTTATATTTATGTACTTTGATTTTCATTACGCGATGCGGATTTGCGGCCCGCTTAACCTGCCTAAAAGAAGAGAGCACACGGAGTGAGGGGATGAACAAGGAATGCGTATTAAGGAGCCCGCGATGCTCATATAATTCGGTTTTATTTGATTTGATTTCATTTTTTGCTGCGTGTTTTTATTTCCTTTCCGTTTTAGCGGGATTTCAACGGCAGAGGAGAGGGCACATCCTTAATATAGAGGCGTGACGGCCAAATCGGTGTCGGGATAAATGAATCTCGACTCGTCATATAAAGCGATTCAGTTTCCGTTGCTCGAATTCAAGAATTTCTGTAGAGTCCTTCAATTAAATTGCCTGCCAAATTTATGCGCTCAGCACAATTTGGCCTAAGTATTCCACAGCCACTTTCACTTATTTTGGGCGTACTTAGCAGCATTTTCCTGCTCCGGGCTTCGGCAATGCATAACAAATTTAAACAGAAAAACACCTTTTGGTTTTCCTATACTGATAATGTTGATACCCTGGTATTATAATAATAGCAAAATATAAAAGAAAAATTGAAAATGAAAAGTTTATTTTATTTATGAGAAGACTGCCTTGTTGAGCTGTAATTCTTCTTAGGTATTTAATTTTACGAAAGTAAATTTTACATTAGGGTTTCCTTCTAGTAGGGCATTTAAAATACGCCTCCGCCGCGGCTTCTGAGTTATATTCATTAAAATTTGGTTCTTTCTGTAGGAGGTTTCCTTCGGCGGTAGTCCTTTCGCTTTTGTCTAGCACTGCTCGCTTGAATTAATTACACAATTTAAGTGGGTTTGCTGGCAAATCGCATTATAAAGTGGTTTCTGATGTTGCCCCTTTTCGGAGGCTTAAGTTGCGGCAGGTGCAAAAGGAAAGGAGTTGTGCCACCGTTACCGCTGGCCCACCAGACGTATACTTAATGCCCCACGAAAGCGTTTTTCATTAAAATTGTGTAAATTGCGTGAGGCAGTATTAGCATAATAAATTATTGCTATGATTTTGTTGGAAAATTAATTCTGCTTGATAAACTATTACTGTTATTTGTGTGCCTAACTAACTTTAAATCATTTACAAATTTACTTGAAGAAACAAATAGTAAAGAGCAAATAACTATTAAACAAAGTACATTTTGTTATTTATTTTATTTTTTTTAATTGTGAGCACTTTTGGTGTATTTTTAATATACAATTTTGCCTCTCTATTTTACTTAATAAAAGTTGATTTTAGTGCTGGATTTCAGTATTGGATAACTTTAATTTATTAGCATTTAATTATTATTTTTATTACTTTTCCTACACTTAAAGCTGCTTCAAAATACTTTCAATATCAATAAACCGATCACAACTTAGAGACTCGGCGAAGATGCGCGAGGACAACCGACTGCCTCCAAAGGCAAATAGTAAATGACAGGTCCTGACACTTTTCCTGGCGATAGTCGGAACATAGTTGTGGCGACTAGTTGCCATTCGCTGCTGGGCTATTAAAAAGCCAACAACTGACGCCGTCACAGGAACGCACTTTGAATATTTTCCGAAGGATGCGCGTTCGTAGTTCAGAGCTCAAAGCACGTAGCACGGCATTCGGAGCCCAACGAAACCGCACGCAACGTGCAACAGCCGCCAACTGATGGGCTTCATCTGCCATGGCCAAGTAGTCACCCACACAGCAGTCTCTCACACAGATACGCGCACACAGATACACCCTGGTTTGTTGATAACAGTTTTCGAATTTCGAATTCGCGTCGTCAGCTGCTGGCAGCCTCTGTTTTTGCTGCTGTGCCGCCTTTTTGTATACAAACAGTGGCCGAGCATCCTCCGGCAGGCACCACCCACGTAGGCCACCCACCAACCATTCAGCACCACCCTCGCCAGCAGCAACTTCCGTTCACCATGTTGCATGTTCGGCGAATGTCAAACGCATGCGCCGCCCAGTAGGCAACACTTTTTGCACGGTATCTGCGGGATTTGGACGTGGGAGTATTGACTTTACTTACTTACTAATGCACATACTTACAGGATAACGGAACTGAATTGTTATTTATATATTATGATAGACAGGGACATATGTCTTGGCATGCTTTTAATTACTTAACATGAAACATTCCTTTATAAACAATATAATTATTTATACCAACATAACAAAGTCTTAAAGCACAAAATGTAAGAGTATATTAGATTGTTTTTAAAACTATATTATTAATTATAGTTACACAGTTTTTTTAAGTGTTTTCAATTGGTTTAAGCCATATCAATTATTATTACCAGTTTAACAGCACAATAACTATCTTGACATATTATTTTATGCAAATTCACATTTTTATTATATTATAGATTGCATTAATGTCTACTGGTCCTTAACATTTAATAGGTGAAGTACCTATTTAATAACTATTTAGATTTTTAAATAATTTGATTTTCTTTGTTATAAAATATATTTTATATTTCAAATCTAAATAATGAGTATCTTTAAGTCGCATATCATACATTTTCCTTATGTTCCGCTTATGCCGCATCAAAGCAATCAACGCAACCTCGACTCTGTGTGGAAGCTTCTTTCGTTGTTATCTTTATAGTCCTGCAATATTTCCATGGCGGACTCCATCTGAGATGAGGGAGGTAGCCTAAAGCGGGGTGTCATGACATAAATTAGTCACATTTGACTCGGACGTCCCTTAACCTTAAGTCGACTAAGTTGGGCTGGCGCCCAGCGCCTTAATTCGAAGCTGGCTGACTGACTGACGAGTTCACGTGCCCGGCCATGGTCGCTAATGAATTATGGCCAAGTTTTTAATTAAGCTCTTTATGGCGTGGCAAAAACGCTTGGCCTCAATTATTGTCGTTTATTTTCGTACACTTCATCGTGCTTTTTAACGTAGGATGATAGTTTTGGATAAGTCTGAATTATGATTTGATTATGTCCTTTTCTTGGGCACAAGGATAAATGTATATTTAAACCAATTCATGGCTAAGCTCGCTTTAAAAAGTTGTGCTGTCAGATAATAATTTATATATGCAAAGTTACACAAAATGCCGTTGTTTTACAATAACCAAAAATGTTTATCACACTTTATGAAATATGCCAAGTATAATATTTTTTTATCAACACATAATTTTAAGGTTGATTTATTTACATAGTCGCGACCAATAATTCGGTTCGGTTACCTCTTAGTTTGATTTAAATATATAAATAATCACTAAAAATGTATTATATTATTTAAATTAAGTGGTGTAGTTATGGTTTCTAAATTGAAATAGAACAACCCTTTTTTCGCCCTGTATCCTTTTACCCTAAGATTATTTAAAATTGGGGTCATCCAAAAAATGTATCTAACAGGCACGTATGTCCGATCAAAAAATATTATATACTTTGGATTAGGATCACCAAGTTTGGTTATATGTAGAATTTAAATTTACTTTAAAGTCGATTGTAGTTGTCTTTAAATTTAAAACAAAAAATTTAAATAGAGGGCATAAAAGAGTCGAAACCACTCAACTGTAGCTTTCTAACTTGCATTTGCTCTTGCTTTTTACATGCAAAATGTTAAGAATTTGTATATATTTGTTAGTTTACCATTAAAGTATCTACTCTACATTATTTTTTTGTTTGTTGAATACTTGAATTCCGTTTGCAAATACAACTGGCGAAAAATACTAATATCCCTTTTTTATCCTTGACCCAGAAATTTTTCAACAAAAATGTTTTGGCCATTTCAGTGGTCAGAGATAAAAGAATACGTGTGTGTTTGTAATGTTTTGTGTGTACCGCATGTGAGTTTAATAACAACAATTACAGCTTGAAGCTGTGACTATGAATCCTTGTGAATACTGTCTCTGCAGGAAATTGCAAAACTAAGTGAAACCGAGGGTCAAAAAAGCTAAAAGCGAAAAAGGGGGTAACAAAATGTGATATAAATGCAAGCCAGAATGATTTACAGTTGGAAACATTTGGCGAGGATGTGTCATAAACAGAAAAACGTTTATTTTTGTTGTTGCTTTTGTTATGCCATTGTGCGCCTGTTATCAATGGATGTTTATCAGGGACACAAAAGGAAAATCGCATCAAAGACATTCAAAGCAGACAAGGCGACAAATAGGAGGGAAACCGGAAGAGCCGAGGCAGAGGCAATAATAATATAAATGCCATTTGACCTTGTACACCGCACCGAAAGTCAATTGCTGATGCAGCGCCACCTGGCGACAGACTGAGTAATTCATCTTTAATGCTTTCTTCTCGTCTGCTTTCCTTCCTCTCCTCTCTTTTGGCCTTACTTTTGCTCCATCTTATAACTGTGAACAGAAAGGGAGAGAGAGAAAAAAATCCAATGATGTTGAAATATTTGGGGTTAGCAGGAAGTCACTTATTTGACCCAGTTCTCCGCATGCTATCTCCATCTCTTTCAATTGGTAAATGATTGCCTGTTCTGCACACACTTTTTAATTAATAAACATAAAAGCGACAACGACTAGAATAGAGGGAAATAAAAGGGAGCTGAGTGGAATTGCGTGTCCATCTTCCAGTTTTAATTGAGGTTAAGTGAGCGGACATTAAATTGTTTATAGGGCAAGGTTGCGACAAAACTGCTCAAACTACAATATGTAAAATATGAGGTTTTTATGCGAAAAACGAATCGATTTGAAGGGCAACTTTTGGTGGTCAGTTTTTAGAATCTATAGTTAAAAAAAAAATAAGTAGAGCAAGGTGAGTAAGGCCTTCGATAATTTCAAAAACGGACTTTTAGGCTTTTATAAAGTTTTGTTATGATTTTGTATAAATCGTTTTATAACGTTATATAAGAAAGTTTTCGTATAAATAGTTTCTCAAGGGGAATTGGTAGTTTCCGGCAATTAAATTAGGATTTTCAATTAAAATTAATATATCTTATGAATTCTGTGGATTTTACATACTTAACAAAAATTAAACACGGATGCAAACAAACAAACTACAGTCAAGTCCCGATAATTCGAAATGGCAAGGGGATCACTTTTTTTACGAATTAGACGGGAATTCGATTTATCGAGATTAATATTTAAAGGGGCTTAAAAATGAAAGAGTCGAATAAACGGGGTTTTTACATTTCACATCATGTTTACATATGTATTTAGCTTAATTAAAATGAAACAAACATAATAAATATGTACATTCATTTGTACGTTTTTCAAATTAAAGGAAAATTAAACAAAAAATTAACAAACAAAATTAAGCAGAAACATTAAATGATTAAAAACGAAAATTCAAGCTTTAAAATAATTGGTAATTTTTGATTGCTTCGTGTTTTTTCTTTTATTTTTTCCATTGCGTTTTCTAAACCTATTAGGTTGTCACACACTATTTGGCACATCATGAGTCGAAAAATAATGTTTAAGTTGAGGAATTAATGCTCTAGTTTGTAAATTCTATAAAATTTCTTCTCCGTTCTGATGTCTGCAAAATCTAACGTCGTCAAAATATTTCGCATCGCATTACGATTTATAAGAGGTTTCGAAACAAAATTACGATTTATAAGAGGTTCAATATTCTTTGCGTTGCGCCAAATACTACGAATTAACGAGGGGACCAAAATGTATGGAATTTTTAAGAATTAACGTAACGTCCCCTTTTTCAAGGGGACAGAATTTTTTACGAATTATCGCGATTTTCGATTTAGCGGGGTACGAATTATCGGGATTCGACTGTACATATGTATATATTCATATATACACTTAGATGTCTAGAGTCTAAACTGCCTAACGTAAAACATTCAATACAACACATCTGATATCACTGTGAAAACTTATGAAATGAAACTGAAATTGGCAAATTTGTACTTATTCGACTGTCAGATATGAACATCTACACAATTTAAAATTCCCGCTTATTATTATAATTTGGGTACGCCGAAGTTTGAGAAAACAGTCAAACATTTGAAAATATCGGTTTTAATGTCAAAACTATTAATTTAAAATCTTTTAAAACTACTATATCACAGACCTAAAATATTTAACCTATATGTCGAAAAACAATAAACTAATGTATACTTTCTTACATTTTCCTATACATAATATATTCAAAATTTTTAAATTTCAGTTGTAGTCTACAATTACCAATCGTTTCTACGGCAAAAATGTATATACAAACTATTTAACAAAATCAAGGTCAAATGGATGACTCACCTTTCTATAAGAAGCCGAATCGTGCCGCCGAATGATGCCAAGACAATAATCAACGTATCGACTTATCCTTTCGAGAGTTGCCACATCCATGATGAAGAAGATACGTAGAATTATTTTAAATCTATAATTAGGATAAAGGTTAATTAAAACTCATAAAGTATGTTTATGTGATTTTCGTACGTATGCATTCTAGAGCTGAGCTCTGTTTTGCCTTCGTTGTGATCGGAAAAGTATTGCATTTGGTTTTTTACTGTCACAATATTAATGGTCGTTAGTATAAAACGTATCCCGTTCAGTGCAATGAGTGTTACATGTGGCCAGACAAAATATGTGTCCCAAGTCGACCCTTGTGATTAAAAGAAAATTCGTTCGTGAATATCTTGCAAACCAAGTCATAGCTTTGATGAAAGCCTACGTTTTACGTCACAATACTCCCAGCCAACACCCGGTATCAAACCAACTTTGCTGGGCTCGTCATCCCAAAATTGGTCCATCAGGAAAAGGAGTCCCGTCATGATAGTAGCAGTTCCCCAGGAAAAGATGCTGTAGGACAGGAAGCTATGTCGAGACTCAGATTGATTTAACGATCTAAAACCTTTCCACATCTGATAGCTCAAGGCATACACCCAAGACCAGACGTACCGCAAGGAAAAAGTATAAAAGGTAGCCTGAAATTCAAGTGCAGTGAATAAACTTAAGATTTAAATTTGGGTCGTCATACTTTTATAAAATTAAACCGTATTTCTAGAATCAAAAACAAAACAAGAAAGGAAGCTAACTTCGGCTTGCCGAATATATTTATTTAAAGTTTTACATATTCCTCTATTGTTAACGATCGTTTTTATGGCAGATATATGATATAGTAGGCCGATTTTCATAGAATTTTACACAAAATTCTAGACTTATATATAGCGGCTGTATATAAAATTTGATGAAAATCTGTTATAATTTTTCATTGCATTAATTTTTCGATCGTTCCTATGTCAGCTATATGATATAGTAGTACGATTTTTATAAAATTTTACACAAATTTGTAGATTGTATAAATTTGATCAAAATATGTTGAAAATTTAAAAAACTTAAATTTTTTTCTTTGCGTAGAAACGAACAGACGGACGGACAGAAAGAAGGAAAAACTTCTGAAAATTATATTAATATTATATATTAACTAAAGTATATATATATAACCATGGCGCTACTCAAGCGCATACAGAAAAATTTATTTAAATCGGTCAAGCCGTTTAGGAGGAGCTCAATGACATAAACAAGTACAGCAGAATTATATACATAATATATAGTGAAAGTGTTGATATTTATTTGAGTCGAACTAATGTCCCGTCAGTTGACTAAGGACAACGCCAAGTTGAATTAATAAACGAATATTTAGGTTCACGTCCTTATTCAGATGATCTCAGCTTTAGACTAAATTATTGTGACAAAAATCTTACTTCTACTGCCCTTTGTTTACATAATTTGCGGAGCGAGATCGCCCGCTTGGGATATTGATTATACATAGTAATTTGAGAGTGAGAGTGCCACTCAGAGAGCGGGACTTAGTCATTTAAAGAATTATTTATGTTATTGAGAAGCCGCATTGCCTGCTCCGAATGTGGATTGCTTACATTGGTTAAGCGTGGGATCGCCTACGCAGCAGATTCATATTTCTTGGTACATAACGGAATTTGTGAATATGTCACTATATAAAGATAAGTAGTCTTCGATGCTAAGGGAAGAGTATCCAAAGTAATTCGAAGGCTCTCCACATTTATTATTTCTTATAAATTAAATTTTATCTTTCAGGAAAACCCCAATAGTATTTTATTGCTGATTAATAGTGCCATAACCAAATATTCGGAACATTGAGTTCTCCTGAGGAAGTCCCCTAAGAAATGTTTCTACACAGAGAATATGCGGGAATACAAAAGCAATTAGGCGTATAGCCTTAAACCATATTAACGCATATTTATGCTACCTTGGAGTAAATATTTTTTTTAAAAGTGTACTTATTTCTATTATTTATATTTTCAACATCTACTTGAAAAAAATTCTATGATTTCGCCTTAAGTTGGTGTATCAAATTCTCCGAAATAACACATGCTTTAACTTATTGTATTTCTCTCCAGTGTATGTGTTATTCCCTCTGTATATTATATTCGGCCAGCAATTATTGGGACTTAGTTCTGAATTGGACTCTGCCCAAAGTGTTTCTAAACATAATGAAGCTTCACTTTGAATATCTTAATATATTTGTGGTGCTTTTGATCCTGCACACAACGAAGGCGGAAATTCCCGGATGCAACTACTTGGAAACTGTGGATCTCTCGTTCAGTTCGAAGCTTCCAAATGGGACCTATATATACCGGGATTACTTACCAGTTCCTCTCCGCTTAATTGGCCAGTATGACTACATAGAGACTGAGAGAGGAATCAACAAAAGTGTGGAAAGACACACGCGAGGATGTATCTGCCAGCTGAAACCCTGTATCTGGATCTGTTGCCGATTCAAGGACATGCAGCCGAATGGCGAATGCACTGATGGCCTGATGAAAGAACTGGGTGATATCAATCCCTACTTGAATGTGACTCTCCTTAACGGATCCGTGGTCAGAAGAAACTTGCTCAGCGATTTCATAGTGCTAAGAGATTCAATGCGTTTCAGAGACATTTGGAAGAAATACGAGTATACATTATTCGAGGTTTGTTGTCCTATGTCCTGTCCTATGTTTCTCAGACTAATTAGAGCTCCTTAGAACGGAAGTGTGTTGCTCAGAGGCTGCGACAGCGAGAAGAAGGCATTCAGGGGGTATGACTGTCTGCACCCGAACCAGTTTAGTTCAGGAAGTACAGGGTACTTTTTTGTGGCTTTTCATGAAAGCGTTTATAACCGGAACCCAGATACCCTGCGACCCGGAGCAAATGAGCGTAAGTGTATATGGTCGATTGAGATAGACCTTGGTCTTACTTATTTTTTGTATCTGTTTAGTCATTTTGCTTTCAAAAGCATTATTGGTTCTGACGATAACAGTGTATCTCAACGTAGAGAAGCTCCGGAACCTGCACGGCAAGATCTTCATCAGTTACATGTTCACTGTGTTTATGTTTCTACTCCATAAGTGGATGATGCAGTTCCACATACCCTTGTTCTTTTGTCGCTTTCGAGGTTGGTTGTTTAATTTTATGATTATCCATTAAAAGTTTAATTTTAAATGTTAAGCTTATTAACTACACTTGAATTTCAGGCTACCTTTTATACTTTTTCCTTGCGGCCAGACGTATTTGGGTGTCTGCCTTGAGCTATCAGATGTGGAAAGGTTTTAGATCGTTAAATCAATCTGAGTCTCGACATAGCTTCCTGTCCTACAGCATCTTTTCCTGGGGAACTGCTGCTATTATGACGGGACTCCTTTTCCTGATGGACCAATTTTGGGATGACGAGCCCAGCAAAGTTGGTTTGATACCGGGTGTTGGCTGGGAGTATTGTGACGTAAAACGTAGGCTTTCATCAAAGCTATGACTTGGTTTGCAAGGTATTCACGAACGAATTTTCTTTTAATCACAAGGGTCGACTTGGGACACATATTTTGTCTGGCCACATGTAACACTCATTGCACTGAACGGGATACGATTTATACTAACGACCATTAATATTGTGACAGTAAAAAACCAAATGCAATACTTTTCCGATCACAACGAAGGCAAAACAGAGCTCAGCTCTAGAATGCATACGTACGAAAATCACATAAACATACTTTATGAGTTTTAATTAACCTTTATCCTAATTATAGATTTAAAATAATTCTACGTATCTTCTTCATCATGGATGTGCCGTGGAGCGTGCGCCTAATCTTTCTCTATCTTGATTGGGCATCTCTCGAAAGGATAAGTCGCTACGTTGATTATTGCCTTGGCATCATTATCTTCGTGTTGTTTATTCTGAAGCGGTGCACGATTCGGCTTCTTATAGAAAGGTAAGTCATCCAAAATTGACCTGCTTTTATACTAACCCTATTGATCTTGACGCAGTGTGCGGAATAGATGAGAACAAAAGGAGACTTTGGCAAGACTGTTGCAATACGAAAGGTAAAAATGCACATACTCGTACAGAAACATGAGCCTGCAGAAAAAATAAAAATATCCAGTTTGGACGCCGATAACATAATCCTTCCTTCCATTAGAACGATCGGAAAATGTTTAGAAAAAATATTATAACTTTTTCGGTTTACAACATGTTTTCATCTACTTTGATACAGACTTTGACCAGCAAAGAAACACAAATACATAACTGAACGAACCTTTGTTTAGTTTCTTAAGATAAAAAAATATATGTAATACATATATGTATTTTAATTTAATATTTTAGAATATATATATTTTATAACCTATAAAAAGTAAATAATGTTTGTCAGACTAAAAATCAGAAGACAAAAGTGGAGAGAAACATTTAAATTTTAAATTTATAAATAATTTTTTACCATCTTGCCGTCGATACTGCAGTATCCAATTGGAATGAGCCGACGGTAAAATGCGGTAAGCAGGGGAAATTGGAGCAAGCAGGACACAATTATAGCAAGCAGTTCAAAAAGCAGTTCGCAAAGCCAAGGGGCCAAAAATAAAGAACAACTACTTAATATTGTATTTCTCTAATATAAAGCAGTGCGTACATAATAGCACTGCTTTTCAATTACTTTACATAAATAGCACTGCTTCTTATTGCATTCATTGCAAAAAGCTGTTGATTACATTACCCATCGTGCTGTTCAAATATTCAAATCTCCGAGGTCCTGGGTGCTGTGTAAAAAAATGCACTATACACCCAACGCGTTTTAAAACAGTTTAAAATATTTTCTTTATTCGTTTTTCTCCTCGTCATCGATGTTATATCCCCACGATTACGGTCACACTTTCTGTGTCTTTTTCTGTGCCAGGCACCGTATCTTTCAGTGTTGCCAGTGATGAGCCCTCAAATAAGCTAGATTCTGATAAAATGTAAATGTAAATCTAAAAACATGGGGATGTTAAATTCCAGATTGTTAGCAAGTAAATCATGTACTTTATTGTTTCAGTCAATAAGTGGTGAGAAATTGACATTAATATGAGATAATTATAGTGTTTTTTATTATTAAACTTTTTTATGGACAACACAACAAAATAAAAAGTTTATTGACATTTTTCTTTTCCCCTCTTAAGTTGAAAGCTTTCTCAAAAGATGTAAATAAACCATGTCCGTAAATACAGATTAAATATTTCTATTTTTTATATAAAAACACACTTAGTATATATATCTACATGTATTTTATATAATTTATAATGAAATAGCTAGATTAACATTAAAATAAGCTATTATTACGGCTATAAGTTATGTTATGAAGTAAGCTGGTCACACTGTTCGGGAACGAAACACCGCATCAAATTTGTTTTCCGTGGCCAGGATTACTGGATAACTGAGACAAACGACCATGGCGGACGACACCAATGAAGACAGCTGGCTCTACGGCACCTCCAACCCGGACTCGACGACCGGCGAGTTGGGAAACAGTGGCGGCGGCGACGCGCTTACGGCGGAACACGAGGCTGCGGCAGAGGCCCAAGCGCTGGCAGCCGTTGTGGCGGGCGAAAAGCCAGGCACAGCGTCCGGTGTTGATGCGGCGGGGCAGTCGCCGCTCTTTCCGAAGGAGGAAGATCCCGAGTACTCAGAGTTCGATGATCCCGCACAGGAGATGGAGGAGGACGAGGAGGCCCTGCCGGACACTACGGAGAGCAGGAGCAGGAGGGAACGCGACCGTGATCGCGATCGAGAGAGAGATCGAGATCGAGATACAGACCGGGCGGATGCGCACTCCTCACCAGAACCGGAGGACGGAGAAATGACCGATGGCCCCAGTTCTAGGAGAGAGAGAAACGGCTCGGGCTCCGACGATGACGACGACGACGATTCGGATGACGACATAAACGTGGTAATTGGGGACATCAAGCAGGCGCCGAACACCTACAACATCAAGCAGCGTCCAAATCTGTTGGCCGGAGGTACTGGAGCCGCCGGCGACAAGGCAAAACCGGCGGGTCAGGCGGGCAAGTTCAGCATCGAGGACTTTGAGGGCGCCGGAACCATAAATGGAGTGGCCGTGCACGAGTTCAGCATCGATTCACTGGAGGAGAAGCCGTGGCGCAAGCCAGGAGCGGATATCACGGACTACTTCAACTACGGCTTCAATGAGGAGACGTGGCGCGCTTACTGCGAGCGCCAGAAACGCTTCCGTGTGGCAGAGAGCGGCGTTGGACTGGCCAGCCTGACGCAGAACGTAACTATAAGTCAGAGCACTCCAATTGGCATCCTTACAGATGGCGGCATGGGCATTGGCCCGCCCGGCATGCACACCATTCAGCCCATGGTGGGACTGGGTGGAGAGGGTGGCATGCAGATGCCGCCGCCGGGAATGCCGCCGCCCATGATGCAGCACCAGTCACGGTCGGGCATGATGCAGCGGCCACCAAGGCCGATCTCAACTACGGGCAGCGAAAGGGGCGGCGAGCGAGGAGGAGGCGGTGGCGTCAAGGAAAATGCTATCCAGGTGATGACCGCTGAGTGCCGGGAGTATTCACGCGGTCTCGGGCCTATGGCTCCAAACTTCCCGCCACCAGGCGCCTCAGAAGAACCCTTCTTCCATGAGCCCGAGCCTTTCGATTATGGTTACGAGCCCACCCAGGAGTCGCAGTGGGGCAACGATAATGCAGGCTGGGTGCCCAGCGGGATCAAGGAACTGACGCCAGGTCATGCCCACATGCAACAACCGCCGCCAGGAATGCCGCCGCCGGGTATGGGCGTGCCACCGCCACAGATGGGCGGTCCGCCGCCTAATTTACGGGGCATGATGCCACCCAACATGCGCATGCCGCCTAATATGGGTAAGTCATGACTATTGTACATATATGATCCCTTAAAGCTATCTCTTGAGATATATTTCAGGCATGGGACCGCCTCCAGGAATGATGATGGGCGGCAATGGACCTCCACAAATGCGAATGGGCATGGCACCGCCACAGAGAATGGCCATGGGAGGTAAGAATGAAGGAGACTTTACCTAAAAAGCTTTTCTTTTATTTATTATAATTTTTGTTTGCTTCAAAGATCGTGGCAATTACGAAGACGACCGTGAGCGCCGACGGCGCGACAAAGACAAGCAGCTGAAGAAGGATCAGGTATGGGTCAATTTAGGCACTTAAATATTTTAAAACTAATAGCAAATTAATGTTATTAACAGCTACGTAAAGATTTTCTGGACATGCTGAGGGAACGTCATGACATCGAGCGGCACACGCGGTGGTATGACGTGAAGAAGAAGTTTGAAGCGGATCCGAGGTACCGAGCTTTGGACTCGTCGTATCGCGAGGAGTACTTTGAGGACTATCTACACATGTTAAAGGAGGAGAAGCGCAAGGAGCGCGACTTTAAGGAACGCGAGCGGCATCGCGAAAAGGAACGATCTCGGGACAAGGACAAGGAGAAGGATAAAGATAAGGACAAAGATAAGGACAAGGACAAAGACAAGGACAAGGACAAAGAGAAGGATAAAGATAAGGACAAAGACAAGGATAAGGACAAGGAGAGTTTGCGTCGGGAGCGCTCCAGATCCCGAGAAAAGTCCAGCCGCCGCAAATCCAAGTCCCGTGAGAAGGATCGCAGCGAACGCAGCAGCAAAGGAAGCGGCAGCAGCTCGACAACGTCCACGTCCACTCGCAGCGAGAAGAAAAAGTCACATCGCAAGGACAAGGAAGAAGAGGAATAGCATTTGCTTGGGTACTATTTTGATGACGCCCAAGAAGCAACTCCCTAGGCTGCCCACCTTACACAAATAACAAAATTAAAATCCAAACGAATATCTGATAAAAACACTTCCAATAAACGAAGAGAACCGTAACTATTATTGATGATAGGTAAAACAAATGGAAAGTTGGATGAAGATAAATACACTTTGTATATTGTATAGGAAACAAAGTAGTCTTAATTGGGTATTTTCAATCCTGGAATTCCTGTTACGCATTAAACCATGGTGGATCATAAGATTTGTAGGCTTTCTTTTTATACTCCTGAGCGAGGGGTTTCAAAGTTTTTGTTTTTCGTATTAGACATTAGGCATAACTCTCCACATAGAGCTGAACAAGCCCCAAGGTATTTTGTTTTTTAATAGATTAATGGAATGCTTATCAACCTTTCAAACAAAAAATAAATACATTAAAATATACAAAATAAATATTCGGTCAGCAGATCTCTATTATGTGTTCATTGACACTAAAAGCAATATTTTAGTGTTCTTAATGCTAAATTAACGAGTGTATATAGGGAAAAAAAGCGACAAAAATGATTTAAAATTGTATGCATATTTTATTTCACGCATTTACACACAACAATAAAAAAGGCAAGTAAAGGCAGGGCTAGACTTACCACGGCATCATTTAATCCAATTCATGTCAGACAACTCAGCGGGGATATCGACCTGGTTCGTTATTATTATCTGCGACATTTTGAATAAGAACATCATGTGGATTTTTTAATAGGTTTATGCATTTATTTATTTGTGTACACATAAATGTGTTGTTCCGGTGGAGAATGAAATTTACATTTGAAATTAAACAACTTAAACAACAAGTGACAGCCACACAAATGCGGTCTTAATTAACACGAAATAAATGCGTTTGGCTTTCACAGATTCATAAACAAAACAACGAAAGTAAATACATATTTTATTAATCTACTAAAATTAGTAGTGAATGGCTTTGACTTAATTGACATGGTAATTGTCGCAATAAATCCTGAGTTCTGAACAAACCAAAAATTGAAATAATTAGATGTGACTGAAACGAATTCGGATTTTCTTAGATCTACGGTCGGGTTAGTTGTAAAACTTTTGTGGGTTAGTTTGAGTTGGCTTTGAATTACATTCTGCTTGAGTTAGCTAGGACTAGGGACTATATGTAGGTATATATATTATAACTGATATTTTAGTTTGATTTTCTCTATGTGGATAGACTTCAGTTAATGTTCGACACACATGCACTTGATGGGAGTAGTTTACAATCCGACTACGCTAAGACATCATTATCGTAGAGCGGTTACAAAATATACCATATATCGTAGACAGTGAGACAAACCCTATTCGATCTCCTAGTGACATCCTATAATGGCATTCCTCCACATACTTGGTTTGCGTTTATTTAAAAGTAACAACGATTGTCTTTAGAAAACTAAATTCACGTATGCGAGACTTATTCGATAAAGATGTTTGAATATTCGCTAATATTCACTAGTATTCCCACTGAATTCAAACTCTAATTACTTATTTGATTCTCAAAAGGAACATCATATACACATATTTCTATATGCAGCGGTTTATGTACTCTATATATTTAGTTTAATTGAAAAATCCATGCTAGTGGAACAGAGAAACAGCCCGAATGCTCAGATCAGATCAGATATATATAGTATGTATGTAGTCATTTTGATACTAGACAAGTGTTCAGTATAAAAGTTTAAGATATTTAGCAATTTACTAAGTTTTTCTCTGAGGTTTCTTAAGAGAGTTAATTATTTTTCAAGATGTGTGTTTGCCTAGGCGTATGCCATTAAGTAGCCATTAATTTATTTACGACTTGTAGAAAAAACGTATGAAAATTAACAAAACCATCCAGGAAAAAGCTACATTTTCGAAAGTCAAAATAATATAAATTAATATAAACTTTGAAGGCATTTGATGTTTCGTGGGAAGGCTTCAACAAAGATGTTTATTTCAAAATATAACCATTTTATAGATAACAAGTAGAAGAGTTATCCAAATAAAGAAATCCAAGCAAACAGAATTGGATTAATTATATTGATTTGTACTACTTTGGCAACTTAGAATGAACAATCGTTAACTCATTTGATTGAATCTAGGGTCTAGGATCTACGCATTCCTTGGCGATTTGCTGATGTATTCTATGAAAAATGGACAATGACTCGGGTACTAACCACAACTTGAACTAATTCTCAACTAAATTGTACTTTCATTTGCAGCTGGAACCAAGTTGGCATTCGTTGAGGTACTTTGCTTTCCACATCACAACATTGGCAAATCATTCACATACTCTCTCACACATCACTCTGGTGGCTAGACCCTTAAGGACTCAAACTAAACAAGGATGAAAGTGAAAATTGACATGGCTTGATATCGCTATCAAAAGCAAAACAAAAATATATAAAGTATTGCTAAGATGTACAATTATACAAGCAAGAACTGTAATATAAATTAAATTATTTAAACACTTCAAAAACTGAAACCTAATATGACGAATAAACAAATAAAAAATTTGATAATAGTTTTGGTAATTTTAATTTAAAACTAAAGTTACTAATTGTTCTCAAGGTTGTACCACCATTTTACACTCACACCCGCTCACACACTCGCTCGCACACACACTCAAACTGGGTTCGGATGAGACCTAAAGCTTTGTTTGGCCGCCCTTTTCCGGGGGCCTTAGATTGTGCCCTATCTGCTCAGCAGCTGCTCCACGTTTAGGGTCAGCTCCTGGCCGGATCGGCTCCCGTTATTGTTGTTGGGTGCCACTCCATTGGAGTTCGAATTGGAATTGGAATTGGTGTTAGTGTCGATGTTGGTGCTGGTGTGACTGCTATTGGCACTGTGGGCACTGTGGGCATACATCCCGTTCAGGGTTCGGGAGGGCGCCGGCGAAGTGGGGGCAGACAGCTGAGGTGGACTCAAGGAAGGCAGCGGGGGCAGCGGCGGCGACTGAGCCTCCAGCGTCGAAGGCGGACTGCGGTTTAGGTTGCTGTCCAGGCTACTGTGGTGTTGCGAGGAGGCCGGGGACAGCGGGATCTCCTCGATCTTCTCCAGGTCCTGGGTGATCGAGGCGGAGTTCTGCTTGTGGGCCCGGGTCAGCGTTCCCTTGGGACTGCGGGAGGTGTCGTGCAGGAGCGGTATGTCCAGCATAGAGCACTTGACCCCACTCCCTCCGCCGACAGCAGCAGCACCGGAACCAGCCACCAGGGAGGAGTAGTTGGTGGCCTGCAGGGAGTGCTGGTGGTGCTGTTGCTCTCCCTTCGCCTGCTGGTCGTCGCGGTCCAAGCTGAACTGGCGACGCAGCAGGCGACTGGAGCCGGGCTTGCTGTCGAAGCGGGCGGCGCCTCCCACGCTGCCGCTGCCGCTCCCGGTTCCGGCCATCGTGGGGCATACGCCGCCGCTGCCCTGTCCGCTGCAATGTCCGCTTCCGGCCCCGCCCCCCGCATTCCCGTAGAGGTATTTGCCGTCATAAAACTGCGTGAGGTTGCTTTCGCTGGGACTGAGGCATTTGTAGTGGTTGTACGGCGAACTGAGGTCCATCATCTCCTCGATCTTCTTGTACAGCCTGGAACTGGAGCCACCCGTGGAGTTTGGCAGCCGGTTGAAGCTGTTTGGATTCAGCAGATTATCCGGCGTCAGTTCGGAGAGTTTGCGGGACTGGGGACTCGTGCTGCTCGGCGTCGTTTTGCCTGGGAACTCTGGGCACAGCGTTGCGTTGGGGCTGATGGTGTTGGTGGAGTTGGAATCCAGGGAGTACGAGTTGGGCAGATTTGCCCCAGAGCCTAGATCAGCGTTCGTCGGCGGGGTTATCTCCACCTTCACCTCCACGGACTCCCCGGCCAGCGAGGAGCTCTGAGACGAGGAAGGGTTCGTGCTCGTCCGGGATTTGTTTGCCTGCGCCTTGAGGGTGATCGAATTCCTTATGAGGGACTCATCCAAGCTGGGAAATGATTTAAATATTAATAAGAAGGCTGAAATATTCGAGGATTAACTGTTGGACACCTACCCGTGTGACTCTCTAGAAGGGGTTTTGGGAGTGTGTATGGTAAAATTTAGTTATTAGTTTAATATCAGTACAAAGCTAAACCTATATTAGCCAGTAAGAGCCAACGAAAAGGTACATTTAAATAGAGATAAGCAGTATTTTACGGATTTATATACTTTTTAGTAATTACTTTTTTAATATCCTCTTATTTCTTGAACCCAAAGAAACTAAACATAACCAAAAAGTTTGTGTGATTGTATTGTTTTGATTAGTTGCAAACAAATAGTTTTAAATCTTTGCAGATTAAAAATTAACAAAATGAATATATAAGAAAGCCTTAAGCTAAATGTTGTCAATAAATACTCACCCGATCGGCGGTGGAGCTGGCAACGGCTTGTCGAATCCCTTCTTGCCCAGCAACCAAAAGGTGTTCATCATGCCCTTGCCCTTGATGTCAATCAGACCCCTTTGTTCGATGGCATAGCCACCTCGGGCCTCCAGTCGGTCCCTTGTCTCCTGAGACATGTGTATGCGCCATGAGGAACCTGAGAAGACAGAATTCTATTGTGACACATGCCCCGAATCGGGATGAGCTCCCATTACCAGTTGACTCCATTCGGGATGCTGTGTTGACCGTGTCCCCGAAGAGACAGTATCGGGGCATCGTGAGACCGACTACTCCTGCACAGCAGGGACCTGTGTGAAGTCCAATTCTTAGCTGGAGAGGAACACCTGGCAGATGCTTTACATTGAAGCGGCCACTCTGGTGGAGCAGGTCCAAGGCCATGGTGGCGATCTGCTCGGCGTGATCGGGTATCTTCACGGGCAGCCCACTTACTACCATGTAGGCATCGCCAATAGTCTCCACCTAATTAGGAAAAATATCCTAGTGAGAATAAAACTAATATTATATCTCAAGGGACCACTCACCTTATACACATTGTAGGCATTGATCGTGGCATCGAAAATCGTGTAGAGATCGTTGAGCAAATCCACAACCTGCACGGGACTGCAGTGGGCAGCGATTGTTGTAAAACCAACAATGTCGCTAAAGTATATAGTCACGTCGGAGAACTCCTCCGGGTCGACGGCCAAGCCCATCTTCAGTTTCTCAGCCACCGAGCTGCGGATGATCCTTGATCAGTTCCTGCCTAGTTTATTGGAATACCAACCGGATCTTACCTTGGCAGCATGCGATTCAGCAGCTGTTCAGTCTTCTTTCGTTCAATGTCCAGTTGTTCGGTGCGCTCCCGAATCAGTTCCTCCAGATTGTTTGAGTACTTCTCGAGCATTTGGAACATGGTGTCCACAAAGTTCACTTTGCGGCCGTGGTTCAGCATCTTGAAGCGCTCATAAACCCTAAATAGATGAATGGGTAACCTATTAGCAATCCTTAAAGTAATTCGTAGTCTTAAGTATTACTTGTGATGAGTGATATGATTTATAAGATATTGTATATAGTGTTGTTGGGATCAAATTTAAACACTTAATAATGTTATTCAATAAAGCTTAGTTAGTTGTGACTTATTATAACACTTACGAGTTAAAATCGGGTCGCATGTCTGGCTGTTCGGCCCAGCACTGGCGCATGATATTGATGGCCTCCGGTGGAGCGGCTCCCTTGGACACAGAGGGCCGTATCAGTGGCGGTGGCTTCTTTATCTTGGCTATAATGTCCTCCGGGGACAGGGAGAGCATGCAGTAGGGCTCGCCCCTCACCACCACCTCCTGCATGATGATCCCGAAGGAGTAGACGTCGCCGAGTTGGGTGCCCAACTGGACACGTCCGTGCTGGTGGTGATGATGGTGCTGCTGCTGGTGGTGTTTCATGCTTCGCAGCAGCTCCGGAGCGGTCCACAGGAGTTCCTTGGCGCTCCTGGGCATGGGTGGCAAGCCCTGGGACTCGTAGAAGGAGCTCAGGCCGTAGTCGGTGATCTTAAGCACCCACCGAGCGTCGACCACGCAGTTCCTGGAGGTCAGGGCCCCGTGAACCCTCAAGGGGGAGGTGTGCAGGTACCGCATGCCCCTCACCAGATCCGTGAGTAAGCTCAGCCGGAATGACCAGTCCAGCTTGATTTCATCCATGATCAACACGTCCTGCAGGGATCCCCGCGAGCAGTAATCGAAGACCATGGCCGTGCGGTTGGGATCTGACAGCCAGCCGATTAACGGATTGATATTTTCGTGCCTCAGACCATGGGCCATCACGAGGAGATCCATCGCCTTGGCTCGCAGCTCCGCGGATCCGTTCATGTGCACTTCCTTGAGTTGCACGAGGTCGCCGTTGTATCGCGCCCTCATGTCCAGATGGGCGGGATTGTGCCTGGCCAGGCTGCCCGTGGCGGAGGACATACTCTTCCCATTCACAGTGGCTGCGGTGGTTCCACCCGAATTACCTGGAGCAGCTGCTCCTGGTATCACAAATCCCAGATTCTTCAGGGAGCCTATGGAGCCCTTCAGCAGATCCGGCTTATCCACCTCCGGGCCACCGAACTCCTGCAGCTGTTGGAGCCAACAGCAGAGCATGGCCTCGATGCCCTCGTCAACCTTAAAAGAAGGGAAATTAGTACATATGTATATAGAAACAAGAGAGCAAATTCGGTTTGGTGGTTAAGGGCTTACCCTACGAGAGTCGACGGGGAATACAAAGTCACTCGCGGAGAGCACTATCTTGTTGGGTCCCTTGGAGAGCCGTTTTCGCAGGAAATAGTTTCTAAACAAATTAATTAATTACATTTTAAAAATGAAAACATAACTTTTGTTTTTATGAAGGTAAGAATAACTCATGGTTAGTTTAATAATTAATATCTTTTTGAATTGACTTAACGAGTTATCTAAAGCCAGCCAGGTGCTTAAAACTTAAACCTTTTCAAAACTGGGCACAACTGTCTACGGTATACCATTAGGCACTTCCGTGATCCCTCATTTTCGACCAATGCAATTTGCATCCATTAACCTAGGAGCTCTAACCCTCAACCCACTAGCCCCAAAGTACGACCCTCGTGTCGTTGCGGTTGGGACTATAAAAACTTTTTACCACTACCTGGTGCTTACTCGCACCCATCACCTCGAATTGGCCTGGTCTCTTGGCCAGAAGCCTTGGAAAAATAGGAGGAGCCTGCGAAACCGCAAATTCATGCAGCAATTGTTATGCCAGAAGTTCGCCACGTGGCCGGAGTCAAGTCGGGTTAAGTGTATTAAGGGCATTAATGGGCTGCTCCCTGTTTCAGCGGGAAAAACTCTTTGAGCCACGTGTGTCGCTTGTTAACTAGATTTCCAGCTCCGCCCACCCAAAAAATCAGACAGAGGAAATCCTAGTCTCATGAATGGCCGAACTTTTCGGCGTAACTGGGGGAAACTTTAACTTGGTCTAGGGTATTGACAATACTTCAGAAATTAACAGAAGTCACGTCTATTAAGGTAAATCAGAACTTAAATTTGATCAATGCGCTTATTTTATGTATCTTATTATTTTTTTGAAATACAAAAGAAAGTACATTATATAAGTGTTTTATTATTTATTAATTGAACCATTTACATTCAAAGTTTTCAAGAGAATCTTTACCCAGATTAAGTCTTTAACAAAAATTTTAATAACTATCATTAGTTAATTATTTCAAGTCATACACTTAAAATTGTATCAATATAATAAGATAACTCAATTCGAATGTTATTTTCTTCGTTAATCAATAGTTTTTCTATAAAATTATTAAAAAGATTCAATGCAGAAGTAAGAAAATTTTAATTAGACCACATTGAATCCATCTTTTCCTTCCTCATTACTTCAAACCCGTTTACAATTTTTAGGAAGCTCGTCGATGGTGAAGGTATAATACTTTTATATTGAAAATGTACACACAATTTTTAGAAATTTCCCTTAACACCAACGCTTCTATTTTTGTTTTTTCCATTTTGTGTGCCGCGGATTATCCCAGCACTTTGTCAAATGGAACACCCCAGGGTATTTAAGCATCGTTATAGTAGAGTAACTTTTTTATTTTCGCCTTGGCAGGGCTTTTCTCCTTTTCCCGCACAGGTGTGTCCTTCCCGGCCTTGTTGTCCATTTGTTGTATTATCCTTGTTTTTTGCCCCGTTTTGTTTCGTGTCGCTCTCGCTAATTAAAACTTCATGAGTTGCATTTTAGCTGGCGATGGAAAAAAGCGCTCGGTTAGTCGCGGTTTAAAGTTGCCAGCGATGTTAACTAGCTTAAATCGGACTATTTGTGCTGCGATTAATGGGGGGTTGCTCTGAATCGTGGGTCTGAGTGAGTGTTGGCCACAGGAAATGTTCTGACGGCATGTCGAGCAGTAAATGATTTGTTCAACCGCACTTGACGCTGTTTTTCTTTATAAATGTCAAATGTCTGGGTGTGTGTCATGCCTTGATGAATGTAATTAATTAATTAAATGCTTGTTTTAATAGCACGACCAATGTGCGGGCTTGAATGGGACTGAATAGTGGGAGTTGAGTGTGCGGTCGAGTATTGATTTTCCACGCATGGTTTCCAGCATCCGCAGACTAAAATCTGACATAAATTTATACTTTATATATGGCCAGCTTTGATGCCCGCGGAGCGGTTGACTTTGGCCTGAATAAATTAATACAAGTGTGCGCTAATAATTTGCTAAATACTAAGTGGGTTAAGTGATTCAAAAATATCAATCGGAATTGATTAAGAGATGGGAAATTCTTTTCGCTTCCCTCGCCGTTTTGTTTTCATTTTCACCTAAACAATTTTCCGCCAATATTCAGACATTGCATCATCTGGTCAAATACAATTAAAATCAAAATTACATTTTGTGCTCGCACAACAAACTAGTACAACTGGCACGGCAATTAGCAGTGGCTAGGAAAAAAAGGGAAATGGAAATTGCCACGCGCAGAAATACGTTATGCCCAATCCGATCCCGATCCAAGGATATTGGGGCCATTGCGTGGGACAAGGATTTACAGAAAGATGAACGAGCGACAGCCTTTCGTTTGGGCGTGCTAATTGAATATTTGCAGGCGAGAGAAAAGTTTGGAGCTCCACGGAAAATAGGAAGACCGGAGGGAATCTTAATTACGCAACAACAGTTGTTTCATCTTGAATTTTAAATGCGAAGTGGTGGGCGATTGGAGGGTTTCAACTCACAAAGTCCCTAGAATTTGAGCCTTAAGGCATAGGAACCAACTTTAAAGGAATCATAAGTTTTATTTAGGAATTAATTGAATTCTTTAAGCATTGCAAAATGTTTAGTAGTCCCCAAAGTAGTGTTAGAAAAAGAAACTAAATCGAACCGTTTATTTCGTATCCAGTTTGTAAAACACTCACCTCATGGCAATTCCAGCTGCCACACTGGCCGCCACAATGATGACCAGGAGGCCCACGCAGATGGCCACGATGGTCCAGCAGATGGCTCCGCACTGCCACAACTGGACACTGCTGACCAGCAGCCACTCATCGTAGCCGGGTTGCACGGAGTGGGTTATGTAGGAGCCAGCGGCTCCCCCTCCCACAGACCCGTTCTCCCAGCCCCGCCTGTCGCTCTCCAGGATGAGCAGGGGTCGCCACTTGTAGGTGGCCAGCGGGACATCCCTAACGATGTCCAGCACGACGAAATCATATTTGGGAATTGCTTCCGCTCGATCCGATTGCGTGGCCGTGGTCACAACCAGGTCGTACAGGGGGACGAGGTTACGGTACGGGTAGAGCTTGTCCAGACTGGCATTGTGACGACCAGTGGTCGATGGTTCCGCGTGGCTCCCGTTCTCCCCGGTGCCATTGGGCGTGCGAAAATTCTGCATTGCTGCCATCAAACCGGCCGCATTCAGAAAGTGTCGATGTCTGTCGCTTAGCAGAGTCAGCACCAACAGATTGCTGCTCACCATTGCGGAATGGGAGCTGGTATTCCGGCCGGAGTGCCCATGTCCTCTACCGTGCCTCTGCCTCTGCCTCTCCGCCCCCCCAATGCGTGTCAAATATTTGTAGAACCGATGCTCGACATCCAATGAGCTGGCCACCATGTCGATGAGCAGTATTTTGGTGTGCTGCCTCCACCGTCCCGAGGCCTCCACCATCTCCTGCTCCTGCTCCTGCTCCAGCTCCTGACGCGCCCACTCGGGTCCGATGCTGGAGAGGAGCCGTAGATTGCTCGCATCGTTCAGCGGGGCCGTGATGATAATTGCTGAGAGTCGAAACCAATGGACACACAGAGCAAAAGTTTGAATATTTTCTTCACATTATATAAAGTAAGTGTTTTCAAGTGATATTTGTATATTTTGTCTTAATGAAATAATTAAATATTTCTCTTCGTTGCACCGAGGTGCAGTGGATCCAGTGGCCAGGAGACGCGCTACTCACCTTTGCCCGGCTTATCCTCTCCATGCAGGTCACGTATTGTGCTGCCAATTTCGATGCGATACGGCACATGCAAGTTGGCCGCTATGGCCAGTCCTAGGCCCCAATTGTCATCTGGAAAATAGAACGAAAAAAAGCATTGAGTAAGGGCGAGTGAGAGGCGGAGAGCAGGAGGAAGGGACACTGTCGGATGTTGAAATTAAATTGCGTTTTTGTGGCACGTAAAGCGATGGTGTCATGTGTGTCCTGGTTGTTGCATGATGCACCCCCAGTGCCATTTTACCGCCCTTTCTGGGTTCATAATGAGCATTTTCATGGGGTCTTGTATGTGGTTTGCTTATCCAGTCTGAACCTATTGTAACAAGAGGTGGATATGGAACAGGATTGTGGATATAATTTAATGCGATACAAAGAGTCCGCGGGGCTTCTTAAGAGGAGAGATGGGATGCGGATAACACCTCAGTTTATTTAAACGGGAAAGTAATATTATAGCTTCAGACTTTAATTTAATACATTATTTTTTGTTCAGTAACAACGATGTGAGCGATGATCTATTCGACTTTAGCCTCTCAGCATCTTAAAATATTCATAATAAAATCACTCTTAAGCTTTTGAAAAGGATTTAAAGATGAAGGATACGGAGGTAAGTGTTCGGCTTATTAAGAAAGACATTGGTTATTTTTCGTAAATAAATAAATAAATATTATCTTGCAGCGTTAATTTTATTTCGTTTAAATTGCCTCAAGACTATAACATTTAAACAATTTTAGATCGCTGTAAGTTCCTTCCTGGGAACTTGCACTAGTAGAACTTGCAGTGACAATTCCTAAAGCCGGACTTTTGAGCCACCGGAGACGACTCAATGGTTGATTTCATCGCTTTGGGCTTTGGGCCCTCGGGAGGAACGTCGCATTTAGCGATGTCAGCCATGAATCCGCAGTGCTTCTTCGCCTCCTTGGGACAAGGACACTTTTCCAAACTGGCGCCGGCCAGTCGAGCGTTGAACTCTTGCTCCGTCGTGGGGGCTCTGGGAATATATTGCTTTGGGTTACAGGCCAGCACCCGCCAGTTGGGATGTGGAGCCAGGTAGTCGACGCCGCTGTCCAGGATCTCCTTGGCCAGTTGCTTGCACACCACAGGATCGTCTATGGCCGCCATTAGGCGGCTGTCGAACTTCTTTTCCTCCTCCGCCTGGATGCGCTTCATCTCCGTGATCTGGGCGTCGAGGTCGGCCTTGTAGCGAAGCTTTCGGCACATGATCATCTCGTGGGTGACCTCCGGATGAACGAAGCGATTCTCTGGCATTTTGTTCTCACGCAGCTCAGCATCCCAGAGAAGCCTCCTTTCATAGTCATCGCACACTTGCTTCCGCAGGATTTCGTAGCACTTGTCGGCCGCCTCGCGCTTCACTCGAATCCTTTCGGCGATGTTGACCTTGGTGCAGACATCCACCTGGTAGAGGTCGGCGGTGCGCTCGTCCATCATCTTCTCGATGCCTAGCTCCAGAGACTGCATGCGGCGCAGATAAGCCAGGTACTCCAAGGTGGCTCTGTTGAGGTCCTTCTTGGACTGGGCAATCCTTTCAAGAGCCTCAGCCTCCAGGCGCTGGGTTTCGAGACAGAAGGCCCGGTGATCCGCCTTGTCCGCCTCCCACTCCGCCAGGCGAGCGCAATGCTTCCGCTGAATCTCCTTGAGGAGCTCGGCCTGGTAGGCCAGCTGGTCCACAGGGGCAGGCTGGTGCTCCTTCTCGAACTCCTCCAGGCGGATCTCCTCCAGCAGAGCGTTTATGACGCGCTCCTCCTCCATCTTCTCCGCATCGGCCTCCTTGCGCTTCTCCTCGTGCTCAGCCACTTGCATGCCCAGGACGTGGTTCACCTGTTTCTGCACCTGTTGACGCCTCAGGACCTCGTTCGCGTGGTCGCAGTCGAACTGGGCCCACCGCCGGCGATTAAGCTCTGACCAGTACTGCTCCAGCTGGCACTCTCGCCGCTTCTTTCGCTGATTCTCGAGGATCTGCTCCTCCTGGACTATCTTAGTCTCTATGAGGTCCTGGTGGCGCATAGCCTCCCGAACCTCATAGCAGTCCAGCATCATCCTCTGGAGGTGCTTCTCCTCTAGGAACTTCTTCTGCTGCTTGGCCACTTGCTCCTGGATGGCGTTCACGTGCTCCTTGCGCTCATTCATGCGTGTCTTTACGGTATTGGAGAACTCCTCCTCGTAGCGCTTGTCCTCCTCGTCGAGCATCTTCTTCAACCTCTGGCTGCGCTCCAGCAGCTCTTCGGCGGTCACCTGCTTCGCCTTGGCCACCAGGAGCCCAATCTGAGTGTGGAGACTCTTTCGATCCGTTCGCTGGATAAAGTTGAAGTGGTCCGCTCCGCGACCCGAGTTCTGCATCGTGGCGAGACTTCAGATCTGACTAATCGAAAAATATATATATGAAGGTATGGATTATGCTATGATAATTTTCCAGATGTGTCTGGGTTTTCAGCTCTGTCGTGACGGAAATGTCAAGTAGTAGTAAAGCACAGGTGAGTTCCCCAAAAGGTATTTTTCCAAAGCACTACGACCTCGATGCAAACCATTTTCCGATACACAATGGCTTTTTACGTTGGATAAATGAACTTGATTTATTATGACCCTCAGAAGGCAAAGCCACATATACAAGCCACACCTCGGCAGCGTCCTTTGGGACTCCATAAAACTGACTAATATCCGCAGGCAAATGGTTCATAGATCATGCGTAATGCCGAGTCCATAAACTGCACTATTCTGCCAATAGATTTTCCTGCATTTTCATGCCAATGTGCAGACTCCTGAAGTGGTCTCACGGCTCTGCAAAATAATTTATTGTCGAGCGAACAAACACGACCCGCAAAAGCATGCATTTTCATGGAAGCTAATGAGACACAGCTCATACGCAGAGCTGTCAAAGGAATTTAATACAATTACAAAGCTTCACTGAGTGCGCCTCAAATGAAATTACTCTCAGGTGAAAATGAGATTTTATTTTCTGGGCGCAATATATTTAAAAACGCCTTTTGGTTGATAGTGGGATTCGGCAGCCTTGGGCGGGCTCTTCATTTCCTTCTCCCACATTTCCTCCTCTCTATCAACTCAATTAGCAATGCAGCTGACAAGACGCTAATTAACTGAGATGTGAGCTGGAAAAACTTGCCAAAACTCGAAGGCAGCCACGTGTACAGAAGATGGGAAAGAAGAAGGGATTTTAAGTCTTTGCACTGAGCGGAAAATAATTAAATAAAACATTAAAATGTATAAACTAGCAATTTAAGAAGTAAAACCAATTTGTTTATATCGATCGGACGAGAAATATTGTAATAGCATAGCCCAAGTGTAATAGCACTTTATAAACTGTTAATATAAAATTCGTTTGTAATAATGCTTGAAGTTATTTTATTTATTTTAATTTATTTAAAAATAACTAACAAGTAAATAAATTTAAGATCTAGCTGGGGTAGTTGGTTTTAGAATATTTTTATTTTATCATATATGCCTAGTTAGGGTAGTTAAAGTCAGGTTAAAAAATATATCCGGTATTGACAAGTTATTTTAAGGTCGAATTTGTAATATGTTTGATTACATGGATTTGAAATGTTATTAATCTGATTAAGTGATCTAAACAGTTAGAGAGGAGAATATATATATTGTTCTTAAGTTTTATTGGTGAATAGGAACAATGGAGGGAAAATATACTTGAAAGGGGAAGTGTACTTAATATTTTTGGCAGCACAGGCTCGTCAGAGAAATAAGCACTAGTCTGATTTACTGAAGATAATAAATAAGATATGTTTATGTTTACTGTTGAGTTGCTTTCTTTTCATAACATGCTATTAAACAATAAAATTTCACTAGTTTTTGCACTCCACAGTATTCTTTGCTTACCTTTTTTTTTGTTTCTTTGTTAGAAGTTTTCAATGCAGTAAAGGGTAATTTCCGGTATAATGTGTGTATAATATGTACATATATACTTTTCCTCAGTAACAAAAGTCGATTCAAGCTAGCCATGTCCGTCTGTCCGTTTCAACGAAAAATCTCTCCGTTTTAAAGCTATCTAAAATCAACTTTGTTATTCTTACTATTCTCATTAGTATATTTTTCCCAACGGAAGATATTTTCTTCTATTCAATCCTATTCAATCACTTTTCTATTATTTCAGAATTTTCGCTTTAATTTTCTTTAAACCGGATGTCTACTATTGCTAAATGTTGAAGAATAAGTAAAATTGTAACTGTAAAACTGTAAATATAAAATGTATAGGTATATATGTAAAAATTACTTAGTTGATTTTAATTTATAGTATATTCAATAATTTAGTTGTATGATATATGTAGATATTTTGTACAAGGGTATGCATACTTCTACATACCGAAATTAACTTTCTTTTCGGGTTTTAAAATTAATTTTAAATGCAACAAACATTTAATAAGAGTCTGAGTTTTTCCAGTATATAACGATTTTCCCGAGGATTTCCCCGAGTGTGAGGCTCATCTTTATGACTGAGCTGGGGAAAGGAAAGCGGAAGGGAGGTAGTTCCCTGGTCCTGGTCCTGGTCCTGCTCCTGCTCCTACGATTGGCAAGTGCATGTTTGCCCAAGTGCAAAATTGTGCAATTACGCAGCGCAGCAGCGAGTGGCAGGACTAAGACGAATACTGGGGCGCGGCTGAAGACGACATCCTGCGGTGGCTCAGTGTGAGCCTTAGCGATATGCACTCCGTCTGGGATTTTCCTTTCGCTGCCCCCGCAGCCCTACCGCATTCAGGACGAGAAGTTGTGCGGTTGAATTTTCAGGCAATTTGCATAGTTTCCCCGAACAATAACAAAACGCAATAACTGCCGGGACAAAGATAACCAAGCGGGTCGCGTGTGTGCGTAATAAGCCGCTGCAGCTGTTCAGTTATGTTCTGTTTGAGCTGGAAGGCTGGAAGGCTGGAAGGCCGGAGGGCAAGGAAGGCGATGCTCTTGATTTGTTGCAAGCTCCCTTTGATGCCATTCCTCAATGGCAGGGATTTCCCATTATCCGCATTTGTATATGAACTGTGAACTCAGCTCGTGTGTGGTTAATTCCTCTGCAGTGCTCTGGCAAGGCCAAGGTTTCCCGCACACACGCTACAGCTGCAGGGAAAGCTATAGGAAAGCGCATACTTAACGCCAACTGTCTGCTGCACTCACAAACTCTGAGATACACAGATGCACAGATGCACAGATACTCAGATACACACAGGCACTCTCCTCATGTGAACACAGATGAGTGCTCTTCATGCTCGTATTTGCATTTGTGCTTTTTCATTTTATGCATTTAAATATTCATGTGCTCGACTCAAAATTTAAATTGCGGCGCGTTCACTCGTAGCTGTGTCTGCTGTACATGCGGCTTTCTACACATATTATGTGAAAACAGTTGCGGCGAAATAAAACAACATTTTTTGCTTCTTGATGAATAGCAAAACGTTGATTTATTTTAAACGATTCCGGAATTTGTTGAGCCAGCAAGGCACAGTAGCATGAGTAATGTTTTAGGCTGCCTTATGTAAAATTAATTAAGGGGGTCAGTTTATACAGCACACCCTCATAATTCACACTGTTAAGATACATTTTCAAGATTCTACTTCGTCGAGAGGCATAAACCTTAACATCACCGCTTTCGTTGCGAATTTTAAAACCAAATAATTTAAAAACTACTATTATTTTGACCATAATTGTAGTTTGTAGCCACCTACACAACTACATTGCATTTGAATGTTTGTGTGGGTTAGCCACCAGGCTTGGTCAGCCAAGCGTTGTTATTTACCAGCAACTCAGCAGTAGAGGCACCCGAAAAAACGAGAAAAGGAGCATTCGAAAAAGGTTTGCAGGCAACTAAAAATATTAGAGAAAAAGAGAAGAATTGCATTGGAAATTCCATAATATAACAGAAGCCACACAATTTATTCGTCGCATTCCAGGCGGGTAAAGGAAATAAATGCGACGTGCTGCGCTTTTACTCTCAGTTAGGGCTAGTTAGGAAGTTATTTCTTCTTGTTTTTTTGCTCTCCCCCATTGTTGCCAAAAAATAAAGGTAAACGGTAAAAATTGTAGCCGGACGGTAAATAAATTGGCCACGAGCACCATAAAGCAGGAGGGAGGGTACAAACTGTAGCAGATTGTGGGTGCATATGGGATCCGGTTCCGTTTATCAAAGCCGCGGTACGCTGGAGCTCGTTCCGTTCAAATGCAATCAACACATGTCGCACGTGGCGTATACGTTATATATCATTTGCATAGGCATACGCCAAGCGCCATGTGGCATGTGGCATGTGGCGTGTGGCGTGTGGGATGATGTCAACAATTGAATCCGAAATGTCGACTGGCTGAAGATGCTTATAGACGAGTCAAGTTGAAGGGGATTTCCGATGGCCAGATCTGACTTCAGCTCTCCGCCATTAAATGGCCATCATAAACTTGTTCCTCCATCAAAAGTAAGTTTCAGTTCACAGATGGCACCGCACATGTACCATCAAGGAGCATTTGTGTTAACCCAAAAGGCTGCCTCAACTTTGGGCGCACATTACTTAAAATATTCACACATTTACTGGGTCCGGAGGGGCATTAAAAATGAAGCCATAATTTAGCCAGCACGCCTGCCCCGGAAGATATGTATGCCACAGAGTTTCATTTTATTTAATTGAGCATTTTCGAGCCTTATCGGCACAAGTTCAGGTCGCAATCGCAACCCAGAACTTTAACATAATTAAGTTCACATGCGTGTGTGTTTTTCCCGTGGAAGTGGAAAAACTGGCAGGGTGCTTTCCAGCTGTACTCTTGGCAGTTTCCATTGTTAACTGGGGCGGCGGGTGGAAAAGTTGCTGCAGTCCATCGAAATGCAATTAAAGTTGCAAATTGCTTTTGCGCGTACACACAATTTACATAATGCAGCCGATATAATCTTTCGAGCACAAAGTTTCCCGCCGAGTTCTGAGCAGTTCAATTGATTGGATCCCCCGCATTGTCATGGCTTCGTCTTCGCCTTCGTCATCGGCATAAAGATGCAGATATAAAGATAAGGATTGAGATAGGGAGCACTGCAAATTTCCGTGGATCCCGTGGCCAAAGTCACTGTGAAAGTCAAGCCAATCAGCCTGAAAGCCGGGCCAATAAATTGCCGGCATATGGCCCGGCTTCTGGCCAGTGGCCAGTGGCCACCTTTTTATGGTCTTCGACTCCATTAGCTGTCACTTAGCGTAAAGCAAACCATAAATAGGCGGAGAGCAACGGCAACTTGCGCTAATTACGCTGTCATAAAGGCGAATCCGCGCCAATGTTGATGGGCGTTGCCCAAAAGTCGGCCTGGCCCGACCCATCACGTTAATTGTTAAACACTTGAGATTAATGTCGAGATGCGGACGAGTGGCGGGTATTCGGCAGCATCCTCAGGTTTATGGCCTATTTATAGACAACGCTGTTTCGGCATTATTCATAAAAATGTATCCAGTCTCCCCACCTAAGGCATCCCAGCAGGATTCATGGGGGCATAAATCAAAGGAAGTGCGTGTGGCATCCTCCCATTTCTGTTTGGCCAACTAAGCGGCCATCAAGGACCTCAGACCCGGGTCCTCGAGCTCCCATTCCTCATTCGGCAGCACAGATGTGCGTCCTCTTGCAGGCGTGAATCAGAGTCGGTCACGTCCTATGGATACTAAATGTGTTTGATGTGTGCAACTTTGGTGGTCTTCTGAGTTGCAAAACACTCGAAAATAATATGTGTGTATCCCAATCAAATGCTGGAAAAGTAGCTATTGTAACTAATACAGATATATTCTTTTAATTATATCAGCCAGAAATCAAGTCTTCAAGGAGCTCATCCCTTTAAAGAACTTTATGAACTTAAGGAACTTACAGGACTCTTAGTAAAGTGATTCTAAATACTATAAACTGAATGCTAATCGACTGTTTTGATATCGCGAATATGGGATAGTATCGATGACTAACTAAATGCAAAACCTGTCCTTCCACCTAAAACTTTCACAATCCATGAATCGACCCTCTCTCCTGTGGACACTTCAAGAGTTCTCCATCTTTTGGTTACTTTCATGGTTCCAACATAGAACTTTAACTGCTGTCTGACTGATTTTATTAGCTGGCATTTGATTCTCCAGCTCCTGCTCCTGCTCCTGCTCCTGCTCCTGCTCCCTTATGGTTGGGAGCTCCTTTATACCCAAACCAGCGATGACATCTCAATTTGCGTAAGGTTTCTCTGTTTGTTTTGCTCTGGATTTACATTTTTGCCCGCTGTCTCAGCTCTGCGTTTGCGGTTTGCGTTGGCTTTTATTTTATAACTTTGTTTTTATGCCATTTCTCAGTCGCTCAGCTGCTGTCACATAATTTGCACTTTTTACTTTCTTCTGCTTTGTTTTGTCACAGATAAATGGAGAGGAGGCAAGAGGTCAATAAACTTGGCCAGTTGAGAAATGGCCGGCAGTTGTGTAAAAAGAGTAAGATAAATACACTTGGACAAATTTTGTGGAACTATTTTATTTGGAAACTTATTTATTATTGTAAAAGAAAATAAATTGGTTTTAAAAAGCAAAAGGTTGTGTGAGTCCCTGTGTCGCTAAAAGTTTCATAATGGAATAATTGAGATTCATCAAATAACAAGTAAAAAAGCGAGAATAGAGTTTGGTTAAAATAGGAAATTCGGAATTCCATTAAAGGGACAAGTATTAAAATGGTATCAATTGAAAATGGTGTCAAAAAAAGAACCATGGCATGAGACTCGTCTAATCATCTGAAGTAGGTTCAAATGCAAAAGAGATGGAGATAAACAAATTTTATTGATTAATAATCACCGCGCTTAAGTGTCAACTAACTCCACTCACAATTCAATACTATAACTATGCCTTGGTTGAGAGAGACCATCATTTGGAAAATATGTCAACTGTAGCTGGAATAGTCTCTGGGATCTAAGATTTTAACGTTTTTGCTTAGTTTTCAATAATTTTTATTTTTCATTTAGTCAAATTGTTCATCGTTCTTACCGCAAGATAGAATAATGCGAATTAACTGTGCTCATTCCTATGTTACTTGAAAGAATTTTCGGAAACTGACAGGTAATTTATGTTATGTATTTGTTAGATGCCCCTTCTCACACATCTACACTCAGTAATGCTATCGTTTAGTAATCCAAATTAATTGCCAGTATATGTTTGGTTCAGTTAAAGTCAAGGCACTCACTTCTGTTCGCGATTAACCTTTAATAGGTTGCCACGGGCCTCGGCCCAAATGGGTCCGTGTGATTGTCAGTTAAACTAATTAGGCGACATGCGAGATATTTAAGCAGGGGAAGCTGACTGGTACATAGTACGGCTGATTTGCCGCGGCCACCTAATTAAATTTCAAATGCGGCAGTGTCAACTTAATGGTCCTCTATCCGCCTGCTCCTTCTCTGGTCCCCCCTCCAGTCCTGCTTCCATATCCTCAGTATATATATATCGCTATCTTTCTCTGCCTGTCAGCGTTTGTGCAAACACTCGACATACACACACACACACACTGGCACACACACAGACACACTGCCCCCACACTAACACAGCGGCAGCGTTAATCATAATGTCACCACTAATTGCATTGCGTATACGCACACGTGTACTTAGACTTCACTACGAGCAGCTTCCTTCTGTCCACATTCTCTCTCTCTCTCTCTCTCTAACTCCCCCTCCCCCTAATTCCTGGCGACCCCATAATTTGGCATTACGTGGGCGCGACCCTGCCAGAGCCACGCCCACATCTGCCACTCTTCGGGCTCCTCCGGCAAATGTGTTTATTTAACATTTAAGCAGCAAGCAGCTTTTGCCTTCTAACCATAAAATGGGAATTGGGAATGAGCGACCTGGGATACCGTCGGATGTGATGAGTTGGGATCTGGCCAGTTCACTTCCCTCTTATATGTATATAACATTTATGTGTGCTTATAATTGAGCAGGGAACATTATTCAGAATAGTTGGTTTGGTTCAGAGAAAACAAAACTTTTGTAGGAAGTCATTAGAGCTTAAATAGAAGTGATTAAACTTTGGCGAGAGTTTGTGTTTTTCCTTTGTTTTTTTTTAGAGAATATCAGTAAGCAAATGTTGAGTTCTTTAAAACAAAACATAGAAGACAATATATATAACGAAGGATAAATAGTATGTCGATAACTAATCTATGCAAATGATTTTATTCTTAAATGTTTGGTTAACGGTGGGACTTTCTAATAAATAATCTAGCCTTGCATAACTTTTAACTATTGCTTAGTAATAAAAGTTTCATTCTTATTTATTCCAGGCTTATTAAAAAATTGATAGAATCTGCCTAGGATTTGGTGCCAAAAAGCCATTTAAAAGTTTAATCACCGACTCGAACTCCGACACCATTACGATTTCAATTTGATTTCAAACAGGACAAAAGCAATTTCAATGCAAATGAAATGCCGAGTGATCGGCTATTAAAATGAGAGGGGAGAAAAACCAAAAGCAGGGAGAAAGTTTAGAAGGAGAAAGTGGGGAAAACTTACCACCAACATAGATATCAACTTGCGACCAGTTCAGCTTGGCGGAAATACTCTGCACGGCCAGGGAAATTGCCTCGAATGATGGCAGAAAATTGCTGGAGATCTGTAAGAGAAAGATAAGTTCTATTTTAGACAGTCGCACGAAGGAGATGCTTTCCCTAGTTGAAGCCCAGAAATGGCATAAATGAACAACTCGGAAGTCGGAACCCAGGGCCCCGGCCCCGGTCACCCTATAAACATAACTCTCTCTTCTGGCCCCAGCCAGGGGTACACCTGCCATTGTGTTTATTCTGTTGTTGGCTCTGTTGATTCCCCTTCCCGTGGTCCCTGCTACCACTTCACCATCACCATCACCTTTTGTCTTTGTGGGCGGCTGTAAATGAAAATCTAAACACTCTAGTGCTCGGCTGGCTTGTTTGTTAAAGTGAAACAAATTAAATGCTCAAGCAATTAAAGAATGTCGAGGTTGTGGAGGGGCTGTGAATGTCCACTTGGCAGTTGGCAGTTGGCAAGTTGTGAAAAAGTGAGCTCGGGTTGTGGATGTAGGAATCTTAGTCAGAGTTTCAATCTTAAAGCATTCTTAAATATATATTATTCATGTAGCACCTGGTAAATATATTAATTAATACATACTTACTTGTTCACTCCAAAACTATTGATTAGACATAGGGACGTGATTTCTTGTGTATTTTTTACTTGTAAGCCTCGTCAGACAAATAGCCAAGCAACATGGCCATAGACAATTCAATCATGTTTAATCAAAGCATTAGAGCGACCCATACGCAGGCTTCAATCAATAATCGAGGCCGATATATACCAGTGTGTCCCTTCCCCTAGCAATCCCTGTCCTCGTAATCATCGTCGTGCTCGAGCATAAAAGGTCCTTGCTCGTTGGGACTTGGGCGGGAAAAAATTCGATTTTCCCTTGGCATTGATAAGGGGCCACCGCCCGGTCGATGGAAGAAGACAGCGGGCTGTCAGGAGTTCAGCTTTAAGTTGGTTTTTGTACCTTTTCGACCTTTTCCCAACTTGTTTTTCCATTTTTGTTTAGACTCATTTGTCGGCATGATTTGAGTTTGAGTTCGGCAGGACAGCTGCCTGTTGGATGTTTAGCCGTTGGCCTGTTGGCCTGTTGGTCGCTTCATTATTTTGGCAGACGAAATAAATTGAAAAACGTTTGAGAAAATACGTGTAAGCTGCCTACACATACAATTTTCTACAAAATTGAATTTCAAAAGCACCACCAACAACAACAAGACGGGAAGCAATCAGAGAGGCCGTGCTGGGGGTGAGGGGAGAAACTCCTAAATTGAAAGGCTTTCAATGTGATTAGGCAATGATTTTTCACAATTGCTCTTTCTTGTTTTTCCTCTTTCATCTTTATGCAATATGACAAAAAAAGAATCCTGCTCATAATGATGATTAGCTTTTGGTCAACTGACCATATACCTTAATATATATATTTGAAAAAGAATCTGTTGTAGAACCAAGTGTGCTTTTTAACTCTATCGCGATGTTTGATTTATTTTTCTTTTACTATACTGTTTTCTTGGCACCTCCCAAATGAGCCAAAAACCCCTTGCAATTTAGTGGCATTGTTAACAATTATTGGTCCCTGCCTTGCTGGTGCTTCTGCCATCAATAAGCCGTGCCAAAGTTCGAAAAACTTTCGTCCGGGCAACAAAAGGAGGAGTAGGGTAGTTCCTATGGAGGGGAAGCGTAATGCGGCAAATTGTTAAAACAATTGCAACAATTTGGCATCGAAGTGCATTTCGGACGTCTATTGACACAACGTGACCAGCCATCGCAACCAGGGCATTTACTGGTATTAAGTGCACCCCTTTTGGCCCCTTTTGGAACCACCCACTCCGCGCCCCTGGATGCTGGCCAAGTGCTCTTGGGAAATTTAAAAGGAAACTATGGGAAAGCGGTTCGCTGTTGTAGTAGTAGCTTCATTGTTCGGACTTTGTTTTATGGCTCGGACAAATTGTTTAACGTTCAATCAATTTAATTAATTTGGCTGGCGGAAGGAAATATATATTATTTTGTCAAGCAGCCGGAAAATGAGTTTTCCTTGCGCTTTTTTCCTTACAACCTCCTTGATTTCTTCTTCCTGTTCTTTGGCATTTATTCACAGGTGAATTGCTTTTGGCCCCCAAGCCGAAATGTTATGCAAAGGAGGCGAGAGCCAAAAAAAGAATCAACATTAATCACAGCTCAGCAAATATTTGACATTTGCCAGCCTCTTTGGCAGATTGTCGAAGGCGCGGCAGAGGCCAAGATTCCAGGACCTCCATCCTGCCAAAAATCCGATGCTTGGCTTATCCCCAATTCAGCTCAGACGGCGTCTTTTGTTGCTATATTTTATAGTATGTATATATTTTTCTGTGCGTGTATGTATATCTTTGCTGCCTCACAACTCGCTACACATAACAGCTTTGTAAACTTATTCACATGTTAATAATTTAGTTAGGGGCGTGTGCACATCCACACAAAACATTTCAATTGGTCTTTTGTGGCCATTTCTATATACACACACACACGCATGGTGAGGACGAATTTATTTATGAGGGCTTATTAAATTTATTTCCGTTGAAGGGTTGACAATGAGATTAGGCCAACAAGACAGAAAGAGGTCCCAGTATAGTTTTTAATGCTGGTTATTCCTCATCTAATAACAGTTTAGATACTCGTTCCTGCTTTAGAGAAAGTGACAAAAACAAGAAGAGATTTAAAGTATTTCAATCCATAAATTTAATAATAATAATGTTGAAAAGGGATCGTAAAGTGCACTTTCTTCTGAGGAACTTTACAGCGGCTGTCAGGGAATTCGGTTGCTTATTCATTTTCAATAAGAAATAACCAACAGCTGGCGCAGAGAGATAAAAATTAATGGCGAAATTGTGCTCTTTTTTGAGGGCCGTCATTATTATCAATACGCAATAAGAGAAAAAGCAAAACTTTGGCGACGGGCACTTAATTCGCTGTCATTTAACCGAGGATAAATGACCAGGACATGCGGCTGCAGCAAACCCATTAAGATGCCACAAGAGAGCAGACGAACGAAGAAGTTTTGGCCTACATCGGACAGCTCTTTTTCTGCAATTCCTTGGAGGTGATGGCCCCAGACGAGGTCGGGATAGTGGCGAGAAGGAAAGCACTTTTATTGTGTGGCAAAGTGGCAACAAACATTGAGGTGCTATAAAGTTACACAGAAGCACAAGGCAGGGAAGCGTCCCAGCTGACAGACTCTGGCTGACTGTCCAAAATGGCTGTCATCTTGGCCAACACACATCCTGGAACTCATACAGATGCAAAACACACTCGCACGTGCTGCCATTCCCAAATTGTTTTCACTCTCTCCTAAGCACATGGCAAATGCCTGCAGTTCCTCCTCGCTCCTCGGCAGTCCTTCGCCCAAATTGAATTCGATTTGAATTACGAAATGCTTGTTTGATTGTTTCTTGTTTCCTGTAATTCCGGTTTGTTTTATGTATTCACCCTGCCTAGGAAATGGCTTTTTAATGCCAAGTAACTATTCAGAATGACGATGAGGTCATCCGGCCAGCGGACTTTTAAAATTCTTTTAAAAAAGCCTTGAACTACAAAACAAAAATATTTTTGCAAAAATTACATTAGCCTTAATTTGTCACGAGACATAAGCTAGTGTGCAAAATGAAATACATCAATTAGAATTTATTTATAAATCTTAAAAAGAAATTAGGACACAATTGAAATACCAAGAACACTTGCCACCATTAAGCTGAATTATTAAGACTAACTAAAGGCTGAACCAAATATAAGTTTAAACTTTTCTTACAAGAAAAAATATAATATATATTAATGAAAAGTAGAGAGAAAGAAAAAAATACGAAAGAAATTCTAAGGTTTCTGCAATGGATTTAGCCAAAATTATAATAAAAGTTAAGTTAAGCTAAATTATTAATGATATCCAGTCTGAAAAAGAGTTTAAAATATATATCTTATTTTGAAACATTACCATTACTTTATTGCAAGTTATTAAATATTCAAATATAAAATATTTTGTCGCTAAATCACACAAAATATCCCCAATCGAGCAATTCTTAACTTTTTAATTATCACAGATCAACTGCTTTTGCATGTCCTCGAATCTATCAAAAATCGGTTTCCTTATAAATGGTTATGTTTGGTAAAAATATCTGCTATTAGTTGTTAGTAAGCTCTGGCTCCTGTCTTTATAAATTAAATTATTGTGACAGCTGCAAAGAGAGTTCATAATATTTTATGGCCAGAGAGGCAGTAAAGGTGAATGAATGACGGGCGGGGGATTAGATGGCCTTTTTTGCCACACCTGATGGGGTCCATATAAAGTGATTTGACTGCTTGTTAAACGATTTAATTTTTGAAGCCTCTGATCCGGCCCGGAGCGCTGACTCTGACCATTAAGCACTCGCTTTTGGGCCACGTGTGTGCAGCACTTTGTTGGGCCAACTTTATGAATAATTGAGCGATGCCTAAGTGGCAACCTCTTTGGGCCGCCCGCCTTTTTATGAGCAACTCTCTGGCTCTGCCGGCGAAATAAAGGACTGAAAATACTGGAGAAAATGTGCGAAGCGAGAGGGTTTCTCGCAAAATAAGCATCATTGAATTTATTATGATTTTTATGCAAATTGCTGCATCCCCAAAGGGCGAACGATGAATGCAATTAATGTGGGAAGCGGCGCAAAAAGGTTTTATGTCCCTGCCACTTATCGTAACGAAGGGCTTTCACCAGAGTGTCTCAAAGGTCACCTCCCAGGAGCCCCTCCTGTTCCAGTTTTTTATCCCTGCTCTATCTTTCTGGCCAACTAATTGTCAGCTGCCGCAGCTCGAAATCCGTTCCTGGAAGAAGTTGATTATTCAGCTGCTGACAGCTGCGGCTTAGAAACAATATTTACCATCTTGAATATGCAGAGGGGTCCAATCGTTTGGTGACCCAAAAATTCATCAGTTTGCACTTTCTGAAATAAATCTGCTGAGCACTTGGCTTAAACTTCGACAATGACTTGGCTTATTTCGGAGCAAGTGGTCTTAATGCACGTTTAATGTAAATTTATAATGCTGTTGCAATTGCAATATCATTGCCCTGCACCAGGAATGCCGTTAATCATTTTGATCCTAAATGTATATTTACAGGAATTGAAGCAGTATAACTCGCTTTTGGTATTAGTAGAGTCTGAATAGATAACTAAACCTCTACCACTACTTCTGATGTATTTATTTCTTATCAAACTAAGTTAATTTAAACTCTTTGCTTAATTTACGCCCATTATCTAGTTAAAATTTGATTTTTGTTAAAATGCCAAATGTTTTATATACAAATATACATAGTTCCTTTTTTTTGTAGAAGGGCAGCACAAAAAGCTAAAGCTAATTTAAGAACCAAAGAAAATTGAACTCTCTGTTGAAAATACATCACATTCTCTGCAGAATTAAGCTCCTATAAGTATAAGTATGACTCACATTTTTGGCATTATTTGTGAGTTACATTTAGAATTTGGTATGAACGATTTTTACTTGTACAACGACTTCTTACAACGATTCCAATTCATAGACTCACTTTCAGTTCGAATCCATCCTTATGAAAATGTTTTCCCCAAACACCGAAATAATACTTTATTTACACGGCATTAAGTCTGCTTGCTCCTGTTGGTTACACTTGTCCTGTGCGCTGGTGTCGTGTGCACTTAACTTCCTGCCGCAGGATGAATCAAATATGCCACACGCACACACAGTCACGTAAATGAAAATGAAATTGTTCTTAATTTGCGTGATGCGAATCAAAAATCAATGGAGTACCGCAAATCAAAAATCAATATATCCAGCAGACCGGCAGACAGGTGTGGAGTCGCCACAAGCACACACCGGTGGCCAAATGCAAACTCAGACACAGATACGAATCTGAATGCGAATACAAGTGAATACCTGAGTGCGGCAGGACGATTTACTGACCTGCATGTGTAATGTGGCACCTGCAGTCAAGTGCGATAAGTGGAATTACAATTCCTGAGGTGGCCAAGTCAAATGTGTATTGTCCCTCGGGATCGGAACTGTAATTGCCTCTTAAAGGTAACTTGATTATATGCAACACCCTGAGGTGATTATATTATCGATAAAATCTGTTTTGGTAGGCAAAATTAAGATCTCACCGTTCTTTGCTGGTTTATTAATAAGGTTAATAATCCTATTGACTCAGTTTTAAAGAGATTATTACAAATTTATCCTTCTATCATTTATTTGACAAAAGTATAGAGATTCCAGTTTCTACACTCATGGTTAAAGTTCGTGGATAATGATAGCTATTTCTAATGCTTTTTATCAATATGCAAATTATTTAATTACATTTAGCTGAGTTCATTCACAAGAAATGGAAAGGTTAAAACCATTTTTTATTTAACTATGGATTTTTTTTTTTTTAACTTTCCTATATGATTTGTGTAGGCGAAGAATCAATCCAAAATGAGGGGTAAGAACACCCAAAAACGGTATTTTTCATGGCTTTACCCCCACTTTTCTTAAAATCATGACGTGATAGGCATTTTTTGACATAGATTCGTATTCTGCTCTAAAAACTACGTCGGGAATCGCTCTGATATAAAATATAAGTGAAATTTGCAGACCTGTGTTATCCGTCTCCAAGACACTTTAAATACTTTCAATATCCAAATAGGAGATTTTCTGGGTGCCTAATTCATTTCATTCTTTTCTTTCAGAGATACAAATTTCGTCACCGAAATATGTTTTTTTTTGTATTGTATGGTACTCCTAGAAATCGCATGCAGTAGCTTAAAGTAATATTATTTCCTTAAAATAATAATTATAATTATTCCATAAAGGTAACCTAATTTGTGATTTAATGCGTAAAGTAATACATTAAGCAGTTTTCTCAGTTTTGGTGAAAAACTAAACCCAAACTTTTAGAATATACTACCCACAATTCTCTAAATTGTTTATAATTCAGTATCACCTCTGCTATTCATCATTACATCATATTCTTTCTATGCTCTGCTTATTCACCAAATATGGCTGATTATAAAAGGGGCGTGGTTCCTCAGACGGGGCATTGACCGAAATATGGCATGGCATCATCATAATAAATAAGCCAATACCAGCTCCTCCTACATCTTCATCCCTGGCTGGTGCTTCTGCTGCAGCACACGCTGTTGATGATAATGCTGGGGCAAACAAAGCTCCATTTGCCTTGCTATTTACTGCAAAATATTACGTATACGCCGTGCTGGCGGAGCATTTAGAGAGCTGCAATGGCAATGGGGCAAGTCGGAGGGACGAAGGTCCTATATGTGCGCTCTATATGTGGGACCGTTGACAGCTGGTGCTGCAAGTTCTGCTGAAATTGGGGAAAACACAAACAAAGGGCAAAAGGGATACAGGACGCTGCACTTAATTGTGTTTGTGTCTGCTGACTCACAATGGAGTTTTCGTTTATGCGAAATGGAAAGTGCCAACTTGGAAAGGAGCTTAAAATTTGATTAGTCAGCTATGTGGGCGAAGAAGACACGTTTTATTGGAATTGTTGCTGGCAGAACTTTAAGCCATCTAGCTCTATCTAATTCGATTGCATGGAAAGCACATGCATTGCAATTGCAATTCCGTCTATGCGAAAATCGAATTACAAGAGTGCCGAAAAAAAGCACAGAAACGCGATTCACTGAAGTGCCAAAATTCAATTTGAACACTTCCCTCGCTGGCATTCCGTGCGAATCCATCGAACCCATGGTCGAAATGCGTAAACAGCAATCAATCATGGCCATGTAGCCTGGTCGGAAGCAACAGAGGCTATATGTATGAAGGAGGCCCATAGCAAATGGTAAATCAGCAACGTGTCCTGTGATGATATGGCTTTGGTCAGGCAGCCAGGATCAATGTAGTCGAAACCTGCACTAGCCTAGGTTTTAACATTAGTTAGTGACATATTCTATTCCATCTATAGCTATGATACATATAAGTGTAGTTCGATTGTTATTTTATGTAGATTTAGCTGGCAACAAAAGTGTCTGCAAATATCCTGAAAAAAACTCTGTCTTTGTATTATTTACTCGTGTGTGTTCTTCTATTTTTGCACTTATTGTTGTGGACACCAAACACAAATACCGAACGGAGCTCACACTCGCAGTTGGTCATATCAGTGCCTCGCCAGAACGGATGTCGTCGTTATCACTGATGCAACTCTTGGCTCCCCGCGTGCCATGCAGTTGTCAATTGTCAAACTGATTGAGTGAAAGGCAAATGCACAGTGGGACAAAGGAGCTGGATCTGGAGGTGGATCCGGGCACTTGGTGGACTGGTGGGATGGATATGTATGGAATGGCATGCCAAGTGTTTGCTCCGCACTTTCGCCATGATAAACTGCAGTGCCAACTGACAGGCTGACAGCCTTACTGACTGACTGACTGACTGACTGAGTGACTGACCGACTGACTGACTGTTCGACTGCATGCATGAGTGAGTGACTGACAAACCGAATGCTGTCCAATCTCTGACTTGACTGGCTGAATGAAGCAACTGACTCTCGTGTGACTTGATTCGCTTGCGTTCCCTGCAAATTGTTAGATAAATGGCCAAGTCGATCAAGATTGGCAATGCAGAGCTGCCGGGTAGCGCTCCCTTGAGCGATTCCAGTTCCAGTCGTCCGGGGGATTTGAGACATCAGAGCCCCCGTGCAATTGAAATGCAACATTAATCTTCATTAAGCTGTTTGCAAGCTCTCTGTGGGGAATTAGTGAGGTTGTATGGGATAACAATGATGCACGGAGAAAAGGGAACCGCAGAACTTTGGCATTCTCATCACAAATCGAAGGAAAATGCTTAATAAACTAAAAGCCTCGATGAGTTCTATTCTCTGTTTATTGAAACTTATAAAAGTGAAATAAAAATTGATAACTTTTAGAATGAAATCGTTTTTCTTTTCGGTGTACAAACACGTATTCACACATGTGTGTTCGGGTCAAACTCAATTTACCGTATTAAGCAATTCGAGCGGAACAAACAGCAGCAACAATACAAACATTACTTGAAAAGCCACAAGAGTTAACAGAATGCAGCACAAGTTACAAAATGCTGTAAATTGCATGAAATTGATATGCAAAAAAAAGAGCTGAAAATCTGGGCAAAAAGTGTAAAGTAATCGTTGGAGGGATGGAAAAACCGGACTCAGTTGAATGGCAAAATTTTCGCGCGGCCTTCCCGGCCACTTCAAATTCAATGACCGTTATGGAAAACTAAGCCCGAAATGTGTTTGATGCCGGGTTTTTCCGGATGTGTTATTGCGGGTAAGTGTGTTCGTGCAGGAGCTCTCATGCCATTGTGGTCTCCACTGAACGCCACACATTCTGCTTTTGTCATAATCAAATAACTTTAAAACTAATTTTAACAAATATAACTCAAAGAAACCCAAAAATATAACCATTTAATTTAATAATGGTCCGAGAAATATTCATAAAAGTTTCGAGTTAGAAATAAGGCGTAAAAAACTATCACGATTTCGCTCACTGCGTGGACATTGCAGGGCCACATGGCGTATACGCAATGTAATGCCGTGGCATCGCTTTAAGCTCGCTCGTCTTGTCCCACCTACTTGCCCCATCCAAACCGCTGCAACAATGCCCCAATTTCCCCACTTTCAAGGCATTTCAGGGAGCTGGCGGGTATCGCATTCCCAAGTCACTGGCAGTTTGCAAATTTTTTCCAACTCTCCAAAGGCTGCCCAGGGAGCGATCGATGGAGGAGGGGGCCGACCTGCGGGGACACTGGGCGCATCAATTGCGACTCTTGTGCGGCGGTTGTGTCGCTGATTTAGGGGCATGGGCAGCATGGGTGGGCGAGTTTTGTTGCACTTTCAGCGCATAAATATTGCACAGCGCATAAAAATCACACTTAATTGCACGTTTTGTTACTTTGTCGCAGCCGCTGGCCGTTGGATTTTCTGATTTCTGCTGTTTTGCCCGTTTAAAGTTGCAACGCGGGTTGTTCTTTACGGCTTTCTATGGTTGTGTGTACACTGTGCCCAGAAAGAAATTACTGCATACATTTATTTGTATTAGAAAAACAGGGTACCCTTTTTAAAAATCAATTTCAGAATTTCGTTACATCTTTAGTTTACTAACCCACTTTAAAAACATGGAAAAGCCGGCTTAAATCACATAGAGACAACATGTTTTGTCCAGAATTCTATACCTTTGTTTATAATCGGCTTGACAGCTCAGCTTATTCCTAAAAAAAAACCTTCAATAGAATTTTTGCGCTTCCTAACATGCCCTCGTTTTTTCTGTTTTTCAATTAAAAACACTTTTATCCGCCACAATGTTTTTAGCGGTCTACATTGATAAAAGTCATGGAGATTCGAGCCCCTCATCGAATTTTAAATATATATAAAAATGTGACGGAACATTTTTTTCCAGCTTACGAACTGTATACATATTTTTATTCAAGTTATACAAGCTCTTTAAAATGTTGTTTACCATTTGAGGTCATTCAATTCGATGTGAGAACTCGACATATTTTTTGTTTGATGCCACAAATGTTGAGGTTTTTCTGTGGCACTTCAATTATATTAGATGACAGCACAAAGCGTTTTCATTCCGCACTTAATTCAATTAAAATTGTGTACTCACAAAAAAAAATCAATTAATTATGCCCATTCACTGGGGGATTAGTTGTTTCTTTTTGTGGGATATTTTGCATTCCAGAAATATTTAAAGAAAAGTAAGTAAATAATTTAAACAATCTTTTTGAGCAGGTCAAGCGAAAAAATAAGCTGCAGGAATAAAACTGTGCAGCATACTTTTGCGGGCAACAAAGGAGAATATTCAAGTGGAAAAGACCATGAAAGGAGGAACGTTATTAGTAAGTTTAGCTTTAGATGATTGTGCACTTATGCATCGCTAGGTGGCGCTATGGTAGTCCCACCTAGTTATTCCCCCTTTTTTGACGATCTGCGACGGTCGTACATTTTTCCTGTAGTTGGCGTATTTTTTAGCAACTTGCCATGCTGCAGTTGATGTGCATTGCTCCTGCACCATCGCCATCGGCATCACTATCCTGATAATAAAGCGAACTCAGCTGAGCTCAGCTCAGTTCAGTTCAGCTGAGCTCATAAAAACATACAAACACACACAGACAGACAGCTGCCAGGCTAAGCAACATTTTTGTTTATGATTGTGCCGAGTTTTATGGGCGTGATGTGTCGCTGCGGGGGCATGCCGGGTGCTGGGTGCTGGATGATGGAGGCGTTGGTGTCCGGGGAAAAGGGGGCGTGGCACGTGCTCAGAATGGCCTCGACCAGCAGCATCAGCTCTCTGTGAGTGATTTAAATGGCCGGCAGCAGCAGCAGCAGCAGCGCAGCCTCTCGGGCCGGGCTATTGGCATGCATAAAAATCAGAAATTATGGCTCTTTAACAATGTGAAATATTGTAGGACATCGTCATCACTAACATCATCATCGCCGCCTGATTTGCATGGAAATAATATGCATTTCGCCATCTATCTTGGCCCTCTAAGCCAGCAGTTCATTATTTGGCCATTGCTCAGGGCGTGGGCCAAGGAGCCAGAAGCGAAGCAGTTTGTCAATCATTCCGTCACAGTTTGTCAGTGCATTTCGGGTCTCGCAGATTTTCATTAATAACTTTGCTGACATTCTCAACAAGTTAAGAAAGTTCTCCAAGAATTTCGCCCAAGCACTTGTCAATCAATTGTCAAAGCACTCCGCCACCCAGTCCGGGCGGGCTCATAAAAATATGCAAAAGTAACGAGCTGAATTTTATGTTGCACAACTTTGTGTGACAGTTTGGCCAGAAGAGGGAGTGGCTTCTGGATTCGCAAGTTATCCTTCTGGGCTGGGCACTTGTTGGCGTGCGATTCCGGGTTCCGGAGTAGGCAAGTGCCGGGGCGGAAAGGTGAAACTAGAGCAACACTTGCCGCAAAAAGTAATTTCATGCCAGCGTCGACTTTCATCAAGCAATTTTGCAGCATATTTTGGCCTTCTCCGCAGCCACCTCCGAAGCTCAGCCTTTCGGCTTGGCTTTTCCATTTCCTGTTTTCCCGTAACCTTCAGCAGCCAGCCACAGACTTGACTTGATGAAGTTCTGTGGTGCGGACTTGCCTTCTGTCTCTCTTGCCAGCTTTTCCGTTAGTTTGAAGAATTGCGCCGGAAAATTGCAAAATTCTGCTTCTAAATGCCTGCGGCTCTCTCTAGGCATGTTCACAGCTATTTGCCTTAAATTGCTGCTTAATTAACACACCACATTTTGTTGCCTGACTTCACATGTATATTAATCCATGAAATATAAACACGTTTCGGGTGCGCCACAAGCCAATTTTTGTAATTTATAGCCATGGAAGCATGAGATGGAAATTAAATGATTTAGATTGTTTTAAATTTACCTAGAAACTTGTGACTCCCAAATAATGGTATGAAAAATTCAGTGGGAAACTTCCTTCTTTGAGCTACCGCAGATCTAGAATTACATTTTTTCTATCCACCCAAATATGTTGTCCTTTGACTTCATAATAAATTTTCAGATATTCAAAGGACTCCCAATGAAACTTATTGAAAGCAAATCGCTCATTTGGTGAACGTGTATTCAAACTTCCGATGATTGCCCTCATTTTTATCTTCCCATCAAAGATTTCCCTTTGTGTGTAAGGACGTACTCACTTTCATTCGCGAGCACGGCCACAGGACGACCGTCTTATTATAATCGTGAGCCAGTTGCTCAGCCAGCTGATGACAGTGACCCAAGAAGCTGCGGGCGTCGCTCCACCGATTGGTTAGGGCCTCCTCGCCCGCTGACAAAGCTTTCGTCCTGATCTCCTGCTGACGATGATGATGTTGCTCCTGCTCCCGCTCCTGTTGCTCCTGTTGCAAATGCTGACGAGGCTGCTTGGGCGGGTCAATGGCCACATTCGCATTGGGACTCCCAGTCCCGCCGCCATTCGGTCCCTTGTTCACGTCCACGTCCACGTCGGTGTCTGCATTAATGCCCGCATTTAAAGTCTTTACAACGCTCGTGTATTTGGGCAGCTCGAGTAATTTAATGAAGCCACTTAAATCTGTGCGCCGTCGTCACCGTCATCATCGTGCAGGGCAAGAAGAAAGAAAAGAAGGAGAAACATTTTATATGGCATATAAAAACTGCTGCATATTTAAGCTGACTCGGGGAGTGTGTTTTTCTGCGAGTGTAGGTGTGTGCGGGTGTGCTTAAGCGGTGAAGTAACTGTTACTGCTGATGAAGGCAGCCCATGCTCATAGCGGGAATCTGTCTGCAACAGCAGCAATATTAGCAACCAGTGTTGAAAAATATGGAAAGTGAATACTAGTGTTAGGTTAAGTATACATATAAACTGAAATGTTGTAATTATAAATATATATTTCGAAACAATAAGAAAGTAAGATCGGAAAAACCTAAAAAAAAAGTGCATCAAGCTCCTCTACATGATCATTCCCTTCTATTTTGTTAGGGTACCTATATTAAGGGATTACGAATACAATCAAGGCTTCAAATGAGAATAAGCCATAATAATCCTGTTGTGGCTTAAACTAGGCCATGTCGACAACACTGTTCCGTAGCTGGCCCTGTCCATCGGTCGACTTCAAGTGGCTTCTCGTGGGCTCTCGTCATGGCCTGCTGGCGGCTGCCATTGCAAGTAACTGGCCAAGTATCCGACAAGTGGCCAGAGTTATGAAAGCCAGCGATTCACATGCCCCGGGACCAAAGGAGGTGCTTGACAGCGGCGCAACACTCCGGGAATTCTGACGCAGCCACAGGAAGGTAGCCAGGAATATGGCGGGGGGATCCGAAACCCATAAAATACCGCTCTTAAGGGATCTCGGTTAATTCGCCGGCTTAAGAACTTCTGGCCGGATAATAACGGTCGCTGCAAATTAAAAACTTTGGCGCACCAACTTTTAACTTATGCTCTGAATATTTATGCCGAATTAGGGCCAACCCTAATGATTAGCTCCTTAAATGAGTTTTCCCATAGATCGAGATAAGCCGAAAGTTTACACAGACTGCACTGCGGCACTTCCATTCGTTAAAGTTCTCTCACTTCTCGACGCGGACTGTCAAAGTCCCCGTTGGGCTATTAGTTTTATTCTTTCAATTTACTCTCGCAGCGCTCTCAGTGCTCGGCTCCTCTTAGTTAGTTAGTTTCAAAGTAAACACGGGTATATCTACACATGGCCAACTTTTGTCCCTCACTTATTTGGCGCCAAAGTTTCTGCCGATTGCAACAATTTCGCAGTTGCCGCCTGTCAGGAGGGAAAGTTTAAATTTGATATCTTTAATTTAGAGCGCTGCCTCGAAGGTGTCATAAATAAAAGGTGAAACTTGCCTGCTCCCGCAGACATCTAAATTGATTTAAGTGCCCCGACAAAGAAATTCAATTTGCAAGCCAAACTAACGCAACATTTCCATTTCGTACAAATAAATTCCATTTGCAGTAATTTAACCTGTCTTGCCTTGTTGCGGGTTTTTATGTTTTGCAAAATAAAGAAATGGATTCTAGTTGCATATGGCCGTATACCATTCGGCTTCCCTCGCCCCCCAGTGACAATTTATGGCCATGGAGGAGTCTGCGAGTTTATTTGCTGGCCATCGTTTGCAGCGGCACAAAAGCTCGGCAGCTGTCCTACCTTAGAGCGAAATTAAAAGGGGCCTTGTCCTGGGAAATAGTTGGATAATATATTATGTAAGAGAGCTCACGAGTGGCTGGGATTGATTGGGCTCTTGCCCATGTTGCTGTTGTGTAAGCCCACATGAATGCCACTCGTCCTGTGTGTTGCAATTGAATTGACAGCGTTGCGTACTCGCCATGTTGTCCAATTACTCTCGTAATTGATGTACCAGCAACAGCGACAGTTGCTAATCTTCTATTTCTAACATTCTTCTTGTCCATTTAAAAAACTCCTTTGGCAATTCTTGAGCTAACGAGCTTATGTCTGCTTTAAGCTTCTATTAGAGAAGGAACTTACTGAGGGCCTGGATACACACATATGTACATATATGGGAAGTATATGAAAATTATTCACGACCAGCGTCGCAATTAAAGTTTAAAGTTTCCTGGAAAAGCAGTACGTGCTTAAATTAGTTAAAATAGCCTTGGGCAAAACGAGGGTTATTTATGGTGGGCAGCAAGAAAAAATGAAAGGAAAATCAGGGCAAAATGCATGCAAATTGAGTTAACAGAAGACCGAGGGGCCCATAGCCCAGACTCCTACAGATTGCAAGAAGTTAAATCATCTTCTTCCTGCGACACTTCCCGGAACAACTTTTTCGAATCTTGATAGCTTCAACTTTGATTCCTGCGCTTGATTTGTATTTTCTCACTCAATTAGCAAAGTTCCCCCATAACTTCCACTCTGTTGGCTGACGGTAAATATTTACCCCAAGCAAACATTGCCTCGATTCATCTTCATAAACTGCCTCCCTCGGCCAGCTCTGCCTCGTGTATGATTTTTTGGCCCAAACAAAAAAAAGAAAACAGGGAAACTTGAGCATCCGATACACACACACACAAATCATCGATAAAGGCACGACGCCTAAATGCATGTCGACAGGGATTTTCGGGCAAACAAGGATGTTTTGGGATGTTTTGTGATGTTTTTCGGATGTTGCTGATGGGATGGCTCTTGTACTCACCCACGTCACGTAGAAAATCGACGCTGACATTAGACAAATGCAGTTGGAAAAAGTCGAGGAAATTGTGAAAACCCTGTTGCACATGCATCATATCTGTGTGCAGCGTAGAGGGTATTAAAACACCCAGCCTCAGATGCGGCTGTCGCTTCTGTTGCTGCTGCCGTCGCTTACGGCGCTGTCCCTGTTGCTGCTGCAGCTGCAAGTGCTGGTGTTGCTGCTGCTGCTGCAGGCGTTGATGTTGCTGCTGTTGTTGTGTTGCGGGCTGTTGCTTTTGACGTTTCTGACGTTCAGCTTCACGCGCATTACGTGGGCTGTTTGCTTGTGTTGCTGTTGGCCAAATTGAATTGCTGCTGTGCGCTGTTGCTGCTGTTGCTGCTGTTGCTGCTGTTGCTGCTGTCGTTGCTGCGGATGTCCGCGTGGCCGCAACTGATGTTGTTTCTGGAGCTGCAGCGAAATCTGTCGCTGTCTTGGGCTCTTTCAGCACAAGGACACTCACGGCTGAGGAGCTGGACGGGCCAGAGGAGGAGCTGGCCACGGAGGTAGCGACGGAGGGGCTGGAGGAGGGATAAGATCTGAAGGCTAGGGAGGCTGCGCTGGGGGAATTGAGAAAGAAGAAGGCTGTCAGCAGCAGAAATAATTTAGCAATTTGACAGATTGTTAACTTCATTTATGTTGCGTATTTTTGTTTGCTTGGTTTCTCGATGTTGCTGCTGTTGCCGTTGAGATTGCTCTTGTCGTCGATTCTTGCAATTCAATTGTAGTTGTTGCTTGCTGCTTGCTGCCACCCGTAGTTGCCCACTGCCAAGCTGAGTGGGCCCTTTTCAGTTCCACCCACTTGGCCGTTTACATTTTGTTGGCCCTGATGTTGCAGTCGCCGTTGATGATGTTGCTGCTGCTGTTGCCGTTCGCTCTATTATTGTTGTTAATGAACTTTGACGTAGCTTTGTTCGAATTTGCCATAATTGTGTTTCTATCGCTGGCAAATTGCAGTTGTTTTCTTCCTGCAAAAAACCGGAGAGGGAAATCGTGGCACATTAATACGGAAGTTGCATTTCTCCTTGAAAGTTTGAAGTTGCAAGATTTAAAGTGGTAATTTTACATTAATTTAGGCATTAAATTCTTAAAGTAATGCAGCATCTCATTTCTGTCTCAACACTCTCTGATTTTATGAGTCCTATGTCTCCTTCTGTTCAATTTGTTAGATGACAGGACCTCTTCAATATGTTTTCCTATGCACACACCTGCCGTCATGATTTATTTAGAGCCCTCATCAGGCGCCCATCAACATCCGGGTTCAACCCTTAGCCCAGAGGCGACGGAACTTTCCGACTCCCTGACATTTTCATTAAAAAATACGCACACAAATTAATTAAATTAAAATTTCAAATTAGTTTAAAAGTTCACCTAGCACACACACACGCACACAGAGATAGACAAACTCACACACACAGAGACAGACACATTCACAGTCTGTCACGCACGCGCTTCCGTTGACGTGCCGTCTGTGTGCTGGTGTTGGTGTTGGTGTTGGTGTTGTCCTTGTGCGTTTTCATGCACGTTTAGGCACTCACCCACACACGACTATCGGCTCATACACATACACTGAGGGAAAACTCTCATAAATATATATTTCAAGAAGGTTGTTAGATATTTATTTCATCTAGATTTCTTAATAAGAAAAAATTAAACTTAAAAATATAAGTATATATCTCAAATTGCCTTCCATCAAACAACTTTCTTTTTCTGTCTGTATCCTAACCCACACAGGCACAAAAGTACTTCGAGAGGAAGAGAATATTCCAAGCTGTGCATAATTCAGGGCGAGCATTTTTTAGGTACGCCCGCCGCTATAAAAACCGAATAGCCATAAAATTGATTGTGCCTAAATAAATATTTTGTTGTAGGCTTACATATCGTATTCGTTGGCATCTCCTTCTAGTGTTTCATTGGAGCCCCTCAACTCTCTTTGTGGCGCTTGTTTACTTGGACGCTTCTGCAGTTTCCATCCTTTGATCAAGCCCGCTCACAAACTTAAAGCCCACTTTGGGGCAATTTAAAGCGCAAAGTTCAGGCCGGGCTGTTGGCTATTCCTGGAGCAGATTTTCTTCCGGCCCAGCCCACGTCAGCTCTCATGCTTGATTACCTGCGGAACGCATTCGTGCGGCAATATTTCAATTCATCAACATGACAATCTAAACTTTCATTTGGATATTAAAAAAAGATGTTTTCTTTGGGGCCTACACCTACACCTACTACACCTCTTGGCATATCCCGGGACCCCGGGCATTGTCATCCGATTGCCCGGAAATGATTGATGCTCCTGCTTTTTGTTGTCACTGGGCCAAAATAAATAATCTGCCCCGCGCCGCGTCCTGCGATGGCTTGGCAACGCAAATTGCCGCACAATGACAATGACATTGATATGGGGGCTGTTGTCGGTATTGCTGATTTATCCAGGGGGCAATTGTCAAAAGTGTGAAGGTTAAAAAACGGGGCTGCGGGCACACATGTCGAGTTTATATTATTAATGATGGATGGTGTTTGATCCGGGCCAGAATCGTTTTTTGTTGGCCTACTTAAATGGCGAGTTAATCGATTGCATAGCCCCCAGTTAATGTAATGAATGAAGCAACAGATCAATTTATTTAAACATTACTATTTATCTGTTTAAAGAGTTTGCGTTACTGAATGCGAAATAATTTTACAATAAAATGTATATTCTTTTGATGGAGGGGAAAACTGAGAGTCTCCTCTCAACTTGACCTTTTAACCTCTTCATCTGCCTTGAAAGGGATAAGCGGTAATGCAATGCCACCAAAACCGAAGAACCTTTCAGGCCAACGAGGAGGAAAAGAACGAAAGTTAAAGTATTTGCAACGACAAAATTGCTTTTAATTTTATGGCATTCTATGAGCGTTGTAATAAAGCTGCAAACTTGTAGTGGACAACCTGAAATGGCGGCCAATGGCGGGGGTTTGGGTGGTGAGAGGACCAAACAACAACAACAACAGCCACGGTGGTAATAAACTGCGTTGACGACGCAACGGTGGCCACATTGCCCTGCGTTTATATAAATAAACATATTAAAAAACTTTCAAGGATGCGGGACATAAAAGCTGATGGGCTGGGTGGGTGGGTGTAAAAAGTGAGCTTTAATTCTGTATTATAGTTGATAGATCTCGGGTGGTGGGGTGGCATTTTCGTCCTCCCTTCAACGCCTCATCAGTTCCTAGGCACTCTCATCTCGTCCTGGCGATGTTTACGTTTATTTTATTTTATTTTTCTTTCTTTCCCTTTTCTCTTTTTTCTTCTGCTTCTCCTACCCTTGAGCCATGTTGCCTATTTTCGTTTTGTTATTGAGTTTGTAGCTCCATCGTCCTTTCTTAGGGGCATTATTATTAAGGTATACACGCACACACATACATCCAGACTCTCATTGTATAAGTGTGTGCGTATGCGATATTTTTGGTTGACGGCTTTTGGCGTCGATGGTGCGTATACGCAATGTCCTACGCGACAGTCGCCCCGGCATCATCATCCTTGGAAATTTATAACCACTTGTTTTCCCGCTTATTTACATACATATTGACACAGGCCAAACGCGACAGTTAGTGTCTGTGTGTGTGTCTGTGGGTATCTGGAGCATCTTTAATACGCATACATATGCATTGGGCCGTGACTGGGGGTCGTAGTTCAGCGGTGGATTCGTCGACATCTCCTTCGCCAAACTAACAATGTGCGGAGTGGATTGCCGGGGACAGAGGGCTTGGGTAGAGGGCGAAAAGGATAAAGGGGGAGTGGCACTTAGGGCAAACACTATACACACACGCACACACTAACATCCAAACATACTCTAAGGGTCTGTTAGGTGTCTGGAGTGGTGTGTTCGTGTTATTTATCATATGCTTTGGGTTATGAACGCCTTCCGTCGTCCCTACACTGGGAAATAGGAGAGGATATAGTTGATTTTCGTACTCATAAATTACAACAACTGAAGAAAAACTTAGAGGAAAGGTCAGAACGTGAAAATAATACTAGTTTTACGCAAAATTCCAATTACCGAATTAGTATCCTTATTTTTCTCTCTGTACAAAAGCCTGAATTAGTGCGACAAAGATCTTTAAATATGCTTCAAGTTGGGTCGAGGAGCTTAGGTAGTGAGATATGCATGTTTGGGGATCCCCTTCCTCTCTCTTCTTCTTAAATTGTTTTGGAAAGGATTGGCCTTGCCTTGGAATGCCTTTGCCAAATCTAGTTTTTCTTCCGGCCATAAAGCATGGGCTGCGAGATTCGAGACACAAAAATTGTTTGCAGAAAGTTTAGGGCTGTGGCTTCGACTGTACTTTTCTCCTAGTCTGAATAACTATGCTCTCTGCTAGATGTAGCTCATGGCAGTGGCGACTTGATCTACCCCTAAAGAGATTCCATAAATTGTCATGCATCGCTTCTGGCCACATACGCCTCCCGACCCCCTACTCCCAGCACCTTCTTTGTTTACTGCGAGTATTTTCGTTTTCCCCCTTCGTTTTTGTTGCTGCTCGTTGAAGTAGATTTATATGCGCCATGGGCAGTGTTGTCAGTGAGTGTAATAACTCAATTATGTGGTTGCCCTGATTACAGTGACAAACGTCTCATCTCATTCTCCTTGGGATGCCTTTGTCCTGAGTGTGTCTAAGACTAATAAGATGAGGCATTAAACTACTTGGTATAGAAACCACTTAAAGATATAGCATCTAATACTTTTCAAAATTCGGATCATCTTAAGTATACAGTTCGATACTCTTATAAGTGAAATGCAACTAATTTGACTCCAGAAGCAGATAGAAAAAAATAATTTAAAAATACTTTAAAGATTTTATTTTAATTCCATTTTAAATAAACAAAAAAAGGATATAAGGATAAGCTGATTTTGAGTAAATTTGAATAAGGGTTTTATGGATGCTCTGAGGTTGGCTCACATTACGTCTTTCTAAGGCACTAATTTCAATTTAAATCGGCCAGCGAAAAGCCCCGGAAAAGTTTGGCGCGTTAAGTGCGGCTAACCGAACTGTTGCTCCCGGAGGCGATGGTTGCCACCTTGATTGCGGTTCATGGAGGATGAGCAAAGTTAGTTGCTCCTTTCCGGACTTGGTTTGAGTCTGGTTTTGGCTTCGATGCCCAACTCGAACTTGGGGCGACGCATAATGGAAACAAAACATTTAAGCGACCTCAATGCTCTTCCTGATGTTTCAAGGAAAGTCGAAGACAGCCTTTTAAAGTTAACTGGGTTTTAAAGTCTATCCAGAGAGACCTTTTGATGTGACCATTTAAGGTGAGCTGAGCCCGAAATGGGTAGCCTGAGCCTTTCAAATGTTGGTTGAATTTTCCGCTTGGTTTTTGTCGTCATCAATCACTTGAAATGAAATGAAATTACGTAAATATATTATACCATTTGAAATATGGCCTCAAAAATGCATTAAGCAGGGGATTTAAATAACATTACGGTTCCACTTTGAGAAATTATTAATGTAACTTGGTTCTCACTTTGAATTGCATATATAGTCTGAAATAAGCTTGAATAAAATCTCAGTAATTGCTTATTTTATATTTTAAGCAAAGCATTCTTGTTGACCAAGGGCTGGGACTTTCATTTAATATTGCTGCATAAATCTTTACGAAATCCAGAAACTTTTAATTCTACTGCCCTGCGTATCTTCCTGATTGCAATCTGTGATTCGGATTCGGATTCGGGTTTTCTGGTGCCCTAGATGTGGCCATCGTGTATTTTTTTAGGCGAAACTTACATAAAGACCTGCCCCCAGGGACTCTGCAGATCCACCGTGTGAGCCCTGCGAATTCGGCTGCTTTTTGGGTTCGCTCTCTTGTTTTTTGTGCCACGCCGGCAGTTATTCATGTCTGATATGGCGGACAGAGGACAGAGGACAGAGGAGGTGGTGTGGCCAAGGTGGTGGCGGTGGTTGAGGGCGCGACCGAGTGACACATGTAACGCTTGCAGCGACGCGCAAAAATTTTCAGCACTCACGCGAGTTTTTCTTCCCATTTTACTTTTTTTGTTTTCTTTTCTTTTTTGGGTAGCCTGTGTGTTAGTATCTGTCTTTTTTATCCTAGGTATTTGTACTAAAAATTGACTATTGCAGGGGATATTGTACTTGAGAACACTATGAATAATAGAAGAAGTAAATGGAAAGCGAAGCGATCATAGAAATTATTGATTGGGATAATCTGAAGACCATTATTACCGATTATTAGTATATTAAATAGAATTTAAATTCATTTTTGGACTTTGATTTGTTTGAAGAACACTTTAGTTTAATGAGGCAATCATTGATTAAAAAGACCCAATATGTTTAATTGGAATACGAAAAATACATTCATCAAAAGAAATGGTTAAAATCGTTTCTTGTCTTAAGATATGTAGTTAATGTAATTGTATACACAAGAAGCAAATGATCTCTTTTTATAAATGTGTAGCACCTTCATTAGGTAAAGATGAAATACCTCTGCTTTCTCTTTGATCGAATATACTCTATAATAAACAAAATTTTAATCGACCCACTGAAAGTATAGAAAATTCTTATTAAACAAATTGTCTTGAGTATTCGTAATGCAGCTTTAGCAGGAAAATTTTTGAAAATCTTGTAATGTAAAGGCAAATTTTCAGCTAGCAACCTGGAAATACTTTTTTAAGATCTTTCACATTTTGCTGTTTATTCAAAAAACTCACTGAAAGTAGCCTTCTTATAGCATGACCACTGCTTAAGAATGCAAAGATTTGTCCGATCATATTTTATATACATCCTAACTTAGGTGTAGGATCGCGACTAAGTCATTGTATTTTGTTTAATTTTTTTATTTTTAATTTTATTTTAAATGCAAAAAGCTGAAAGTTTGGCCACTCAGTTATATTACCATTAAAGTAACTGTACCGAATAACGAGACAACAAACAACAACAATAGATACTCTGGAATGAATTTCTTAAATTAAATTATGACTGATAGAAGAGTACAAAAACAATCAAAAGTAACAAAGGAGATTAGATGATCGCAAAGCACATATTTATACTTTTGAATATTGTCTAGTTTTAGTCAGTTTTAGAATATGCCAGTATTTTTTGTTTTTTATTCAATCACAAAAGATATAACTTAAGTGATAATACATTCATCAAGGAAGATGAAGATTGCTGTCGAAAATACAGGCTTTCACTTTTCTTTTCAAAATCTAAAACGGTAGATGGGGCTTAAGAAGAAAAAAAAAAGCTCCTGGTTTCACTTTTTTCAAATTTCTTGTTGTCAATTTCTTGCGTGATAATTTTGATGTTGAGTAAGAAGAACTACTTGACAGATTGATCGTGATGGTGTGAAATGTACAGCAATAAAGTAATGATTAAACTACTATTTTCCTTTCCCAAATAAGATCTGATTTAATGTGAAAATAGACACTTACCTTTTATTGCTCGTTTTGTAAATCGAATTAATCATGTGAAAGTAGTAAAAGTGGAAGTTCCGAGTTTCGTTTTCAAAATGAAAACTACAGATTCATGGAAAGTGAAAAAAAGAGCAGAGCTAATAAGGACCATCAGAGTAGATCAAACTATTTTCGTAAATAATAAATCATTTTAAAGTGAGTGTACAACAGTGTGCGGCTTGCCTGTCTAAGTTGCTTTCACTTTCTGCTTGCTGTTGCCTACTTTTTGGCGACAAAAATCTCTTGCGTAACTGGCGGGTGAGCGAAAGAGCGTGGGAGTGCGGGAGGAAGGATTGTTCCCGTCTTTGTGGTTGTTATTTTTGCTTTGGCTGCTGCTTTGTTGTTTATTACCGTTACAGCTGTTGGTCGCCCGCGCGTGTGCGTATGTGTTTGTGTGTGGGCGGTTTGTTTTTTTCCTTCCGTCTCGCTTGTTGTTTGTGCAAAAATTAGTCGCAAGCGGCAAAGGAGAAAAAAGAAAGAAAAAAAAAACATGAACTTGGAACTTGAAGGCGTCTGCAGAAAATTCGCAACACGAACAAAATGTTGCTCCGCATTTTAGCTGGAAAAGTTGATGTTCTTCTTTCAGTGCTGGCTTTGTTGTTGTTGTTGTTGTTTTCTTGTTGTTTGATTTTTCCTTGAGTGTTGTAATTGTAGGCAACAAGAAAAGTTTTGCCGTTAGCTTTGGTACTACTTTTGTTGTTATTGTTGTTGTGTTTGTGCTTTTGATCGCCGTAAATGCCAATTGACATTAATGAGTTTTGTTTGCATAACCTTGGCTTAAATCAATGGCAGACATGTGGATTAGTTAAATGTACTTGCCAAGGACTTGGGTGTGATTTAAGGGATTAAGAGCGTAATAAGGGCTCGGCTGTAGTGAAAGTATTCGGATCTACATGTGGCACAGCAAATGATTTATACACATACTATTTATTAGTTAAGTTTTATGTATTCCATTTTCCCCATTTCAAAAACTGTTTATGTAATTAAAATGAAAAAGTAAAATAATTGTAATATATGTATGTATTTATAAATATGTACATACACTGCTGGTCTTAGTTTAAACGCACTTTTTTCTTAATTCAAAAATTAAAAAATAAGTTGACAAGCAAAAAAAAGTGTTAATTTTAAAATACTTTAAATATTTATTTAAATGATTATACAAATTTAATAACACTGTGTGTATGTTAAAAGTACAAATTTAGAATTACACCGATTCGATTGCTTTCAGAAATGTTGAGTAAAAATCGTATTTATAATGTTACAGATCTATAACATTATAAATAAATAATAAACAAGAATGTTATTTTGCAACACAGTGTTTTGTATATTTCAACATTTATTGCTAAACATCTGCATTGCAACAATTCCTTTTCCAAATCTATTTTCCTTTAAATTTCACTCACTTTGCCCTTAGGTACGGTGCATTACACATGACATTAACCTTTTTACTTCTTTAATTTTGAGTCATCTATTACATTTAAATTTTTAAACTTTTATTAAAATTTAAAAACAAATCAACTAAGTAAAGAGTTTAACAAACTATCCACGTAAACAGTTTACTACCGAAATACTTAATAGGAAAACATTCTTGCGGTTTCAAAGTCACAAGAAATTGAATTTGATAATTAGCAATGCTAACTGCCTACCGACCTCAACATATTGAAAAAAAAACATATCAGACATTTAGACTCAACCAGTTGGGAATAGTAAACTGATTCTAAAAATTTGAGAGCCATTGCCTTGAATTTTGTAAGAAATCTTCAGAAATAATTAGTTAATAAGGCTATGCAAAGGACTTGGCATAATTTAAGAAAACTCGAGTTTAACTCAAATTCAAAGAAGCCTTCATAAGTTTTTAATAAAAAAGTTTTTGCTCCACTTTGATTTTTTTCTTCATTATATACATACATATGTAAATATAATTTTCCACTGAATTCAGTTGAATGCTAAAGTCGTTTTTGGCTTGCTCTTCTCTAGTGTGTCCTCTTCTTTTCACTCTGAACTTGCGCCTGTACAACTTTATTTGCTTATGTGGCCTGGGAGAAAATCTAATTCCTTAAAAAAAGCAAAGAAAGCACAGTAATGGCAACAAAAATCTAAAATAATTTTCATCGCATTATTTGCACGAATTTATGCAAATTTTGTTGTGCTTCCCCGACACGCACACGCTTGTACAAATTATATAAAAAATGCTGAGAACTTTTCCTGTCGTCGTCAGCTTGAAATTCATCATTAAAATTCTAAAAAAAAATATATATATATATGTATATTTGTGAGAGAATTCATAAACGAAAGCTCGCAGATAGAGCGAAATGTGTTCATAATGTCAAATATTTCACAGAAACAACAACGCAGCCACTATGTATTTAAATTTATTTAGATGTTTTATTTCTATGCCACGGGGATTCCCGAATGGAGTGGAGTGCATAGTAAAAATTACCCAATACATCTATACATATTTATATATGTATGTACTTCCTTTTTGGGCCTTGGGCTTCAGTTTCAAACAAAATCAACTTTAAAAGCAATTTGCATTTAGACGAAAATTGCACAAACGCTACTCGCTCCTTAACATTTTTATTCGCGTTTTATTTGGTTAGCGTTTAGCTTTCCTTTCCCTTGATTTTCCAAATATATATACATATAAATGTACATATCTTATATGGTATGTACATATATTTTCCTCATCTGCCTGTGTTTGCTTATCTCAGTCGCTGACTTGGGGAAATGCGAAACGAAGAGCTCGGCACTTAAACCTCGCAAAGGTAATAAAGGAGGAAAAGTCAGAATCCGTTGGCAAGTCGCTTTCCCTTTTCCATTTCCATAGATCGATACGAACAGCTATCAATACATGCGATGATAAACGATTTACGACATTTCGTCGGGAAATTTCGGCCAATTCAGTGAATTGTTTAAAGCGATAAAGTTTTAATTAGGGGAAAGGTTTTTGTTTAACAAATGTGACATTTCCGAATTATGATACCAAGTCCATATTCAAACATTCCGGGAATACAATATTTTAATATTTGTATACCCTCCAGATGATATTATCATTTTATTTTGTATCCACAAAAGTTTTAACGATTTAATCATACAAGATTAAAAAAATCCTTACATTTCCATTTGTATATTCTTTAAACATCTATTTTATCAAATCCAAACAGATTCTCTGACGGCTTAACTAACCGAAGTGACACGCCGCAGGATGGCAGCTACCAAGAACTCAAACACACACGAGTGTAAGTAAGAGTTTCCCTTTGAACCACTCATTAGTTGGCCAACAGCTACGGGCCAAAGGGCCGGCCGAGAGCCTCGAAATTTATGCAGCCAAAATTGTTTGTTTGTCTGTTGAGCGCGGCTTGCGCATAAATTTTGGACGGACACAGCCGAAGGCCCCTTTTTTCCCCCGTCCATAAACATTTTGCAATTTCATTTCGGATCCACAAAATATTCTCACATTCTCACTAGGTCTCGGAAAAAATTTAATTATGCGCACGCAACAAATTTGTTTTCCCTTCTTCAGCTGTTTTCCCAAATTTTCTTGGTATTTTTCCTCTCTACTTGTCTCTGCTTCGTTTTTGTTTTTCCCCCATTATAGCTTTGGCGATTTTTATTGCATTTCTGCCATTTGGCGGGCACTCTTTTAATGACTTTTTATGCGGTACAAGAACCCTTTTTTCTCAGGGTTTCCTAAGCCTTTTTTAATGCTCTGTGGCCTTGGCTCAAAGCCGCTACACTTGGCTTTTATTATATGGTCGCTTGACGTAAAGGTGTTGGGACCAATTGGGTTAATTGAATTTTCAGTCGAGCCAAGCAGTTGATGTCTTTCAGGACTCTTCCTTAACTTTTCTCCTTGTCCTTCCTCTATTTGCTGTCTTCGGCTGTACTTCAGAAATGGCTTACTGCGACAATCTGGCTGTCAACTAATTTCATTTAGTTCTCTTGCGTGTGGGTTTTTGCCGTTGGCTTTGGGCCATCTCCTCCGGATTAGGATACATGGGACATATGGGACAGTTTTCCTTTGTGCATTTCAGGATTCTCTGGGCGTAACGAAATGTTTTCTATTTCGGAATATTATGCATTCACAAAGTGGAACTCAAATCTCAGACTAAGTTCTTTGCATAACACTTACCCAGAGTGACTATTACTTTAAGGATTCTCTCTATCTGTATTGTATTAACTTGTATACATATTATACAAACAACAATCACTGTCTTATAAAATTCTTTGGATTTTTTCTTGAACTAATTGCCATGGTAATTTAGTTACTCATAATTTGTATCAAAGAAGCTTCGAAATGAATTAAATTATCATTGGATAATAATGGTGATATCTTTCTAAAGACATTTAAATAGGTCTGACAACATCCTTAAAATTTCCTATCCGCCCAGTGTATATTGTTCAGAAAACACGTGATGACCTGCCCATTCCGGTTTCTAATTGAAATACAGTAAAACTGTGCGTAAAACTTGTTGAGCAAGGTTTTTGGGTCCCCTCTAAAAACTAAGCAGCGCCAAAATGCAATGAAAAAGGCTGTTGCGCAAAAGTGTGCCCTCATGTGCTCTGCCGTGTGTGTGAACGAATGGGCTAAATTGTTTTTGGGCCAGACGTAAGCGCATTAGAGCCACCAAAAAAAGCAGCTAGCTGCGAAAATTGAAACAAATGGCGAACTTTGGCAAGTGCGACCCTTAAAGCGTAAAGGCGTGCCCGCTAAACACGCAAAGTTTGCCACTGCAGTTTGCAGTTTGCAGTTTTTGTTGCCAACGAACGCGTTTGGGCCACATGCACGACTGTGTCCAGTTGGCTCATTTACATTATTGAAGCCGGGCGTGACTGACGGACGGAACCGGGGCACATTTCCTGCCAACGTGTGGCGCCTTTTAATTTGGCCACGAGAAAGCTCGCCTTTAGGGCGCTTAAATGAGCAGGCCATAATCACGGTGAATGGTTTTAATGAATTAATTTGAGTGCGACACTGACAAATTGCAGGCGATAATAAATGGTCAAGTGTGTATCTGGGGTGTATCTGAATCTTTCCGTCGCTTGGAGCGGTGAGATTGTGGCCAGGAGACAACCTCAAGTGTTTTCCCAGCGGCAGTGGCCCTAATGAATTTCGTTTCCTGGCTCATACTTTCGGCGGAAATCAGCACGCAAGTCGCATGGCAGCTAGCCAAGTGGAAGAGTCGGGAAATGCGGAGTGATACTTTACACAGATCCTCGAAGGATGCGGATGCGATGCGGATACGGATGCAGAGATGCCTGCCTTGCCGACCGCATTTTCAGATTACAAAGTGTGTGACAAGTTTATGACTTTTTGGCGGCACTCTGGCTTAGTCTTCCGCCTCTCTGCCAAAAGCAGGGGCAGATTATTCCCCGCCCGTTCAACTCGTATGTCATGAGCCGACGCCCCATTAATATTTTTCCAACTCGACATGTTTCCTGCGGTTTACCCAGCATTTTAATGAGTTCATTGAACTCGCATGCGTGACTTTAATTATGCTGTGGAAACCACTCAGTCAAGGCCTTGACAGGTTTAATTATGGCTCTGCGATGGCTTACACTGTTGAAACATTTTACCAAAGTTGATAATGAGGTTGAACCAAGTATCGCCAGGATAAGAAAGCTGAAGCACAAATAAAGGTCTTTTTAGGACCTAGCCCTACTATGTTGTTAGTCACACACTTATTATGCCCACGGTAGAACCCATATCCATCTAGACAGGGATTTACATAGCCGTTAAATAACTTTATTTTGCCTTGGCCTCGCATTTCCCATTTGCATCTCACATATCTCTTTCAAGTTCGCACACATAAGCCAACCCGACTAGGAAATCCCTTTTCGGCACTTGCCCCGGCCAAGTGTCACACTTTCGAGCCAGCCAAGTTTCCCATTTAACCCTTTACTTTCGGCTAGCACGTTCTTCGGGGGCCTCCCTTGTCAGCCAGAAATGAATTTACCAGAGCTCCGGAGGGAGTGGAAAAAGCAGACAAAGGAAAAGTGAAATTGGGAAAAGACCAAGCCGTTGCCTGTGATATTTTAAAGACTTCCTCCTCCAATTCCCAGCGTGTTTTCTCCAATTTACGTTTTCATTCATTGCCGGTTGCTCTGTGGGCCTGTGCCTAGTCCTGATTTTGCTCGTGGTCCTGGTCTTGGTCCTGGTCCCCAATCTTTGTTCCTTGCGTAATTGTTGGAAAATGGCGCCCCCAACTCAGCTTGACTTTCCTTCGTGCCGTCTTTGATTCTGGCCTTTGTTTACAGTTTGGTGAAATTAAATTGTTTGCCTTCATGCTTTCCCCAGTGTTATCCAGCTGCTCAGCTCTGCTCTGCATCGCTTCCTGCGAAGGATTTAATGCTTAGGATTGCAATTTTGATTCCGTGAAAGTTTTTAATTAAAGGCATTTATTTGCCGATGTTAATTTGTGTTGACTTGCAAAGCAGCATTAGCATCGTCGTGCCTTCAACCCTTCGGGGGGCCTCCGCTAATTAGGAGCATTTAATGACATCGTCAGCGCCAAGTCGTCTCTCTCCATCTCCATCTCTCCATCTGCAGCCTCCTCGAGTCGTGTCCTGGAAATTACTGACCACCAGGGGCGGGCTGGCTAACAAGGTGGCCGAGGTTAACCAACTCCCGCGAACATGGCTCTCACAAGGCACAAACAGCCAACGTCAGCAGCATAATAGTGAGTACCAAAACAAAAACTTAACAAATCTTGTAATTTAATACATTAAGCAATGTTAATTTAAGCTGTTTGTTAAGGTCTCTTTGAAGTATACTTATACTTATAATAAGCTACATATAAGGTTTATTCTGTTTATTCAATCTTCTACTATTTTGACCACAACTGTTTTTATACCTATGTGCAATTAGAAGTCTGCTGGATGCCTGGCACCTGCCCAGACTGCATAAATCACGGCCTGAACTCCATTAAATTGTTGCTTGGCTTCGACCCTAATTTTGTTGAATTCTTGTAATTGCCTCAGGCGGGAGAAGCTTACTCTGTGATAATTTTCAGCCATTATCATTATTAGTGTTCGTTCTCTCAATAAATGATTAGGAACGAACCAAGTAGTGCCTAAGAAAAGAAGTTGTTATTAGCTGCGGTTCGGAAAAGTGAAAGATTGAGTAACTGTTAAAGAGCTCAAGTAAGCTCAATCGGAAAAACTTTCACTCAAAAAATTCCCATTCGATTTAATTGACCAAAAGCGTACATAAAAAACAACATTTCCCATCGAAAAGAAAATATTTTCATTTAATTCCCAAATAAAACTTTAGTCCTGAATGCAAAAGCAATCACTTCACGAATGGCTGCACTACTCAGAAATCATTAACATTAAAATGCATATTTCAGTTAATTACGGCAATTGCATTAAGTGTAATTTAAATGCACATAAGTTAACTTTTCACTGCCCCACAAATGCTTGTCAATTGTCCGCCGCATTACGTATACGCCACCGGCATTTAGGCATCATTATTACTCAACGTCCATCGCTGAACCACAACCACAAACATAATTATGTATTTATGTATACATGCATACATGTGTGCATGTGGCATGCATGGATTTTCAATTTCCATCGCCCATTAAGGAATTTACACACACTTTCAGGCCGGAGGATGGATATTCAATCATAATTGCCGCATAATTTTATTCCAGGGCTAGATTCTGATTGGCTTTATTAGTCGCTTAATTAGTTGCTGTAATTAGAAGAACTAGCTAGGATAATGGCTTCAAGGATGTGGCTAAAATGTTGCCCAAAAGTCAGGTTAACTTTGGGCCCCATAAATTAGCCAGGCTAAAACAAATTTCCCATTAAACTGCAATTGCAGTCACACAACAAATGGCATCGTTTGTCATTACTTAAAACAAATTCGCAATAAATGGGAATATTCGTGGTTGGGTGTGTTTAAGCTGTTGCTATAAATGCTTTGCTTGTGGAAATTCTGTATACTTTTCAATTCCTTTTGGGCGCGTGCTGCGGGGGCGTGTGCAAGTGGGCGTGGCAAGGCATTAAATCATATTTGACAAGACAAATTAGCAATGGGTGGCAGCAAAAAGTTTGCCTTTCAGAGGAACAAAGGGAGGCTCCTTCGGTACGGGAATGTACTATGGAATATCCTTTTGAACCTCCAACACATTCGAATTTTCAACTAAGACTCCATTAGAATTCCTCTGCTCCTCTCCTTGTTTTTGTTTTGCTCGCCTGCCCTGTTTCTTTTGTCTGTTTACAGCGTGATTTTATTTTAAAAAATTTTGTTTTGCTTCCGTTCTATTTTCCTCGGCTTTTCCGTCCTTTCTCCTCGCCCCCTCCCCCCACCCGTCTTCTGTTGACTGTTTACGCATTCATACGTGTGTATGGGAGTACGTGTGCGTCCCCCGTTTTCCATTTTTCAATTCCATTCAGCTCGCCTTAATATGGCATTAAAGCAGATTGCACTGGCTGTTGGGTGTGCGAGTGTGTGTGAGCGAAGTAAACAAATGTGCTCGGCAATACAATGCCGGGCAGCGAATTAGATGCAGTCGAGTGTCGAATATGAAACGGATATCTGGGTCAACAAAATAGCAAACCATTTCGATGTTTCGTCCTCTCCGTTGTCGAAAGTCAACATTTTAGTGGGAAACCGCAGGGCAAACAAATGCGTATAAATGTTATCTGTGGCAGATGAAATATAAGCCATCATCAAATTGTCATGGAGTCCATCCGTTTGCAATCAAAAAACAGACCAATAAGTTGATATGGGCGGGAAACTAAAATACATTTTATATTTTTCTCCACCCTTTTATGGCAATTTCAAATCTAGACATAAAAATAAAAAATATTTCTGAAGATTTCATGGGGAATCTCTTTTTAAATTACACGCTATGTAATTGTTAATAGTCACGAAATTAGCACAATAATTAGAAAATCAAAATCTCTTAAATAAAATCTTAGTTATTAATTGCAAATTTTCATTTTGGTTAGGGTTTTTAATTCCTATGATATGCGATTGTTTTTTAACTCACAAGGCTTATATAGAAAATAAACTCAAAATAACTCAATAATCTGGGAAACTGCAAATCTGATCCCAAAAAAATTCCATACCATCTGAAATAATCTACATTCTTACTCATGATACTATTGATCGTTACTATCCCTATGTGTATAATGAATACACTTCAATTGGAACGTAAACAATATTTTCTACTACACTTTCAAATTAACTTTCAGTTACTGTTTATAGTTTAAGGAACAAAAAACGAAAAAAAAAAAGATTCACATATATTTACATTAATTCGAAATGAAATAAATTTTTAGATAAGCTATAAATTATGTTACAGCCTGACTTTTTGTTAGCCCCACAAAAACATTAATTACTTTTCTTTAGCTATAACTGAATAAATTAGCATTTAGTATGAAAATCATATGAAAAACAGTGTTCAAAATAAATATATATTAATCCCCTATTTGCATAATTTCTAAATAGCAATACTAAGATAAAAGCGAATCGAATAAATCATCAAGTTTAAAATTAACCGCACTACATTTTGTATGCTCTGCATGTGTGCGGCTTTGGCAAAAAGAAAAACCGATAAATATCCAATTCATTAAATGCGAAATAAACATTTAATATTATGATGCTTCCCGGAAAATCCTCGTTTCTGCTCCGGTTATGTTGGCCAAAAATACAAATAAATGTAAAAGCCAACAAACGGTGGTGGCATAAATGTTAAAATAATGCAAGAAGGCAAACCAAATGCTTTGGCAGCATATAAAAAATTTAATAAACGATTTCCAGCTGATTCCGAGTCCCGAACAGGGACCACGAAGGACTAAAAGTCCCGGAGAAATAATTACTGCATTCTCCCAGAAGAAAAAAAAAGGAAAGTATAAAAACCAGAAGGAAGAATTAACATAAATTTTTTGGAAAGCCGCTTAGGTCAAATGAAAAGCAGCCAGGCTGAATGAGGAAAGGTTCAGAAAAGGGCCACGCCCAGCATTTCATTAGCCGGCATTCCTGATTTGAGTAACGAGTTTCTTTTAAAATAACCCCGAATTGGGGAATGGGACTGGGATTTGCGTTCCCCGGGATAAGCCGAGCATAAAATGCAACCTTAAAAATAAAAGGATGCTCTTGGAAAGGGTTCGTTTGCAAGTACAACTGATTGTATTTGGTACAATTTGCTGCCAAGAGGAGAGACAAAAGCTTGGGCTTGCTTGGATACATAATATATTTAATATCTCGAAAAAGCGTATTCATGATTCGTCAGGCTTCACAGACACCACCTCTTAATTTCAAACAAAAGCTTGGTAATAAAAAAAAGGATGCCTGGCTAAGTGGAGGGCCTTTTAAAGGACTACAGCCAGGGATGCAGGGCTGTGGCAGAGGACACCTTTAATTGGCACTCCTATGCTGAATGGCATAATGGAGTGGCATAAATCTACTTAACACCCGAACAGATTGCAATGCAAACATCATTGTTGTAGGCCGCACTCATTTCCTGCCACCGCCACGGGGCGGCTTTGTCCTTTCCCCGGCCCCGTGCCTGGGAGGGGATTTGATTAACATTTCGTCAGAGCCTTGACTGGAGAACAAAAGCAAACACAATGTGGCATTGATTTGTGCATTTCAGATGTCTCCTTGCGGCAGTCTGTGGATGGATGAGCAATGCCTTCTTCCCCTCTACTGATTACGCATGTAGGATACACTTTTATCATCATCAATTTACAGTGGGAGCATAGATATATTTCCAAGCATAAATTGACACAAAGGATAACAAGTCCCGTTCTGTAAAGATTTACATTATTTCATGGCTAAGGTGATGTTCCGCCTTGATATAAATTTATTCACAGCACAACATACCTTACCCACTGTTCAAGATAAACTTGATGGGCTCCGAACAAGTGACGTGAACACATGTGTGTTTTTTTAGTCTAGTGAAAACTTGTTAAAGCCCAACAGCATGCTGTTGCTTACTTCAGGGAGCAGCCATGCAAATTTTTGGACCGTTAGCACAGTTAAAGCCACAAGCCGGAAGTTGTAAAGACAGTGAAAACAAATGTCTCACTTTGGCTTTTTGACAGCCTCTCGTAAAGCGCTCCAACTTGAGGGGCCACCATGCCCTCCCGAAATTCGCCGACAAAAAGTGTCCTTCCCAGGGAACTTTTTGTCTCTGGATAGGCCTTGTATACATACTTAGGACAAAGTGCTCGTGTATGTATTTGGATTTATGTCGCGTATGCGACAAGTTCCAAAGTTTGTGTGGACGGGAATAGATGCGAGGAACAGCTTAAGTTCGGCCAGAAGTTTGCCGCTCTTGACAAGAGTCTGCAAACAAAATTAGGATATATTTGCCGCGCATAGTACGTCGGTTAATTTAAAGACCCGGCCTTGAAGGAAGCTGCGTTGGCGTATAAAGAGGAACCAGCGAACTGGGTTAATAGATAAACCTTAATGGGCGTCATTTCAGCCATTTGGGAAGCCATGGCCATTGAATATATACATTTTTTGAGAAAGAAAATCTTTCCTGAAGGTTGCCAAAAGGTTGTTTCCCTATCGTAAATATTTTTCTCTTTAGTAATATTTACTGAGCTGGACATGAGCAATAATGGTAAGGGTATTTAAAGTTTAAAGAAAATCTAAAAGGACATGTGGGGAGAAGATTGTTCTGAATGCATACCGGTTATTAAAGTAATGTGCGTATTAATTTTCAATTAAAAATTGTATTAAGATTTATATCCAGAATACTTTCTTAATTAACTAATGCTTTTAATAAGCCCAATAACCGGTGGGTCACATTGTTCTTTGATCACGGCTAGACTAGATAATATCAAATGGGAAATAATTCAAAACTCTGAGCACACATTTATCAGACATTTTATGACTGCCTGGCACCTTTACAATCTCTTAATCAACACAATAAACTCGGGCTCGCCATTAAGTACGAGGCTTGTCCCATTCTATAAGCGCTACTACTCTACCCAGCTCACACTCATTCATTATTAACTGCCAAGTGGCATGCAAATCGCAGGCATTTCGTCCTTTGAAAGTATTCTATTCTATTAACCTTTCCATTCCGTTTGCCACATGTCTCCGTCCGATTTGGTTGTTTGCCGTTCGGAAGGAAGGAAGTCCATCGACTAACCCAGTCCCGGGATCGCATTTGTTATTTCTGAAAAATTTGTCTGTCTGACTTTTGTGTGACTTTGTCGCTTCAATTTGCGCGTGTATTCCGCTCGTCCTGGCTTTGTTCTCTAAGCTCTATTTATTTTATTTTATTCGGGGGTTTTCGTCAAGTAGTTGCCGCTGCTCGAGGACCTTGGTCATTGTCATAACAAGCAGGTTGATTTGGCTAACAAGCGGCAAGAGCGGCAGCCAGGCGAGACTTTCCCAGAAATTCAGTGCAATTTATATGCGAGTCGTTTTCACTACACTAAAACTTAATGTGTCATAAAATAATTAAATTCGATAAGACATTATTAGTAAAAATTGAATAAGATATAAGACCAATAGTAAAGAGAATATTGATTTGTAATTTTATTACTCTTCAGAAAGCTAACAAATAAAATTCATCTCTATATATTTTCACTGTGTACTTTGAGTGAGTTCCAAAGTGTTGAGGTGCTTAGCTGACTTTCCTGACTTCCCAGCCAGCACATCCTTGCTGTGGGACATGGCGTATACGTAACATAAGCTAGTGGCCTACAATTACAAAGCACACTCACCCAGCAGGTTCAGGTTGGCTCTGGCTCCGCCTTCGATGTGTGAGTAAGAGAGTGTGTGTCTGCTCAGCCTAGACACTTTGCACTGCCAAACTGGCTATTGGCCACTGGGACTTTAAGCCGCTTTGAGGGCTGTCGACAGGCCGAAAAGGCTTGTCTGGCCGGAGATTTGGCGTTTGAGGTCCTTCGCCCTTCGTCTGCAACACGCGCACACTTTGCCCGAACGCACGCACACACACACACGCACTGCCGGAGTGCAGGAAATCCTTTCTGCCGAAGGCAATTAAAACGATTCGACCGTTTCACTTGCGCCGTGTTCTTGTAGCTGGCTTCTGGTAATTGTAGACTCCCCGGCTCATATATCCCTCAGCAACATCTTCATGGCTGCCACGATTTCACTGAAAAATGTAAACGCTTTATGTTTGTTGTTTCCCTATTTGTATTTTCGTCCTTCGTCCTTTGGGGGTGGCTCAGAGCTGGGGAACTTCTTCGCCGTGCCGCACACAAATATTCGGCAATTAATCCCAGCGGGCGGGTGGATTGGGAGGCGCCCGGCGGAGGTGCGTACCAGCGATGGTGAAGGCGGAATTGAAATCGGAATGCCCTACGAGTACGCGTACTCGCACTCGCTCCCATAATGTGGGCAGGCGTCAGCCGGCTGGCGTGTGTCATCTTTAATGGCAGCCATGGCGACGGCTGTGTTGGAGGGACTGGGAAAGGTATTTGCCACCCGTTTCTTGGATTTTTGTTGCTGCCGCTGTTGCGGTTTGTTGTGTGATCTGATCACGTATTTGCCGGGTCAACAGCGGTAGCAACAACGACGAGGGCGACACTTTGTGGACCCGACTGGGCGGGAGGACATTCTCAAATAAATATTTCACATTAGGGCCAAAGGACGAAAGAAGCTTTTTATAATCTTTCTAGCTTACTTTTGAGCCTCTAGATTTCCAGGAAGTGGGTAACATAAGCCCAGGATTTTGGCTAAAGTTTTTGGTCATCTAAATATGGGGCACCCGAAAGTGTTTTCTTGAAGTTTTGAATTGGCAGATAAATAACAACATATTTTAGCTTTAAATTGATATGTGAGCATTTCAGCATTGAGAAATTACTTATGTAGAACTCAAAAGAAAATTCGTTCAAAAGAGTCTCATTGCTTATTAAATTCGGGTTCAATTCAATACTCTTTCCTCTTTGATATTTGTATGCAACTGAAGAACTTTTTTAAACTGGCAGGGGGGAATAATTTGTGGGTTAAAATGTCCATATTCACGCATAGATCGCTTAGGCAGCCTCCCGTCGAGTTGCTCTCGAAATTTGCGTTTCACATTGTTTGCATTTCATTGGGCAGGCTCATTAATACCCATCTGGGCCAAGTAGTGCTATTGATATGCCTGGCACGACTTGACTTCCAGACCGCGCACACATCGCACACAATTACCAGGACCCGCGTCCGCCTGGGCGGTTCATTCATAAAAATCCTGCCTCTCCGCAGAGTTAAAGCTTTAAACACCAAACAACACTCACAGACACACACACACACACTCACTGCCAGTCAAGTTGAGTGGGGGACTTCTTGCACAATTCGCGTTGCCTACTTTTTGGGGCAGCAGAAGCAGAAGCCGCAGCACAAATCGAAAGCCGCGCGCGACTTGCTCCGGAGTTTTTGGAATTTAAACGAATTTGCTGCGGACACACGACCAGACGACTCGGGATTTGCACGGGAACTGAAACTGAAATCGAAACGAAGCGATACGAAACGAGTCTGATTGGGTCGCAGCAGCCGCCAAATGGAAGAATCTGAGTTACTTCGTCGACAACGAAAGTGAAACGTAACGCATACGCAGCGTTGACCCGCTTCCCCACATGGCCGCCCATCGGGAGCTTTTGTCCTTCGCGAGCTTTCAGAGAGTGAATGTGCTCTGCGAGAGAGCGCAAGGACTCGGAACAGCTGACTTTTGTTATTGAATCCTGCCGACTTGCCGGGCGGCCTCGCGATTTGTTGTTGTCGTACGTCCGCTTACTCCTCTGCCAAGCGGTTTTTGTTTATGCAAAGTTTTGTTTGGGGATTATCAAGTAATTGATTGCATTGCCCGACTATCAGCCAAGGATTTCAGTTGCTGTTGATATAGCCAAGGTCACGCTAAACCGGTTCAGCAAATATATCATTGCCTACTGGCCCACACTCGGGTGGTGTCTTTGAGTGGTTAACCGAGCTTAAATTGGATGGGATAAATAAATGCGGCACTTGGCGCAAAGCAAATGATAATGAGCAAAGATAGATTATATAATTAATTATTGAAACGTTCAATTGGAATGTATTGAGGGATATTGAAGGTACATATCCTCAGTTGGGAATTTGATTTGAATAAAATACTTACGCGTTCTCTTGCTTTAATGACAGATTAATGGCAACATTTATTTTTAAGAACTTATGTTTCTTTGTTTAATTGAAATACTTTCAGGAAGTTGTGTTGACAGCGATTTCAAACACAAAGGAAACCCCTGCATTGAACTTCGATTAAGGAAATCATTTACAGATATTTGAACTAATATGATCAAAGATAAACTTGAGTTTAAGGTCACAATTCAGCGGCTTTAAGAAGCATTATCGCATAGATAAATTCTTATAGATACTCAGCCCCCTGTTTTCAATACCTGGTTTATTTCCTCAACACCCCAACAATTAGGCTTCTAAAAGCTTTTCAAGCACACGCGTCCTCGCCTCCCATACCACAAAACCGTTTTATGAATGAACAAGCCGTATATGTACCACCGTATACACGGCTATGGAGCCCAACTGTCTTCCTTCCTGTTTGGTTCCGTTCCTGCCGGGCTGCCATTATGTTGATAATTTGATTCTCATTGTCGGAGCTCGTCGGCTTTGTGCGTTTCATTGCCTGCGCCCTAAAATGCCATTATATTCTACTTACTTTTGCGGCTGCCTTCGTCGATTCTTGCATTTAATAGGAATTTAATTATGTGTGTGCGGCAGGAAAATATTTACTCTTGTTCGCTGCTGTTGCTGTTGCTGTTGGTCGTGCCTTTGTGACGCGGCAATTTATTTGATCCAGCCAAAATCTTGGACTAAAAATATGCCCCAGCAAAGGCCTATTTAGTCATTAATAACGAAAGCATTTTAATTACTTAAGCAGCTTTTGATAATCGGAGCGAGGGGAGAACTGGCAGGGATGTGTGTGTTTGGGCAATCAGATTTCGAGTCAAATTATGTTATCCGACTAACTTGAGTTGCTCGGTTTGATTTCAGGATTTTTTATTTAAAGTTTAAATTGTTTTATAGATTAAATATTAAGTACTTAAGTGGAAACATAAATTAATTGTCAGTAAGCAGCTTCTTTAAAGCCCGAGTGCTTTATTTGATTCTTTTTATGTAACAACAGGTTATATCCAATTTTATCTGTTTTTAGTTTCAATATATATATAGAAAATAATTTCCTATTAAATTAAGTCTTCTAACCACAAAATAAATCCTCTTATAACAAAAAACAAACCTGAAAAAAATCCCCAAAGCTCAATAAACACTTTTCCAAGACTTTTACGTAAATAATACCCAAACCAAAAAAGGCATCCTTAAAGCTGTCAAAGCTTCAGGTTTTCAAAAAGCTTTTATCAAGGACTCTAACGATTATAAGCTTGCTTTATTTGGAACTAACTAAGATGTGGGAATGGAAGAAACTTAAAATATACCTGAATAAAAAAAAATAAAAGTAAAATAAATATATAAAAGTATTAAATTTACAAAACAAATTCAGTTATTTTCAAGACTTAATAGGAAATGAACTGAAAAAACGGACTAAACCAAACTAACAGTGAGCGTTACTAAATCCATCATAATATCCCAACCCTTTTATACACATTTTCCTATTTACCATTTCCTTTCCCATGTCCTTTGAATTTTATTGCCTAACTTTTCGGCACGAAGCCTTTTTGCCGACCAACTGACCTTTAGACAGGAGGTTGGCCCAGACCTCAACGATGCCCAAAAAGTTTTCACAGGTCAAAGAAAATATTTTGGATGGGCAACATAACAATATGACAAGTTCCCTCCGTAATTCGACCCAACCCCACACACACCACCTTTGCCGTTGACTTTGTGTTTGTCGTGCAATGAAACAGAGAAATTATCCTTCCGTTGGAAGTGAAAAAAATATATATCGAAGGGGAGCAAATGGCAGCTGAAACCGCAAACTTTTCAACTCGATCGGCGCGGTAAAAATGCATGAAAATCTGTTTAATTTCGCAGATGCGGCTAACCATTAACCGCCGAGTGAACAAAATGGAGCGAAGGATGGCAACCATCTGCTTGATTACATTTCGTTTATTTCACTTTCAACCAAGGCGGACGGGACCTCGAATCTGTCCGAGATTTCGCTTAAATAAATTGGAAACTGTTTACGGCCTTTGTTCCGCGAAGGCACCACTAACAAGAGGGATACAAAAAAAAACTAATTAAATTGGCCATTTGCCTGCCGCTAAAAACTTGGCCCGAAACTTGGCTTAGCTTTCGACACCTGCGAACATGTTTACACTTCCTGGCAAAACTTTTGGTCAAACCGGGTTTACATGCCGGGCACATAACTCATTTCGAGCATCCCGCTGCTACCCCCTTTGAGCACTCGAAAGTTGGCCAATCCAAATACATGCATATACACGGATACCATCCATACATACGAAAGAGCGAAAGTTTCGGCCATCAAGTATCTTATCTGGAGACTTTAATATTGAACTCATTTCCACCGGCCTCACCTTGACCGGCTTACCTTTCTCGGCTTTATTATTGGCAAACTTTTTAAATGACTTTCGCCCAATAGATTTATGAATATTTTTGAGAGCCATCATCCGCACGGATCTTGGTTTAATTTCAAAAGCCAAAGTTACTTTCTGATGGACTGGTAAAAGAACCAGATGAGTCAGGCCACAAAAAAGGGAACTCATTCAATTAACGCGCCAATTTCAAGTCAATAAATTTGAAGGAGTCCTCTTAATGGCTCTGTTAATCGGGTATAACAACATTTTCAATCAATATGGCACAGCATACTTTAAATTTCTTTTTAAATTTTAAAATTTGTTAAGCAGTTTATACAAATGGAATGACTTTCCATCCGAACATGTACAATTTACAAACTGCCAATTTAGGGCATTCTCCAGTCAATGAAGTTTACTTTATCTGCGACCATTCCCTGCGGACATCAACTCTTTTTATGGCCCCCATTAAGGATATATTAAAATCAACATTGTGGAATTTTTATGACTCGGCTCAACAATGAGGGCCATGCTGTTGCAAAGGACACGTTCTGTCCTCAACTAGACAGCGGTCAGCGTTAAATATTAGCGCCTACATGTCGTATACGTAATTGTGCATACACCATGTTGGTCGGGGCGATAACAAAGGGGTTTCCAGCGACCATCCCCTCGTGGGCAGCAAAGAATTCCTCCACGGAGCAATAATTTACTACCTCGCACAGCTGCAACTGTACAAGCCATAAAAATTAGGCACTGCCGCTGATGAGGGGAAACGGGCCAAAACCATTTAGGCCAGGAACTTAGCGACATTGTCTTAGCGTTCGCCACGAGCCAACGAGATGGAAATCTCGAAGGAACTCACTTGTTGGTTCAACTTTATTTTGTTTATGTTTTCAATTGAAACTTTTTTTGGGGTGAAGCTCTCCAAGAAGCAAAAGAACATTCCAACAAAGTTTTTGAAACTCTCTGCTAAATTCATTTGGATTTTCGTTTAACAGAGAATTTATTACGATTTAATTTAAGTTGACGAAAATGTATGCCATTCGGTATTAGTTTCTCTTTGAATATGGGGTTCATTTAGAATTAGAGCATCTTTAGAATTTTTTGAACATTTTCAGCAGAGAAATATATTGATTCTTGAAAACATTTCCTCAATAGTAAGAACTTTAATAATAATATCAAGTACAGCATGACATTCACAATAAACCAATATCAATTTAATCGTCAAAGTTGAAGGCTTCACCAAGCCGTAAAAGTTCCATTCATAAATATAAATGTATGGCAATTGCTTAACCAGTATAATTTCCCAGCTAAACTAAACCAGTATTTAAGAGCTACAACTTAAGCAGGGAGAAGAGAAAATTTCCCAACAGTCGGATTAGCTAGGAAAAGGAGACACACTAAAACTGTCAACAGAAATTATTATCATTCATAAATTTAAATTTAATATTATTTTGTGGTAATACTCGGAAAGTTGCTTATTAAAAATACAGCCATATAAATAAATAAGAAGGACTGATCAGTCAAATTGGACCGACTGTAAGCATATATGTAAGTAGGCTTGACCAGCATCAACAGCCAAATCAATCTAGCTTATTATAGAAACAAATATACATATGTACAACGCGGAATGGAATACAATTTTTAATAGTAAACTAATGAGGAGCTCTATCTTTCTTGATACTTGAGATATGACAACGTATTGCCCCTTTGTCCCAACAGAATTAAATTTCACCTAGAAAATCACCAGAATGTATGAATTCCACAAGAATTTACGTCCTAATGAACTCTTGGCACAGAGATCCATCTGCCATCCATCTTCCGTTGAGCGTTCCATAAGGTCCATAAGTCCTTTTTTGCCGTTTTGAAATATCTCAGAATGTCCTCCATCCAAAATGGATAAACTCTTTTAGCCGATATTAATAGGATGAGTTTTCGGTGCAACCTAAAGTCTTCTTATTGTCAATAAACATTACCTTTCACTGCAAAAACGTTAAAAAATAAGATAATGAGCAATTTAAATATCCATCAGATTTTGGGCAATCGCAAAACGAATCCTGACTGAAAATGATGTTTGTCATACAATAATAAAACATATATTAAATTAAACCTTACAATATTATAAAATTGTTCACTGCATAAAACAAAATCCGACTGGATCCCAAGTAAGAGAAAGCAAACTAAGAGAAAATTTCCCATCAGCATGCATTCTCCAAGACGTTTAATGTCTTTGGTAATGGACAAGCACTTAAGTTAATATACAAATATACATTTTCATGTTTGAAAAAAACAATCAATGCTCATAAAAATGAAATAAATTTTATTAGAAATGTTTAATTGTAATTTCATATTGAAAAAACATGTAAAATTTCCTTCTTTCTGTACTTTGTGTTGCTCAACTCATTTTAATTCGACGGAGCTTTACTTTTTTTTATATCCTTATCCTTTATCAGCATAAAAACAAACCTTAAGTACCTTGGATTTCTGGACGCCGTGGGACTTCCCTTCCAATTAGCCGACAATCAGCATGTTATTCTCCATAACTTTATTACTCGTGACACCCGTGTAAATGAACCAAAATAAACTTTGGGGATAAAAGGACCACTGACCCAGCGGAAATCGCACGCTAAACGTAACAATAAACACAATTTGCGATTCCCCTGCCCGTAATTTTGTCTGTGGGTCAATCAGCAGTGGAAGGTCGCTATAATTGAGATATATGTGAGGGTGAGGGCGGGGGTTCATCCGAATCCCAAACGGAATTCAATTGATAGGCTTGTCAAATTGGCAGACGATTATAATTTGCCATGTGCCCAAGGAATCCGAATCAGCCAGACGCTGGGCAGAGGGATCAATGGATATAGCAGCGTCAGGTCAAAGTTTTGCCAGCCATATAGCATTCAGGCAATGTTTCAGTATCACATTTGCAGTTTATCATTTATCTTTATTTTCTCTGCTTCTCGGTAGTGGCATGACCATAAAGGACCCCGATACAGTTCACTGTAAGTGCGAATGGCGCCATTCAAGAGTCACAGAGTGTCCTTGACATTGATGGCCCCCGTGAAGGAGTCTGGGAGATTTTTTTTTTATCTTCTGCCCAAGATATAATTGCTTCCTGTGCCATGTTTATCAAGCCAAAGTCAAAGTCAAAGTGCAGCGTAATAGATGTATGAATGTGCGCAGAAAATACCTGTCAGTTTCATGTTTGCCATGACTTGTGAAAACTTTTGCAATCTACCTTGGGAAATGGATATTTTGATTGGCTTCCAAGTAGGCGGTATCCAACAGCCGCAGACTATTATTTCAATGAAATGTGAAAAACGCCACATTTCGGGGACATTATAAAGTTATGAAATCGAGTTTAAAATGCATAAAAAGTTGCCTGCACTTCCCGAACAGACCATTTAAATATTGTTGCTTGCAGGGGTAATAAAGATGTACAACGAAAAAAAATTCAAAACGGAAATTAAGACTTTAAAAAGGCAATTTTATAGACTGAAAACCGAATTAATTGGTTCAGGGTAAAAGGTATCTCACAGATAATCTCATTTAACTTTAGTTTTTTCTTTTTTTTAATACATTTACTTACACATTATGAAAGCAGATTCCAAAATTGTACGTTTCCTTGAATTTAAATATTAAGCGTTTTGTAAACAATTCTTAAGGTTTTCCGAGAAAACTAATCATATTGTTAGTGCTGTTTCTTTCAGTGCTCAGCTCCTTTGGATGGTACTTTGCTTCCGTTGGCCATGAAAATAAATGCGCAACAATTCGTGTGCACCGTTTTTCCATTTTCCATGCATACATCAGGACTTTCACTATTGAGTATCCCGGCATTTGGAGCGTTTCGGCAATTGCCTTCGCAGGACCGAGACGACGCCACAGAATGCTGAGACTAGACGCGGAAAATACTTGCTGCGAGTAGCATTTGGCCATAAAGTTTTCACTGTCACTTGGCTGATTGCATTTATAACAATTTTTTGCTATTAAAATTTCGTTGGCTTATTTCCAATGGCCGGACATATTTGGGTTTTCGAGGACGTAAGGACTTTTCATTATGCCAATGCCAAGTCGCAAGGACAATGAGCGCTCGGCAAAAACTTGTCGACAAAAGTTCCCGGCAGTCGAAACACAAAAAAGGAGAAAGTTCCAACACACTTGCCTTGATTCGGATTAAAGTCTACGGACTTCTTTTAGCTGGCTATTCGAGGAATTTCCATAGCTTTTAGCCGAATTGAAATGGCAGCGTCCGGAATCCGGGATCGGGATCAGCTAAGCGGATGACAATGACAATGATGGCCGAGTCCAAAGGAGAGACCCGGCACACGGGACCAATCAAAAAGGTCAACGTAATTAATGTTGATGGGCATTGACCGGTTCGGGCTCCGTGTTATATAAATGATTTGCATTCAATTCGAGGCTCGCATTAATTTGTCAACAATACAAACGCTGTCAGGTGGACCAGGAAGGAGCAGGCACGTGCCGCCAGGTTGAGGTCCTTGTACGCGTAATTGCTGGCATAATTAATTATGTTCACCTTGTTTCCTGATTTGTGTAGCCCTGTAGTACTCTTAAGGACCGGCCTTTGGGGTTCCCTTTTCGCTCTGGCCTCTAGGCCATCATTAATATCCGTTCATAACGAAGGACGAGGTTGGCCAATATCCTCGCCATCACTCCACTTCCTGCTTTGTTTACTATATTCTCCTATAACTTCTCCCCATTCGCTCCGATATTGGCGTATGCATAGCGTTTAATTGAATTGTTCATTGACATTTTCAGACCCCAGCAGCCCGTTCACATTGTCAACTTTTTAATTGAATTATGTAATTGAATGCAGCACAAAGTTGCAGCAAAGTGTTGCACATGCTGTAGGGGAAAAAGTTTTTCTCATGGCTTTTTGCAACGGAAATTCCATAAATTAATATCAGTAGCGAAGGGGCTGGAGTGCCACAAAAAACTGTTGTAAACTGTATTTGATATGCTGTGAAATGTAAAAATAATTGAATGGAAACTCGCCAAAACTAGTTGCTCTTTTGTTTAGGAGAATGATTTCCTAACAGTTTCTATAATTTAATTTGAGTAAACCAAATTCATTAGGCTTTAATTAATATGGTGTTCAGATATCAGTAATTTTAATATCTCATATCCAAGTTGGACGCACAATTTTGACTTCAACAAGGTCTAAGCCCCAAGTAAGCCTGGCTAACCACATGTGGTCAATGATTTTGCATTATTTATTAGCATATTAGTTTCCACCCCGCCTCCGCTGGGCACTTAACTATATTAAGAGCTCTCCAAGGGCCGCCAGGTGCCGTTGGGTTTGATTAGGTCCGAGATGGACACGGACGATGCAAACCCACAATCCTGAGAATTATTTATGGCATCACCGGCCGCTTGAAGGCATCATCGGCTCCGGCCACTCGACACCTGCCACGCCCCCTCGATCCGACCCGATTGCCCTGTTAGCCAAGTCCAGAGCCCGGCCCATTGGCATTCATTGGTCATATCAATCGGCCGGCAGCCGGGTGGGCCATTTGCCACACACTACCTACCGGCTATCTTAATTGGCTTATATTTATATGGATTTTTACTGCCTACCCCGATGACGATGTAAAATCACTTAAAAAAAATAAACAAAAATTACATTCTGACATCATCTTTTAGCCTAGATCATTTCTAGACTTGTGCGTAATGTGAACTTGGTTTATTTAATATGTGATTTGGTAAATATTTAAATTTAGACTTTTTGACTTAAATTCTTTAAGCTGTATCCTTTGTCCTTTATCCTTTATCCTGTCCTTATCCTTTGAGTTGAAGCGAAGAATAGAGCCTACCAACACATTGAATGAGGTTAATAAGAAAATGTCTTATAACTTTGAAAAAATGATGGAAATAAATAATTTTTTAGTTGTACATTGTACATCGCTGTATTCTCTGATTGTAAATATATATAATGAAATAAACAAGCAAGTTAAATGTTTAAGTTCATTGATGAAACAAATCATTAAGTATAAATTATCCTGATTCACTATGAATTCTCTATGAATTCCCGTACGAAAGGGAAACCGATCGTAATACTTCAATTTCGTATGACTTCTTAAAACAAATATTTTCCCTAATAACTTATTAAACATTTTTAGATTACCAATAAACTTCTGCTTCCAAAACACATCTTTTCCGATCTAAGAACTAATTTTCTCCGTGCATCTACACGTACAATATGTGTTCTGGCGTTTTGATGATTGCGTGTTAATTAAGCGTTTGCACGCACAGTTGCACATCCAGAGGGATGGCTAGGGGGGGAGTGGCGGGATACAGCATCAGGCGGCAAGTGCGGAACATAAATTTACCCCTCTCCGTTAGTGCAGATTTATGGCAGAGCAGCTGCCACAAGTGTCTGTCCCTGGGCCCTCCACTCCGCCACTTTGGCACCTCCCAGCCGCTGGCTCCCTAGTCCTGCAGGTCCTGTGAGTCCGTGGAAGCCTTCGAAAAAAACTTTTAGCCAAGTCGCAGGCGAGAGTGTGTGTGTGTGCGTGTAGGCGTGCACTACTACACGCACACGTAAGCACAAGTGACAGGTAATTTGTGCATAAAAGCGTGTTCAGGAGCGGTCGAGGGGTGGCAGCGAGGAAGTGGCGAAATGGGCGCCAGCGCATACATTATTCATTTCATAGCCAGAATTTTTTCCAGCCTCTGTGCACACTTGACAATTTTCGTAGTTGTCCTTCAATGGCTATTTCGCGCGCTTTTGCACTTTTCAACGGATTTTCACGGGACAGTTGTGACAGCGGTCTGATGGGTCATATGCTTCAAGTCGGTTAGGTGGTTCGATTCCATGTCCTGTCTTATTATCCTGACACGGTCACAGTGCCGAAATATATACCTACGTAAAGTGCCATTTGCGGCCGGCAGTTAATTTACAAAAGCTGAGAGCACTTGTTAATGCCGCCATCTCTAATGCAAACACAAACATTTTCCAAAGCTAAACCAATTATGCAGCGCACAGATGACAAAGGCAAATTCAATTACTTGTGCAGAATTTGCACAAAATTCAATCAATTCAATTCATCCCAGGCCGAAGAGCCCTCAGGAGAGTCGTCTGTCAACAAAAATTATTGTGTGCAATAATTCCAAACGAACTTACAAAAGCACACACACGCACACACACTCCTCGCATCTAGGACATGCTCACAAATCCTGATTTTGTCATCGACAGGCATGTGGATTACTACCAAAGTTCTCCTTGATTTATTACAATCTCATAATCCTGCCGCGCTTAAATACATTTCGTAATTATGAAATATTACCATAGTGAAGGCAAAGTACATATTCTCCATGAATTTAAATTTGTGTGTATGGTAAATTGCAATTGGCCAACGTTTTGCACAGAAATCCGTAAGCCAAGTCATATGCAAATAAATTGAATTTGCTTTACAAAGTGTGAACAGGCGCAACAGATGTGCGAAACTGACAGCTCGACAGCAGTCAGCCCTCAAGGAAAATGCTCGGAAATATGCATTTTCGAAGAGTAATTATTTTTTAACAAGGACATCAAATAAAGAATTGCACTCACTAATTAGAATTCAACGTCACTAATTACAGCTATTTCTATATTTAAATCTAACAAACTGACAATTACCGAGCTTTAAAGTACTCTCCAAAGTTTTTCAATTATTTATGTAAAATCCAAAACCCATTTTTGTAGCAATTTATGCGAATTTAATTTGTTAAACGAAACTTTTCTTTTAGTAATTAGGCCCATGCCGTATAAACCAATTAACGCTCTCGTTTCGGGCACATTAAAAAGGCATTAAAAGTGTTTTGCCAGGCCAGCTAATAAGTGACCAGCTCTGCAAAACTTTGTGCATAATAAACAGATTCCGGATCCCATTCGAATGTCCTGTTGGCCCCGGGGCAACAAGTAGCCATCCTAATTGTTAGCGCTGCCATTGTAGCCGGCTTATTTGCCAGGGATTCAATTGCAGGTCAAATCGCAGGGCCTTTGTGCTCAACGGGCCTTATTTAATTGCATTGATGCTCCAGCGTTGCCCTCTGCGTATGCATAATAAGCTGCAATATCAACCACTAACTGCCTTGTTACAGCCAGCAAACAAGCAGCAATGGCTGCAGGCAAAGCAGCCTGATATTGCGTATACGCAGGGTGGTCCACGGAGGAAAGGAAGGAGTAAGTTGCAAAGCCTTTAAGTTCTTCATTTCTCTTGCTTTCTGTAAAGTCGGGTGAATTATGTAAACCATTGTGGTCGCGACAAATTCCCTGAGCAAAATACACAGAGGAAAATGACAAAACCACATCAGGATTCCTCTTTATATTCCAATTCTATATTCTATATTCCATATTATGTTATATACGTATACCTTATCCTTCTTTCTGAAAGTTTCTGATATTAAGATAATCATTTCCGGTTACTATGTTATGTTTATTAAAGAAGGAATAGAGAAAATTTGTTTTTCAGGGTATGAAAACCTCAGTGTACCCATACACACCTTAACAACCTTAACATTCCTTTTAGTGGCTAATAAACTTTGCGGGCTCCACTTTCCCGCAGGTGCGTGTTTCCATCGCCCCAAATCCGTTCTGCCAATGCCTGCTCAGTCGTAATTTGTATTTTGCAGCCATTTTTCCGAAATGCTGCTAAATTGCATTTCCGCACATTCTACACCACGCTCCCAGGAATGTGGCTCGTAAATCTTAGTGCTAATGTGTGCATGTGATTTTCCCGGGCACAAGAGGCCGGCGCAGTCCTCTGGCCGGTGGTTTATTTATGCAGTTGTCGACAAAGTTTTTAAGTGCATGTCAATGTTTATTGCGGCAGGATGTGGCACATCCTTGGGTGTGTGTGTGTTCTTTCGGGTTTTGGGGTTGTTTTTGTTGTGGCTGGGAATGCCTCGGAGAGTGTGAAAGAGTAAGGAAACGTGTTACGTGTCGAGTTTGCTAGAAAGTGTGGCCATGTTTATTCTCCGGTCAGCTGGAGAAAGTTTCTGGCGATGAACCGCACTTAATGTAGTTCGAACAAAAGTCCAACCCATTGAATCAAATTCCGCAAAAAAAAAAAAACTAAATCCCCTTTTCAAGTTGACCCTTGTTTCTGTGACACTCTAATCTCCGGCAAACGAAAATGCAGCTCGTTTGCGTCGGCCAGAAAGGTAACTGCTGCCCAAGGTCGTTCAATTTCAAATTTGCTGACCGCAGAGCCACAATTGAAGTACAGGATATGTGCTCTGAATGACCAGGAAGCACAAAAGGATCCAACTATTGTCGGCATTGTTTCGCTTGTGTTGTGATAGAAAGAATACCAAGCTTCCTTGTAATTGTCCTAGGTAAATTGACCCAAAAACTAAAATTTGCAGTTTAAAGGGAGCCCCCAAACTTTGTTAGTCCTCTCTTTGGGTTGCCTTTTTTTCTGTTGTAAAACAATTAACATACGCAGAAATGTGTAAATAGTTTCCCTTGTCCGGCTTAATTAAATGTTGATACAGGATGCCACAAAAACCAGTGAGACGGGGGTCAAAAAAGTTGGCACTCGACACGTCCAGAATTCCGGCAAATGGCACAACAATAAATATTTACATACTCATTAAACTTTTCACATTAAAATAATATGGCGACAGGAGGAGCTTCGGCCTGTGTCCGGGACGCAAACTAAATAGTGAACTACACCCGGAATAACAAGAACAGGAGCCAGGAGGGAAGCTTAAAACTTTTTCGATCTCCCTCGCAGCAGGAAAGTTGGCCCAGTGGCCCCATTCCCCGGCTGAATCCTGGCCAGGACGTGTGGGTCCAACGGCGAATCCTTGGCTCACGTGCGGTGAATTATAATCGGTGTTTGGAGAAGGGTCCAGAGGTCGAGACTTTGGTTTGCGGTTGTCAAAATGCAGCACAATTGAAATGTTCGAATGACAAAATATTTTACCAGTTTGGCTTAATTACAGTAGTCAGAAAAAAGGGTTGATTGTATTTATTTATTTAACTTTCAATGCGCAAAACAACTCATTTTTTATTGTCGAGTTACTAAGAAATTTAATTCACTTTTGTTTATTTTGTGACATGTTTGTATTTCATATAATATAAACGAATTTCGTCCTAATTGGGTTTCACTTTTATTTAAACTATAAACACTGTCAATTGTGTGTGAGACCAATTAGCAATCTAAACTCAATTCCAATTTTTAAAAGTTTTTCAGATATTATTCCTATTTCATTTAAATTCATTAGTTTATCATATATACTACTATAATAGTTCAAGTTAAGGATTTAGAATAATAATCTTTGAAGCTTCTTTTCTATTTATATGTAAATATATATTTGAGAAATATTAAATAATATGAATATACTGTAGCCGGCCAGTTAGCATTAGTATGCTCTGGTCACTTTAATTGAGAGGGTACGCTCAGGTCAGATCAGGGAGACTCGCTTTCAAAATGGAGTTTTTTGAGTGGAAACTGAGAGTAGCGGATCACTTGGTGATAGAAACTGAACAAAACAAAAAGTGTAAAAACAAGAGCGAAGAAAAGACAAAACCAAGTATAGAACGCTGTAAATTAAATAATAAAGAATAGATTAATTTGAGAAATAAAGAACAATAAACAAAGTGAAGTGTTTAAATTTAAAAGGCTGGCACAATCCAAAATGAACATTTTTGTAAATATTAAGAATATATATCTCTAATAATATAATTTTCGATAAACCATTTAAATTCATGAAAGATAAGGCTTTAAATCTTTTTAAACTTTGAGCAAGCTAAAGTTGAAGCCAACATTCAATTCAATCCACCAACAGACGAAGGCTTTGAAGGGGAAATTCATAAATCATAATTTCGGCCATGTCATGGCGCTACGTGTTCCCTTCAAAATGGCCGCCAGTCAGCAGCAGCCACATCCGCTGCGGCAAATACGAACACAAACACAAACACCAGCACCTCCGCCTGCACACCTTGATGTGTGAATGATTTATGTAAATGAAATTGTTGGCGAAAATCGTTTGCTTCATTTGAGTGCATCGCATTTTTGCCAGCCACATTATGCTACATTATGCTATGCCGGCGGTTTGCACATTTGCACAAAGTGCCTGCAATTGACTTAAATAATTGAGAAACGTGCTGTGGTGGCGGCATGCAATTTTAAAGTTTTAATTTGCTATTTACACGGCCACACGGACATGAGGCTAGACCATTGTTGTGTGGCCCCAAGCGCCGTTATGAAACATTTAAGGCCGGCGTGTCCCTGCGGGCGAACGGCCTTGAGCGCCGGGTTGCAGGGTGGGTGTCTGCAGTCCTTCTGCACACCCATTTTTTTCTGTTTTGTCCGCGTTGGCCACACAGCCAGCCCTCATCAAGTGCCAGCACGTTGATGGCCAGGCACAATTAAGTGCATTTTATGTATGCTGCAGTTGCTCAAGTATGCTAATGACTACTGCCCCACCCCCATGCCACATGACACTGAGTCCCCCCGCCTCTACCACACAGGGAAACATAACATAGCTAAAGTGAGACTCTTGAATGTGTACTAAATAAGACTGTGTTTGCATACGTACCTTAACTACAACTAACATATTTTGCTATAATTATCATACGAAGGGAATAAAAATGATTAAAAATATATAATCTGACGCAAATTTAAAGTATTACAATCTAAGAAATAAAATCAAAACTTTTTTCTCTTAAGATTCATGCAGATTCTGTCTTAAAGTTTGTCTCTTTAAGGCATCTGACAAACTAAAGGCAAAACTGGTCGAGCATGCCCTAATCGGGCTGCAGGAATAAACCGAATGTGTTGGAAAAATGGCCACAGGAATCATGACCACTCGAGCCCAACGAAGTTGCCAGGATTCAAACGAACACAGGAAACGGGTTGGGTGGAGGGGACTGTTCTTTAAGGTCTGGCAAAAAATTTCACTGATTGGCGCCTTAAAGTCTGCAAGTTTGTTTTCTATTCTGATTTTTCAATGCTTGATTGCTTCCTCGAATTCACCAAAGCGGGCCTTTTAACCTAATGGTTTTTTAATATCACAAAACAATCCCTTTGACCCGCCACAATGTAAAAACCCTCCATTATTGTAATTATAGCAATGGATAGCTTGATCTTATAGTATAGCAAAAGTTGACTTAAAGCCAAGGCATTTCAATGTTTGAGTTTCAGTATTGTTATTAATGGGTTTCTCAATGATGACAACAATTACATCAATGAGGAGCGCATTTAGCATAGAAAGTCCTTGGTGTGCTTGTTCTTTGGATTTAAAATGTCTGAATTAATCGGTATTTGTACAGGTTACCATCATTTTATATTACACTTAATACACGTTGACCCAATATTCTATCTAAATGCAATCTCTGCCCGCAGCCATTGCGCCCGTTCATTATTTGGTTCGGCTCGAATTAAGTGCCTAATTGCAATATGTTCCAACTGATTATGCAAATCCACTCGAATACCCGTATACTCTTCCTGCTAACCATTGGATTACCGCAGGCACCTGCGCTCTACAGTTTGCAAATGTATTAGAGACAGCAAAATTCTGCATGTCGAAATCCAATGTCAACCAATTTTAGGCGATTAAATGATTGTGGACACTGCTGGGAAATGGGAAAAAATTAAAATGACGTTTGAATGCTGATTTCCCGGCTGACGTTGTCAATTTGAATTTTAAATAAAATCGTTTTTCGCTATCCTGCCACACCTTTTTCACCCAGGAATTTATAGCAATTAAATAAATAGCTCTTCGTGTTTGTTTTCCTTGTTGCTAATAGTTTGCCTAATTAAATGAACAGCTTTCGGACAGACTGCTGTTAATGAGTAGGGGCATTAAAATTAAATAACTAACACTTGCGTCTGTGAATAATTTAGGTTGCTTTGATTGAAGTCATTTCAGCAGACTTTCTCAACTTCCCCTGAGCCTAAGCTCCAGTTCTCCATTCACTTTCCGTATACTATATGCAGGACAAACATTCATTTCGTTTCATTTATTCTAGACAGACATCAGTTTTCAATCAATAATCCCTGCGAAGCCCCAGTAAGGATGTCTGCTGCACGAGCTCCTTATCTCTGCCATACTAGAGTTTTTGCACAATTTAAATTACATTTGTCTCTCTGCTGCCGAGGGAGGAGACAAGTTGCCAATGCGTCCGACTATATGCTGCACATAACTTGTGTCAACGCCAAAGGAAAAACCTCTGGCACAGTGGTTTCTGGGAAAATGTGCTTTCTTTGCCAAAGGATTCCGATATATTAATAGAATTCACAATTTAATATTTCACTTAATCTACATCGTAAGGGCAAATCTTCTTTTCTCCTTTTTGTTATTGACTATGACTTTGAGAAAAATTTCGTTTTACATTGAGTTCTTGGATTTTCCTCTCAATCTTCTTTTGAAATAAATGAACGAATTTTTTTAACAGGAAAGTCCTTGGCGATCGTCCCACTATGTGTGGGATTTATAGTTGCAGATGTCGCCGCCACTGCGCCCTCGTCACAGCTCAGAAATTTGCATAAGTGGAAGTTTCTGTTGCTTTGATTCGGCTCGAGTCCTGCGTCCTGCGTCCGGCGCTTGAGACCTGCCACATGTGGCAGCCCGGCATGCGAAATTATGAAAATGAAGACGCAGTCACACAGGATCTGGAGCATGCCCAGGGCCTCCTCTTTCACTCCTCCCAGCTGTAATCGCTGGCATGCGTTTGCAAATATTTGAAAGAATTTCGTTAATGGAATTTGACTCGCAGCGCAACCAGGACATGATTGGATTGCGGCCAGAGGGACGGGGAGACGCAAAGGATGTAGGGAGCAGCTGGGGACGACTTAGACAATGCATGACAGACAATAGCTGGGTGCTGCGAACAATGCGAACCGCACAAGTTGTCAATCAGGCGGAAGGATCTCTTTCGCCCAGCCTTTTCCTCCACCATCGCTTCTTATCGTCCTCAAGGGCGTCTTAAAGTCAACACGAAATTTAATTAATGCCAAAGTTGGCAAGAGGGAAACGGGAAATGGGAAAAGGGCCAGTGTCGACGACGCGTCGTCACATGATGCCATGGAATATATTCCGGCATTAGCAGCTGCTGCTCTCGCAGGACACGTGCTGGATCCCCTAGCATTTTTTAAGCATTTAAAACAATAACAAGACACGCCGAGAAGCCCCGGGCTATTAGCGTTAGCCAGCCCCGTGCCAGGTAATAAATCTCAGCCTGTCAGCCAGCTGCCTCCGCCAGCAACATCAGCAACATGTACAGCAGCAACAGAACCAGCCACAAGAGCAGCAGCAACAGCAACAGCAGCAGCAGCAACATCATCCGCACCGACTTATTTACAGTATTTAAAAGGCGGTCGCGGCATGAGATTTTCACCCGCAGTTTTCCCGCCCCGCTTTTCCCGGCCCAAATTACCTGGCATTCTGCCGGTGACGACGACGCGTTAATCTGGTCTTGGCCAGGAGTTGGAATGAGTTGCAAGCGCTGCCGAGATGCCGCACGAAGCTCTCTCATCGCAGATGCCACCGCGGCAAGATAAACTGCGAATGAGTGAAAATCAATCAAGGTAAGAGGGCGATTCGTAAGCCACTCGTTCGGCATGAAAGTATCTATAAATTTCAGGTAAGCATTCGAGTTTTCGAGTAGCACTTTCAAAGTGTAAGTCTTAAGAAGATTACCCTGTGGTAATTTTCTACCTTACTGTAAAGATTGAACATCTCAAACATCCAGTATCGGAAAAGTTTTCATCGGATTCTATAACTTTCTTTGATACTTCGTATGTCCCATTTACAAAACCTTTTATCCTTGCTAATTTCCAGCTGTGTTCCCATAGCAACTTTAAAAATAAAATAAACCTTCAACAAAGTCAAAATATTTATTTTCATGGATTTTTATTTGTTTGAATCCTGATTCTATTACAGACACACAAAGGCCAAAAAAACGCACGTGCATCTCGCTGATTGCTATGAATATTTTTGGAAATTTCACGCTTGACCTTTCCACTCTTCTCCGCTCGACAATTGAATTGAATTCGCCATAACTCACTAGATACGCCGAACAGGAACGGAAATAAATGTCAATAGCAGTTATTGGGTGAGTGAGATGTCATGCCAATGCCATCCATACCCACATGTATATCGATATGAATATAAACATAAAAATAAATATACGTGCATGCCGGTAACTAAATAACTAAAATTGTTGCGAAGAGCGCGCGCGGAGTGCAAATATTTGATATGCCGGCGTATGCCTTACCTTTGCTTTGAACTCTGTGGGGATGGGATGGGGACAGGTGTGTATCCTAGGCAAATATTGTCTAAGAACCCGTGGGAATCCTAGCACACAGCAGGCGGGCGTTTTCCTGCGCTCCGCTGGCTTGCTACCCACTACACGGCGAGCTCAAGGGTATAACCAGTCCATGCTCATAAACATAAATACTTTAAACTCATTTTTAAAATAATTAAATTAACAAAAAGGCAACCTTTTTGCTCTGAATACTCAGAGATCCTTTCGAAAATCAGACTAGGCACTTCGTTTAGTAGTCTTGTCTAAGAAAAGTATACAGTTTTCAAATATGTATGTATCCAAGGATTGTCTGTATTTAGAAGGATATATTTCCGTAGTTTTGAAAAACATATAAGATATATTAACAGAAATATATTTTCATGTCATCACTTGGATGAGGAAAAGTTTATAAACATGATAGCACTGAGATCGTTATATACTCTGGCTTACTTGTAATTACAGAGTATCACCTGGTCGGGGCTCTTAGGACCATGTCCTGCCTGCGCTGTTGATATCAAGTGGCAGGCGGCAATCAAAAGCGACTCCTGTTTCCAGAGTTTCCCCCATGCGCCTCCGGTTGCCATTCCTTGTAACGATACAATAATGCTGTCTCCAAAACGGTGCAAGTGGGCGTGCATGTGTGTGGCGAGGGTCCTTAGGGTAACCCGTGTCCTTTATGCCCGCATGAGGTTGCCACGTTTGCGGATTTTATGCCTCATATTGGCTTTTAATTTTACGCGCAACTGCTGAGCCGCAGTGTCAGCAGCTTTGCCACTGGGCCGGGCTATCAGCTAAATTATTGTTGGGATCATGCGGCACGGGCATTATCCTGCCAGGCCGCCTCATATCCGTCGCCTGCATTCGCCCTGCCCTCGATTTTTGTGCTTTATGCAAATAAATGTATATTTTTACGTCTCGCTGATATTTACGGGGACAACTACGGGTATTTATTCATTCAGCATTTGCATGTAGGATAATGATTATGGAACCCCGCCCCGGCCCCGGTAAATATGTATACTTGGGCGCCTTGGGGAAATCAGGACGGATGCCGCACAACAATGTGCGACACAAACTGTCGCTGGTTTATTTTATTACCTTGCAGATACTCACACCAGCAACACCAGTACACACAAAGGATCACCCACGTACATGTGTATAAAGAGCATTAAAAATGAATACACCGCACGGTGATTCAATTTGCGGCATTTTACTTTTCATTATCGCAGCCGAGTTGCGAAATTAACAATAATCATTTTTATGTCCCCACACATGAAGTTATTAAAAAGTATACGTGCAGCCGTGTGCGTGGGCCTGCACTGAGAGAAAAACCTACGACTTGAGTCAAGTATTGTTATTCGATAGTACATAATCTGAACAAATGGGAAAAAGGGAATAAAGGTTAATCTCATTAGATGGAAGCTTTGATTTCTTGGTATAGTAAAAGAAATAAAGTTTAATAAAATAATATGCAAATTTGTTATTGATTCATTTAAAGGATTATATAGTTCTCAGTACTGTCATTCTACTTTTAAATTCAAAATATTTTATGGTTTCTTTGTGTGTTTTTTTGTTTACTGTCTGCTTTTAAGCACAATTCCGCTTAAGCTCTTAATGAAAAGTGAATACAATGCGCAAGAAATCTTTGCGTCTTTTCCGTATATATAGTATTCAATTATGAAATTTAATTTACAATGAAAACAACAATAACGAAAGGTTATAACCATTAATGAAGTAAAAGATATACGCGTGGGCTTCACGCGTGAATCATTAATCTGCGGTAGCGAATAATAAAGTTAAATAAACACAGCATTAATTGGCCGCAAATAAAGTTCATAAGTTAAATATTTGAATTTTTTATCAATTGCTTTATCTGATGGTGATGAAACAATAATGAAAGAGTATTAATCCATTTTGTTTACAAAAAATAAAGGCTCTATTATTATTAATTTATTTATTTAAATACCATTAACACACTTAGTACTAAAAACAATTATATAATTTTGCAATTAAATAACATCATTTCTGTAATTAATGTAATTATGCCACTTTAATTATATAGTTATTTGTGAAAAACTATTTTATTTTTGATTTATTACTAGCATTACTTTCTATTTAATTTCACTGATTCACTTCACAAATTCCTATTGACAAGCCCTACGTGCTCACAGCCATAAAGTGATTAAGCAAACTCTTGGTGGCCTTTGAGAGGTAACGGAAGCGGAAGTGGAAGTGCCGCCACATACTCGGGAATAAAAGGAGAATGAGCTATTATTATTTATGGCTGTCGTGTGCGGCGGTCAGCTGGTTCGCAGCGAAAAGTCAGCTAGTTTCGTCACACGCTGCGTATGCTTAATGCGCTTTCATAATTCAGGAGCTCAGCTGCAGGTCAGAGGGCCAGTCAAGCGGAGCAAAGGCTTTAAGCCAAACAAGGGGAGGCGGAAGGATCAAACAGCGGGATGTAAACAAGGATTATTTGGCTAAAGACGCAAAGAAAAAAAACGAAGGCAAGTCAGGCAAATAAATGTAGCGGAAATTGCTGCAAGATGTCCCTTTGAGAGGTCGGCACTCTTCCTTTATTCTCTTTTCTCGAAATGTTTCAAGTACTTCTCTATCCTTCTATACAAGCTGGGCATTATTACTTCCATCACTGATAATATACCCAAAATTCCATTTCTTAAAGTTATTCCCGGTTGAAATTAATTTTGCTTTAAAATTTACAGGCACGTAAAAATCGCAGTCATAACCAGTAAAAATTTCAGGAGATTTTATATACCCATTAAAGCGGACATAAATTCAGTAACAAAGCTGGCCAACTTGGCTCGTTACGTTCTCCCATATCACAAGGCTATTAAATAATGCCAAATTTACTTTCTCTTTGGTGCCTTTTTTTTAGTACAGACTTTTAGTCTGAAAACTTGAGCGATAAGCGGATTCTAGTTGGGGATAGTTACTAGCCAGAGACCTTGACAGAAACTTAACTTGATGTATGATTTTCGTGCAAAATCTGACTTTGGAATCTGTGACAAACTCAAAATTTGTCATTAGTTACTTTCAGCTTTAAGAAATATTTCACATTTAATGGACTTCCTTGAATATACATTTGCCTGACTTATCTGAATTCCCATAACTTTATCCTGACCATTTTTGCGTTCATTAAATGTGAGCATACTTTCCTACTGGGAACTAAGTTTGTGGCTTATCTGGTTGGCTAAAAGGAATCCCAGCTGCTAATTGGCTCCTGCGGCACTGTCACTTATTCTTTGCTAAAAGCAAAAATAGGTAGAATTAGATAAAATTAGAGAGTATCTTCTTTCAAGTTTTTAAAGCACGTGTTTGCCGGAGGATATAAAAGGCGGATGTTGTATATTTATTTTTCTACTTTCAGTTTATTGAGACCAACCAACACATGAGCCAGGAGAACAAATCTCCCATGGCAATGTTGTCCTTGTAGTGTCAACCTTTATGGGGTCTCCCGCTTATTTCCACAGCGAGCACAATATTATAGCAAACAATATTCTTACGCTTTTTTATTAGCTCCAATATGATCGACCTTTTTCTTCTTTTGTCCTTAATAAAACGGGCATTTTCCACCACTCCTGACCCTCGGAAATCTCGCGTTTATCCAACGCGAAGCTTGGGCCTGTGTTCCTTTATTGGCCATTTGCCTGGCAAATTTCCCACTTGTCAACGGAAATTGCCAACCGGAAATTATTGTATGTGACAATGGAACTAAAGTGAGAAAGAACATTTTCTCACAAAACTATATTAAGGAAGAAGAAGGAGTAGCAATTTTCCCTTAGATCTGTGAATATATATTCAAGAAGTTTTCATTCTCTATTTTATTGAAATAATTTGCAGACTAAAATCTTTTTTTGTTCACACAAAAATTTCTTAATATTTCTCTAAGCTGATTTAATCAATATATTTCTTGTTAATATTTTGGACACTTTGCTTAATCTTTTAAATTTTTTTGGGAAATTGAATGGGAATGGGGTAATCATAAAAGCTTACATGTGTTTTTCTAGCACATGTTTAATAATTATTTTTAGTCAATCAGGAAAAATGCTTTTCAAGTCACAATTTAATTATGAGAGCACTGAGATTTATACATATCTGCCCCACCTGAATATCTTTTCCATCACCTTACTTTGCATTAATAATCGAATTCAATTTCAAAAGAAAATTGAATGAAATGGCTTGAAAAATACAAAACCGCAATTTGTATACCCTTAAAAGTAAAAAGCTCTAAAGCTAAGAATCATACGAAGTAATCAGAAATAAGAATAAGACTTGATAAAGTGAGCCAAAAAGCTAAAACAATATAAAAATAATTCCAATTGTATGTCTCTCACCACAAAGCATTCGCGTGTCATCGGCCGTTGGGTTGCATTAAATTTTTTATAAATCAATTTAATTTAATACATATTGAATTTAGCCTAATTTGTTTTCGTTTCTTATCTGTTGTGTTGCCTTGAATTTCTGTTTCTGTCCTGTTGCTCGCCTGGGGATTTGTGGATGGTCCTTTGAGAGCACATGAGCACATTCGCAAGGATGCGGAGTGTGAGGCGTTTGCATGTGAGTTTGCGGTTGCTTCTGTGCTTTTCATGCAAATGAAGACCCATACAAAAACCCATCGGATTCCATTGTTTCGCTGCGTTTTCTCATTTTATTGCCTTTTCCTTTTATTGGTTGCTATTGAAATTGAAAAACACGACAAAAATACAGAGCAGGACTCGTTTTTCTGCTGTTCTGCCATTGAAACGCAAATAATTAAAAAAACTGACTGAAATAATTATTCCTGTATTTGGTGCTCTCAATGTAATTTAACTTCTGAAATGGAAAAGTTTTCATTTACTCACTGTATTCTGCAATTTCGCATCTCCATTCGCAAGTTTGTTAATTAACCATGGACAATTTCATTAAAAAGAAACAAGAGTCAAGTTAAATGGGAAGTCGATTTCCACTTCATACCATATATTTTATTTCTATATGTATTACGACTCTTAGCTCGTAGAAACTAAAGAAAATTTCATGGAATTTAAAAACATCATGTAATATATTTTTATATTTATAGAAACCTCATCCAAAATTCTAAATTCATTCGAATTTATTTCCATTCTTCTGTTAATAAGATTTCCCAGAAGGCAGAGTAATTCAATACGTGCTGCATGCTTTCCATTTCACAATCAAAATCTTAACTGACAGTTTCATCAACTTTCTTATCATCATACAAATAAAAAACCGCTGCTCTTACTTAACTCAGATCCTTGCTACTTGTGCCTTATTTCAGCTGAACAAATTAACTGATTGCCTTGCCGATTAGCGATAAGTTTTTGGCATAAAGCAAAATTACAGGAAATATGCAAATATTTATTTTCACACTAAGTCTTTACGATAATGCCGAGGAATAGCCTGCAGGTTGATGCCTCTGCGTGCCAGATAAAGGACATCGTGCAACAGGACAAGCATTTGCTTTTAATGCCCATGATTAGGGCACTTAAACGGAGCTGCTTCACTCTGTTTTCGTTGTCTACTTTTAGGCCATTTAACCAACAAGCACAAGTTAAAATGCCTTTGGATTTGATTCAGAGAAAGAGACAGAGGGAGAGAGAGAGAGAGAGAGAGACAATGAGCAGATTCAAACACGCGCAAAGATTGTTTAATGGGGCGTATGAGTAACGCTCGGTGTTTGGAATTATCAAATTAATGCCTGTACCAGTTTACCTACCATTTTCTTTTAGTCTATTTTCGCTTTAGAAAAAAAGTTGCTTTCCCTTAGAAAACTTTATCCTGCGCCCTGCGCCTGCCGGTATTTTACTTACAACGAGTATTTTAACTTTTTTATTAAATTCGCCCGCGCAAGATGGCCAAGTTTGTTCCTGTTGCACAGTCTGCTTTAATGCCAGTTAGCTTATTAAATAAATATTTGGCATAACTTTTGGGGTTTCCGATTGACTACATCAGAATGGCAGAAACCCGTCGGAAAAACAAAAAAATACGAAATCAACGCAAAGCCTGAACAAGATTACACTGTTTTCCTATAAACTGGTGCCTGCTTTAACGCCCTAATAAAGATTTAAACCCAAATTGGGTCATTAAAATGTCTGGAAACGGTACTAAACATGCGCACTTCTCTGTAAATCGTTAAAAGTTAACTTAAACTGTTGAAACAAACTTTTATTTGATGTCAAAGAAAACATTGTTTTGTTTTGGGAATATATTTATACATACAGTAAATGAAAGATAAAGTAAGTCAAAGAGCAGTCAGAAAAGAACGTTTGTGTTGCTTTGTCTCAATTTTTTTCTTTTTAAATGGTTTACAATTGCAAGAGTAAGGCCCCAAGTAAAAAAATTTAAGATTTTACTACTATTTATAAAGAATGTTTTTTTAAATAACGTACAACTTAAAAAACCATCTGGAGGAAGCAAATAGTTGATACGGAATATAAATCTCGAATCACAATCCATTGATTAATGATCTTTTTAGTCGGTAAATTTTTTAAATTAAATTTTATTTATAATTTTAAATTATTATAAAGTAAGCAATGTTACATGATTGATTGTCAAGAAATTTGAACATTGTCCTTTTTAAATTAGACAGATGATTAACTTAACTGGTCTTACTAATTCGCATTATAATATAAATAATATTTGTTCTTAACTTCTGGATGAAGTTACTGGAAAACGGTCTTCTTTAATTGTTTTTGAAGCGGAATACATTGTATGTTACTTTTGTAAATATTCACTTACTTTACTTTATCAAAACTGCTTAATTTATGTATTTTTCCCTTGATATATTCCTATCTTAATCTATCTTGATTTACTGACCAAACCTTAGAATTATGAAATGTCTTTTACCATATTCCCAACACTTTGCCCTGCAATCTCTTCGGAACATCTGGCGCCATTAAGCTAACCATTTTGCCATTTAAATAGGTCTCCATTCGGCCATTAGCCTTCCAGTTACCAGTTATATTTGTAGACAAAACAAAACCAGAGACATTCAAAACAGAAGCTGCGGTCCTCCTGCCTTAATTATTTGAAAAGGGTAGGCATGTGGTAATACGAAATGAAACTGCCTAGAATTGGCTGGCTCTCAAATTGATTGCGATGCCGGGCATCACATGGTCGGATGACGAAATGAATAACTAAAGCCGCCGCATCTGCAAGGCAGTCATTCCACCTTCGGAGGAGTGAGACAATAAGGTGGCAATGTTTGTCTGCGGGTAGGTTAGGCAACACAGAAACGATTAAATTAAAATTGGCCTCAACCTCACATTTTCTATTCTGCGGACTCATGACAGAGATTTAAATGTGTCCCTATGACAAGGTATCACGTTGTTGGACTTTCTTAAAAAGGAAATGTATACACCTTGCTGTTATGGAGGTGTCTTAAAATTTTTGTACAGTAATATAAAATCCTACCTTGTATTAGACATATATATTCTTTAAAAAAGAATGTATAACAATATCTGTTGTTCATTGTTAATACAAAGAAGCGGATACCTGGATCACACTTTGTATGGCTACTCTCTTTTCTTTATGTTACAAAGGAGCACGTCCTGCGATGCATCGAAAGTGCAGCAAAAATCCACTGTCGCAGGATTGTGAGGATGTGACAATGTGAGTCCATAAATACAGGCCAGGCACGTAGAAGTGACGTGCATGATGATGTATCGTATAAGTTTCGCCCCCTGATTTGATCTGGGGCTCAGCATTCAATAGACCATCCTCACACGAGTGAGCCAACAGAAGTTATGGGCAATCCTTACGTCCATGAATCCCTTCCACGTGCCAGAGTTGATTTTTAGCAGGACTCAGTCAGTAGTCGGTAGTCCGGAGAAATCTGTGTTCGCTATTAAATACCGTTGTAAAGCAACCGGAATTTGTTTACATCCTTAGGCCAGTGAGCAGGTTATTGGTAATGGTGTCCGCCCTCATCCAGGATTCGAGACACGTCCGTGACATGTTCGTGTCCGTATTCATACTTGTGTATTTATTATTCGTCGTTGACACACGGAGCTCCTTACCAATGGCCTCAAATACCCACCATAGGGCAACCAATGCACGTTTCAATAAATTACATTTAAAATATAAAATAAGAGCACAATACGGTGAAGGTGTGGAGAAAGCCCAAAACGGAGAAACGGAAATTTCGAGGGACCAAAATCCTATTATTGCAAGTAGTTCAGTTTACAGCTATTTTTTCAGCTTTAAAGACGTCATGACTCCCTTAGTAACATATGCAAAGTATTGATATGCTAGCAGTTAGTTCTACGAATATCCTTTGTGTCCTTTATGCTAATTGCATGTACTTTGTTCATTCACCCAATTTGACTTGAAAGCCATAACAATTCAAAGGAATGTAATGTGGCCATAAATTAGCGAAAAACTCATCAAATTATTTCCATTTAACTCGCACCAATTTTTATGTTGCGAAGCCAACAGTCTACAATTTTCGCGGAATATATATATAAGTATATGAAGCGCCAACAGTCTTAGACCCTCAAACTACAGACCCAAATGATTTGTTCTGTTCGGTTCCGCTGCTCCGTAGGTATATAATTCATTCATAAAATACGCACGATTCGGAGGGGACGGGAACCCGTGCCAGAATCACGTCCACAATGTTGACAGTCATGGATAGAGCCAAAGCACGTGGCCAACTCTGCCCACACTCCGTGCTCGCGGCCCATAGAACAGCGGCAATTTCCACGCAGAATTTCCCAAACAAAGGCTGGGAAATTTCCCACTGTTTCACATGAGAGAGAGAGAGAGAGAGAGAGAGAGCAAGAGATGAGCGGAAAACTAAGAGAGCGAGCGAAGTCGACGGCGCTGCTGCTGTTTTCCACTTGGCTGTCGGAGCCAATGGACCAGTTTGGAAAATTCACACAGTCAGTTTGTTTTGAAATTTCGCCGCGCTTGGTTCGCCTCCGAGAGTTCACTGCTTCCTACCCAAATATATTCAAACACTGAAAAGTACTCCAGAAATAAATAAATAAATAAATAATACAAAAACTCACAACGTGTTATCGAATAAGCTAATCAATTTTCAATGGATGTCATGACTGGAAAAGTAATCGAAAATGTGTCGGGCTATATTTAAATTTGTAGGTACAAATGTTTGTTTTTGCCAACTGCTATTCTAATATAAATATAAAAAAAAATAGAAAATAAACATTAAAAAAAACACTTGCTCACATGTGCGGCTTTGGGTTAAAGTTATTAAAAAAGCTTTAAAAATTATAAATGCAACTGCATCTAATTATAAGCTTAAAATGTGAAATATTAAGTAACAGAATGTGGGGCATTTCCTAAAGAAATAAAATCAAAATAAAACCACAAATAAAGGTTTATTTTACCCTTAAATTTAAATTGAATGTGCGCCAAATGGATTTATCAACTCATCGGAAATTGTGAATAAAAAGTAAGTAACTTTGTCACTAGTAGCCTTATTTTGAATAATCTGAATTAGTGAATGTTTCCGGAACGAATTATTAAGTTCATACGGGAGTTGGAAGGTCTACAGTTAATTTACAACACTTTTATTTTAAATACATATATAGGGATAATTTCAGGAGTCAATTAAAAAGAAATATAAAGTACATTTGATCAATAACGAATTTAAAACAAATAGAAACGAATTACAAATTTTAAATATGTTGCCTTAAAAACATTACTCACATTTCTTACTTTTTAACTCAGTTTGCTCAGTTTATTTAATTAAGCTGAAGTGAAACAATAAGTAAAATGCAAGAAAAACACAACACGCAAGAAAATGCTAATTAATTAAAATAAATAGCTTAAAGTGCTTTTCACCTGCTCTGGGTATGTGTGTGTGTGTGCGTGCAGGTGTAAATGCTCCCTTTTGTAGTCGAGTTTTTCGTGTCTGTGCAAATAAGGGCCACCGGAAGAAAAGAGCCAACGGAAAGCGTGTCTAAGCCAAGCTCGGTCTAAGGGGCAAAAAAAAAACATTGCACCGATTACGTAATTAAAAGCAAATTTTCACAATGTCCCTGGTCCACGTCGTGACTCACAGAGAAAATTAGTAACGAAAAGTAAACAGCATTTAAACAGAATATTGGCCAGAAGTCGCAGAGAAAGGGGGGAAAACAACGGTGAGCTTATCCAGGACCAAAGTCACCGAGCGAAAATTAACTTAAAGCTAAGGAATCTCACAATCTGTCCCCGTTTTCTCGCTTTTTGCACTTCCTATCTGGGATCTAACCCCAACTCGCACATGATTACTCACATGTCAGCAGAAAAAGAAGATTTATTGCCAAGAAACCGAAAACCAAATGTTTGCCATTTCTCTTTGTTTTTGGTTACCTTTTGTTTTTACCTTTTTTTATTTATTTTTGGGAGCGAACCTCTACCTTTTTCCATTTGTTCTCTTCTGGGCTTGTCGGGAAATTAAACTATTAAGCTTTTTGCTACCGCTGCCTGCTGCTGCTGATGTGCGTAAAGTTTTAATGAGACATAAAGGACATGACGAAATTATGCCGGCCTTTGGGAAGTATCCCAGATCCTGCTATCAGAGCAGCTGTCATTAAGATGGAGCTAAAGCCATTTCCTCGCGGTCCGTAGACAAATTCTGTCCTGCCAGATAAGTGGAAAGGCCGTAAAAGTTTAGTGGACCGAATGAACATAAACTGACGCTGATTACCTGGCGGTAATTTTTTTGTTTTTCGTTTGTCGCTCTCCAGAGTCTAAGGTGTTTAAGCCAGGTTCGAGGGTCTGTCAGCAACAGGCATAGAAGTTATGGCACTTTTGGCTCAAGTGTTAACCATTAACATTGCGGGTTGGCCAAAAGAAATACTGTGTGTGTGTGTGTGACACCACGGGGGGGCTTGGGGTGAATTTCAAGGGCTCTGGTTACGCCTGAGGTTAGCCGCAAATCAGAAGGTTATTTAATGACTTTAAACAAATGTACCTGTTAAAAAGAAGAGCTTAGAAAATGTATATATTTCTAAAACATATTCACATTCATTTTAACTTTACTTTTCGTTGGTTTTTTTGTCCTATTTTCAAATAAGCTTACTTTCAGCTTATGTTTACCCAACAGTCGAGATCATTCACCAAACAAAAAGTGATTTAAAATAACATATTTCGCCCAAGTAGATTAATTCGATTCAGCACATGTACTATACATCAAGATTCAATCAACACAATCAATATTTTATGCGTCAATTAAATATTTTAAATATTTTGACCATCCCATCATCATCTCTGTGCTGAACTTGGCGTGCGGCAACCAAAAGATATAAATTCAGACAAAGTATGAGCATTTATCTCTCCCGGGGGCCTGATTCTTATTCAATTCTATTTATCTGGTCCTGTAGATTTATGGGCTTCATACGGGCAAACCAGAAAATTAACTAAGAAAAAAATCTAATCGCGTACTGCATTCAATTTAAATTCATTCACGATGCTCGCCTTCCCTTCTCCCACATATAAATTTCAACCTTATGCGCCGCCTTTATTAATCGCCTTACAGTTAAGTGGTGAATTTTACGACTCTTCCCAACGGTGCAAAAAATTTAATGCCCCAAACAACTTTTCTATTTATGTAGCTTTGAACTATGTTTGTACTTCCAATCAAAAATCTGATGCATAAATCTAAACAAATAAAAATCGGATTTGGTTTAAAAATAGGTTTGAACATTTTGTTTCTCTTTTCTTTCGATTAAGTCTTTAACATTTTCTAAAGTTTTCTACTTAAAAACATATATGTTCCGTAAAGAAATTTGAAATCATAAAATTTATTTTATATATGGTGAATTTAATTGAGTTTCTTAAAAGGAAACCAAAAAGAAATCTTATAACTACCCTTTCAAAATGTTATGATTTTCTTTTAAGTTTCATAATATATTTATATTAAATCAAATTTTCGCAATTAATACACAGAAAGATAAGATTTTCATTATTCATCTTTCAGATTTAAATAAGTTGTAGTAGTATCTAAAGTTTTCTAGTTAAAACAACTATGTTTCGTAAAGAAATTAAAGTTAATATAATTTACTCTATCTATGGTGAGTTTATCTTAATTTTCTTAAATGGAAACCTTCCCTTTAATAATGTTATGATTTTCTTTTAAGTTTGATAATATATTTATATTAAAATCAAAATAAATATCTTTCAGATTTCAATTAGTTGTTTTGTTGTCCTTACAATTAAAATAGAAAATATGCCTTTGGTATGTTTCTAAAAACACTTTGGTAATTTGTTTAGCGCAAAAAAATGTGTGTTTAGTTAGCGATTCGAAATGGCCCAAAGTACAACAAGTTGTCTGGGCGCCTGCCTGCCATTCATTCATTCATTCATTCGATCGATCGATGAACCAACGCCGATAATTAATCGTCTTGCTCGCTGACTTTGAGCAATTGTTGAAACATTCCTATGCCAAACGGGCATTCGGAAAATCCGCCCCCTCCCCCCTTTGGCTTATCATTTAATTGGCTGCTGTGTAAATTGCTCACGAGCTCTCAAGTATTGGCAATCAATAAACGTTATTCAATATGTGCGACCTCTCGCGATTTCATATGATTTGTCAGTTTTTTGCGCGAACGCATTTATTTGTTCAGCATCCTCATTGTGCGCATTTTGCATATATTTAAATTCATTTCCCATTACAATTTGTTGTGTTTCCGCTCGCCGCTTGACCATCACGAATTTATTTCATTTCATTTAATTTTTACGCGCACTTTTCATCTATTTTTCCGTTGGATCTGTGCAAATATGCAAAATGATTGACAGCACAATTAAGACGCCGCAAAACGAGGGAGTCTATCTCCCCGGAGGGGCATTGGACGTGGGGCACGGGGCGCAGGTGTGCGGGGCACGTGGCGGAGCTGCAACCTTATATGGCAGCAAAAGTTAACTTTTTTGCTATTCCCTCATCAAAAAAGCAAAAGCGCGTCGCAAAACATGTGTAGCAGCAGACAATGGACGCTTAATTTGAACATATTATATATATACTTTTCAGAAAGGTAACGAAGGTGATGTATCGCGATGAGTAGAGGAGTCCTCCTAGAATAGTGTGACAATAAGCTGATGAATACAACAGTGATATTAAAGTGTAAAAGAATATTATATGATGTAAGAACATGAGTAGACAATGTAACTTAATTCTTGAAAGTGCAGTCACTTACCTTAAAGTTCCAGGTATCTTGAGTGTTGCTCAAAAATACAATAGTAAACAAATTCACAGAAATCTAAAATTAAGTTCACACTCTCCCGTATCCCTTTGTATTTTGGGTCAAATGTCACTATAAATTAACATAAACTCCGAATCGGCGGGGCATTAAATATATAAAAGTTTTGAGTATTCCTATTGCAAATGTTCCGCCATGGGTGCCAGCAATAGCAAGCCACAGACAGTGCAGTTGGCCAATCCCATCCAGATTACCCGTGATGTGGCGGATCGGATTAACCAAGCCACATCCAAAAACGCGAAACTCGGGACAAACACCTGCGAGACGTGTAGGCAGAGGGGCGAGACAGGAGCCATTGCCAGTACATTGGAACACAAGGCGATAGAGGCAGGGGAAGTGCAGGCTGTTAACGTGGCCAAGTCCTGGAAGAAGCGCTCCTCGGAGGCCGAGGAATCTCAGTTCGATCAGTCCGTGAAACGAATTCAGGAGCTCTTCGGCAAGCCAAAGACGTGGTCAACGGAATGCACAAGCGACATCAAAAATCTCGAGGATGAAGTCATCCACTGCTACCAACGGTATCCCAACGAATCCCTGCAGTGCTCCGATTTGGCCAAGCAGTATAACAGATTTGTATTGGTCAGGCAGAACGACGAAATAGCCAAGATGAAAACAGATGAAGCGAATGAACCTATTCCGTTTGGGTAACCCAAAGAAAGTAACATAAAATTACAATCAGTCAAGTTGCATATAAAATTCCATTCGCTCAACGATTGGTGCGCCAATGGTTTCAGGGAAAACATCTCCGCGGCATTTTTAAATAATATATCTGAATGTATACGTACTTGCTGGATGCTCAATTCAACCAAAAATTAGTTGCATGCAGTCTAAATGTTTTATTCTTTTATTAGCCTTGGCTGATTGCCAGCAAACAAGAGTCGTCAAACAAATGAATGGCAACGTGAAAAGCATGAAAGCCAGAAAGTGAAACATGCATAAATAAAAAACAAACACGCGCCGTACACGTAATACCTCTGCGTTACGTTTCCCGTTCCCATTTTCTGCTTGTTTTTGCGGATAACGCGGCGTATGCGCGATGTGTCGCTCTCAGCCTTTCATACCTGTCCTGCGATTCATTATAAACGCATTGCAGGCGAAAGAAAACTTTGCCAAGTGAGTGGCCAGAGTGGGCGGTGTTTTGAGTGAAGGGAAAACCAACACAGGACTCGCACGGTCTTGGGCTCAACGACTGCCTTGAACTACTTTCCGCCACAATGTCTAGCTCAATGTGCATTAGTGCAACTTACTCTCGCCATTCCAGCAAATGATGTGCCACAGGGCACCATAGCATGGTGGAACACTCCTCGAATCTTGGGGCATAGAAAATAGAAACAAACGGTGTTTTGGATCTAAGAAAAATGCCTTTAACTAGTTAGTATATGGACAAATTTATCCTTTTACGTGTGTGTTGAGAAAAGATTTGTTTTTTAACTATGAGAAACTATGTATTGCAAAAAGTTAACCAGTTGAAAATTTATCCCAAACTAACTATAGTTAAGATATAAATTTATTAACTCGAAATATTTGTATTCTCTATTACATATTTGTCATCAGAGAGGCAGCAAAAATATTATTTTTGGCTGACTGTTTTGTTGCTCTTTCAGTTATCTTAGACCTATGTCTGTTGGAGAGTATTTCTGCTCTCGACTTCCCAAATTAAATATTCCGCTTGCAATGAGAAGCCCTAAATCATCTTCCCACTTTTTGCGGGCGGCTTAAGTTCCACAGTCTTATTTTCGAGATTTCCACATACTTGCCTTTTGTGAAGCGGTCTCACATTTTCCGCCATAAATCTGGACAATAAATGTTCTCCGGTTAGAGGAAAACCTGCCAAGTGCCAGAAGAGTTGTTACCGCCATCATATTTTGGAGCGAAATTGGATTTTAAACATTAAATTTGTCTCGCACCTCAGGCAAACAGAGAGTTTTCGCAATTATTTATGCAAATTTAATTCGAGCCAACGGAAAACTACAGAATAAAGCCATTCCATATATGTTTCTCCCCTTTTCCGGATCCTCCCTGCGAGGTCAAGTGCAGTCAGCTATTAGCGCCCAATGACACAATCGTTGGAGCTATTTTTGCGATATCTGATGCGTTTTTGATTGAACTATTGAGTAAACTAGGCGGCTTGTTGAGAGCTGTCAGCGTCGCCAGACATTCGCATTTTAAATGCAATTTTCATGTTGTGAAAATGAATGGAATGGGAATGTATGCTGTTGAAATATATAAATGAAGCCTACTGGTTTTACATTTGCACACACAGCATATGCATACACATATTTATCTTTTTTATGATAAGTGTGTATACATTTTTTGAACGTGTGACTGAAGAAATAAGATCTGCAGGTCTCTGGCAAAGTTTGTTTTACAATTTCGGCAGGCACACGTTCTCTCTCACAAATCATGGGATACTAAAGTGTATTCGAATTCATTTGGTCTTAAAGTAAAATTGACAATTTGAACAAAATCAGATAATAAACATGGGAGCTATTAACGAATAAAGTTTCTCCAACATCTTGTATTAGTCCCGCCAATAAGTGTTGCTCAACATGTTCCTAGCCACATTTTTCATCACTTTCCAACATTTTTTTATGCATTCCGCCTTATTTAAATTAAGAATTTTAAAAATTTTAGCATAATTAATAAAAGGGAATTAGCCATATCCATGTTTCTTTTAATTTAATGTAATGCTTTGGCTAGACGTAACTTTTGACTTCAACTTTTCTACTTGTTTTAATCTTAATGTTACTTTTTTGAAATAAAAATGTCGCCAATTTTAAAAATATCTCAAGTTTTATCTTATCTTATCTTACAAATGAAGTTTTTGTTACAAGTTACAAATGAAGAATAATAGTTTTACAAAATATTTCGAATTAAAATATTATTTTGCTTTCTTTTTAAAGGTTCATTTATTTTAAGATGTTTTCTATTGCCAGTCATATTCTGTTTCGATTGCAGTACATACATAAGTGCCCCAATAAGTATATATCATTTTTTTATCTTCTTTTTTATCTACAGCAATAAATAAAAGTTATGTTTTTAAATCCCCCTTATTTCTATGCAAATGCAAAACACTACAAAGTAATTACTAATAGTAATACATGTACTTTTAATTATTGCTGTACCTCTAAATACCTGTAAAGCTAATGTTTTTAATTTTTTGAAATATTCATGGCTTTGTTTTCAATAATCCCATAATCGCCAGTCAATTGGATGAAAATGCAATGACAAATATTAATGGAAAGCCATCGATGCTGGTGGCAGCCACACAGTTCAATGCACGCTGCACATTTTATCTATTTTCCGACTGTGGCTTATTTGTCTCGCTTTCGGTTTCGGGTTCATTTGTTTCGGTTTGCAACGTGCCTCGCATATCTGCGATGAACGGTGACTAGAAATGAACGATAAAGGGGATTCCCAGCGACTTTAGTGCACTCCTTGGGTTCATTTACATTCGGGGTCCAGTCAGATTAATGGTCTGGCATATATCTCACAAAAGTTAATGCCGTCGGTTTCATTGCTTCATATCTTTGCACTGGCATCGCTATTAAAGCGTGCAAGTTATTAGAAAAATGCGTGAGAGGCGGACTTGTAACGAAAAAAATGCCCCAAAATACTGAAATACCGACACGAAAACGTAAAAAACGAAAATTTATTGATGCTCACTTCCGCAAACAACCGCAAAAAGCCAGACAGCAAAAGCAGCAGTACAGGAAGCTATGTGTTCGAGCAATGAAAATAAAACAACATTAAAAATGCATAGCAATTCACAGGTTGGCACTAGAAACACACTTACTTACCGCCACAAATGTGTTTTAATTAAATAACTAAGAAAACAAATAATGTTTAAAGTAATAGCTTAATATAATGTATATTTATATCATTTGTTTTACTTCAATAACTGTTAAAAAACACACACATGAGTTCACTATACGACAGAACATGAAAAATACCAAATAACAAATTAATACTTTATAGTTTATTTTCTCATACACTTTAAGTAAAACGTATTAAGGAAAAATGTATACTAAAAAACAACCAACAAAAATTACCAATTTTACTATTCCGATAAAACTTTTTCTTAAAAAAATATGGTCATGCACCACGACTTTGTAAGCATACCCCATAAGGAAAGCCAAAGCAATTGGAAGGGCAAACATTTATAAAACACTTTTGGCCATTTCTCTTCATTAACTGCATACCAGGCGAAAATAGGGGAGTCCCAGCAACCAAAATCCTTCTCTCTGAATGGTTCTCATTCCCTCCTTCATTCCTTCCCGTCGTCCTATACACAGAGAACAAAAACGTGCATATCTATATGGCATTACTTTACTTTACTTGAATTAGTTTATATCAAAACACAACACTTTTATTTCTGAATTTGTTTTTAAGCAAGTGTTAATTTAAATTGATCTAATGGACAATTAGAATAATCTTCTATAGAAACACAAAAAAACACTTGTTAATTAATCCCGAATTCTTGTGATTAATTCAACTAATCGGTAATGCTAATATCGAAATTATGGGCGAAATTAAAAACGTCCTATTTTGTATAACTATTTAGATATATATATGTTCTAGCGTCAGGATATTAAAAAAATCACATGTGTATATTGCAAAATGCATGCATTCATGATTTTCTCTGTGTGTACTCATCTCTTTCGATTATACTGGAAAAGTGCGTATTGCGGATGTCCAAGGAGGCGTAGTCGCTTAATGAAGTTTCCCGCCCAAATTCTTGTTGGCCACTTGATGGTCGGACATGATGTAATTGATGATGAGGGATGGGAAACCGGCGACACTTTTGACAAATCACTAAACACAAAAAACACCGTCCAATTAAAGTGTTGTTGCTCTCGCTTATCATATTCATGGATCATATTTTTCAAGGGCTCTGGTTTTCTGTTACGACAACAACAAAACGTCTGGGGTGCCATTAATTTGTTGTAATTCCATACGATACGGCTGCTTGAATATTACCGGCCAAGAAAGGGTATCCTATAGTATGCCTTTATGTATACTTATCAAATGTTGTCTATTAATAAAGCGAAATGGAAACCGAGAAAGATTCTGAAGGTGTGGAAAAATGGAAAATGGAAAATGCAACGCCCCGTTAATAATTAATTGCATAATTAACCGCAAATTAAGCCACACACGAGCGGTGGCAGCAGCAACAACACCACCAACCGTGGATAAAATAACAATAAAACACAATGTCAACACAGTTGGTAGCACACATTCGGAGAGATAAATAAGATGGATTCCGAGAGCCGCTGGTCACAGATCAGTTGGAAAAGTTGTATTCCACTTGAACCGATACTTTGCGCATCACTCGGCCGCGGAACAGCAATAAAACACAATAAAAACCATAAAGCAAATATTGAATTTCAAGCAAATATTATCTTTCCTGTTTTTGCTAGTTTTTTCTAGTGCTTGTTGTTGTTGTTGCATTTTTTGCATTGTTTGCTGCAGTCATGGACAGCAAAAAGTTGGCAAGAAAACAAGTTTTTCCACACGCTGTAGTGCCATCGATACAGCTTGGATAAATTAATGAGGAAAATCTGTAAATCTAGATACCGAATTTATATATGTAAAATATTTGAAAGAATATCAAGTATTTTTAATTACATTAGTACATCATATGACAAAAAGTTACAGATTACATCAGACATTAAATATCTGACTTATATGTATATAGATACTGGAGTTCTATTTCTTCCCTTAAGCTGCTTGTCTTGTTCAAGGAGAAATGTTTAAACAATGTTAAATTATCTTCATACGAATATTTTAAAGTTCCTCAGAAAGAGTGTTGGGCTTGAGGCGCTTAACAGCTATTCTGCGTTGAATTTGATTTCTTGAGAATGGAAGGACGACATCATTATTTTTAGCTGACATCAAGGCAAAGGCAGCTATAATTATGGCACTCGTCCTGCTCTCAGCTGCATAAATGTATCTTTTCTGCCGCACCCGCACCGAGACAAAGGCGTTGCAACGCCTCGTCAGTCAGTAAAGAGCCTGAGCCCTCGACTTTAAATTGCAGCGACATCATTAAAGCCATGTCGCACTAGGATGTGGATATACACATTTATGTGTGTGGGTGTACCGTACATGTGAAGGTGGATAAGGATGCGGGATGCAGCTCCGTCGCCACTCAAATTAAGTCGCAAAGTGCACTGTCAAAGCGCATTTCATATGCATAAGGGAGCCCCAGCCTTGTTTACCAAAGTCATCACTGTGGTTGGCCTACTTTCGGGGCCTTTAAGGGTCCAGGCGACCAATTCTACCAAAAAATAACCCTTTAATAAGCGTTAAATTGAATGTCATCAAGCAATGGAAAAAACATAAAACTTGGGTATTTTTATTAAAAAGATAAATTGATGTATTATACAAAGCGACTATGATGTACCCTAAAATCGTGCTTGTATTTTATGGGTCAAACCGAACTAGTATATCATATAGAAATTGTTATAGAAATGGATGTTGCATTCTACAAAACAAAATTATAATGGTAATATTTTCCAACCTATTTCCATATCCTTTAAGGCTTAATCATAATCATACAATTTTAGGATTACTATTTTTTATAAAAAAGGAAGAGCTATATCATAGAAGCTATAGTAAAATGTTTATGAAATGTGCTTAAATTATTTATTTACACATCTTTAAGTTCTTTCTTATTTTATATTTGAAGAAGAATAATACGTGACTTTCTGGCAATGTTTTTTGTACCTCTGAAGCAAATTCAAAGAAATATCTAAAAATTAAATATTTTTCTATCTTTAAAATGGCTACTAAAGTTAGTTTCAAGGATTATTATTATTTAACAAGGGAATCACATTACCCAAACATTCGCAAGGTCTCCCAAACAAAGCGACCGCGTCCCATTTATTTTCATTTTTACTGTTAACCGAAGGAAAAAATGTTCATTTTCCCACGGAAGCCAGAAAAAAAATGTATATAATGGCAAGGGCGGATGCATATGTGTTTGCCATCCTGTGGCATCCTGGCTATAACGCCACTCCCCCTCGAACCAACCCCTCCCATCCCCGACACTGTTGCGGTTGATTGGCCAAATCACTTGCCGGCAATGTTTGTGCACTTTTTGGTGGGTCCCAGCCAAAATTCATATCCCAGGGCGGTGCCTTTTCACTTTGTGGATGTAAAAAAATAGTTTTAGAAAATGCATATCTCGTGATTGTACAATATTGCCGCGCGCACTCTCGTCATATTTGTTCTGTAAGGGAATATTGGTCAAAGAAAGGATATGGTAAAAAATAGTAGAAGAAACGTGATTCATATTAGAATTCACTCTTGTTTATGAATCAAATGCTTCAATTATCTTTAGCACGTTCTGTATTTAGTTCTTTAAATTATATTGACATCATCATCATCAGATATTAGGTGTCTTAAAGTCTTAAGAACTTACGATCATAATAGTTATCAAGTTTTGACCATTGCTCGTAGAGCGACAACAAAATTCGCTTGCAGTATTCCGTCAAAGTTTTTGGCCATAATTTAAATTTCGTATTCTGACACCACCAAAAGTTAACCGAATGCAACTGCCCGACACAGTGCTTGCATAAATCTTTGTGGGACCGCAGCATTTTTAATTAACTTTTGGACAGTGCGGGCGAGTGTGGGAACTCATTATCAGGGGCGACAACAAATTTGTGCAAGCCGCCAACGAAAACAAAATATAGTAAAGCACAGAGAAAAAAAAATTGTAATAGAGGCAACCGCGTTCTAGGAGACCGCGTGGGTGACGGCTGAATTTGGCACTGACACAAGCACAAAAGCCTCATTCAAGGCTGTTTTCACAAGGGGGAGTTGGGAGGGTTGGTTGGAGGGACGTGCCAGGGCACAGGACTCTTTGTTCGCGGTGCCATTTCAAGCGGATTCAAATCGAGTCGCCAGTCGACGCTTGTTGACACTGCCATCGTCATCAACATCTCCATCATCTGATGCATCCCATCGAGCTCAACTCTTCAGCTGTCATCTATTGACAGGCGCACACAGACGCCCCCTCCAATGTATTTTCTCTATTTTCTCTAATTAGAATATGTATCCTAATCGCTGATGGGGCCTCTATTTTGGTTGCCATGCAAACACTCCCAGTGGAGAACTTGAAGTAATGACTTGTACATCACCAACTGATGCTAATATTCTTTTCTATTTTTTTAGGCAATTATTTGGTACTCAACAACAGCCACTTCAGGGAGTTGTTGTTGACGTGGTGAAAGTCGCACAGCTTTAGAATGAAATGGAGATGCAAAGCTACTCTGGTCTTGGACCAACAACAGCAGCTACAGCAGCATCAGCATCAGCAACAGCAGCAACTGCAATTGACACGGCAGCAGCATTCACAAAGCGACACTTCAATTGCCGCCTGGAAGAGGCGACTCGGCCTGAGGTCTGGCAGCCGCTTATTAGCTGCGAAAGCAGCAACGGCAATGGCAACACCTCCAGCATCCTGCCCGCCAGCGACATCCTGCCTGCCAGCAGCAACAGCATCATCATCAGTGGCAGCAACAACACATTCCACTGTGCTCTGCAAACATTCGATGAGACGGGGCAGACGGCATCCTATGGATGCGATGGGGAGAGTCCTTTGTCTGAAGCCTGCTCGCTGAGGCTGAAGGCGCGACTGTTGCGACTGCCACACGAGGCGTATGCGCAATTTCGACTGGCAATCAACGAGGCCCTCAGTGATAATGCGAGTGATACACTTAGTGATAGTTCGAGCTGCGGCAGCACAGGAGGAAGAGAGGAAAGTGAGCTGCACTGTGAGCTGGGAGCGGGTGCAGAGGAGGAACCCTTTCCCTGCCACTTGCAGCCACCACTCCTCCGAATCCAGGCTGAGCCGGGGGACGACTCTGCCTCGAACAGCAGCCAGCTTGAGGCCTATCAAATCGAACTGGGCACTTTACAAGATGGCCTCTGGTCCTTCCTCAACCTCACCGATCTAATGGATCCCGGCAACGACACCTTCGCCATGGGAAATGCCACAAGCACCAGCCTGGACATGATTCTGTCCAACTACACGGCACTGACCACCACAGCAGTGCCCCCCACCGCAGTCACATCGAGCGATATGGGGGTTACCAGGAGCTTTTCGGACTACAGTCCCCACGGCTACGATTGGCTCTTCCTGTTTGTGGTCTTCTTCATCTTTGCCGGCGGCCTGGGCAACATCCTCGTGTGCCTGGCAGTGGCTCTGGATCGAAAGCTGCAGAATGTCACCAACTACTTCCTCTTCTCGCTGGCCATAGCCGATCTGCTGGTCAGTCTGTTCGTGATGCCCATGGGTGCCATACCAGCTTTCTTGGGTGAGTAAATGGTTTTCAATAATTAATTCATAAGTGCGAATTCGAACGTTACTTACACTTACCCTTCTGGCCTTCTTAACTCATCGCTTCAATTGCATAGCGTAACAATGGAACTTGTATTAATATGACATTTAGTGACTTCCTCTAAGGAAAGTTTTCATCTTCCACTTGGCTCTCGTTCGAGTGTACTTCGGCAATCAAGTGGCAATGCAAGTCAGAGACTAATGCATTTGCACATGAATTATTTCGACGCCATTTCCTCTCCACTCGCCGTTCATCTCGAGTCGCTGCCACACCCACTCTTCCGGCTCCGCCCTTGTCATGAGTTGTTGGCTGCATCCGGTTTGGCTCACTTACACTTGCCCATCGAATGGCAATCAAAAATATTAATACCCAAGTCCTTAGCTATCAGTAGTTTACTTTAGACTGATATATTTTACTTTAAATACTTTTAAAAACTTTTAAACTTTTTAACTCAAGAAGGTTTCCGTAATATAGAAATTATAATTACCATTCGTTTTGATAGTTATTCTAAAGCACTTAATCTTTCATTTCAAGTTTTATGCAAGTTAATGGATATGAAGAATTTGAAAATTCTTGTTTTTATTATAGTTTGTTAAACTTTTTAACTCAAGAAGGTTTCCGTAATATAGAAATTATAATTACCATTCGTTTTCATAGTTATTCTAAAGAACTTAATGTTACATTTCAAGTTTTATGCAAGTTAATGGATATGAAAGATTTGAAAATTCTTTTTTTTTATTATAGCTTGAAAATAAAAATTTAAAAAAAATGTTTATACCTTTTTCATCAGTGTAACAACCGCGAAAGCAGCAGAAGCAACAAACTAAAATGACAAACGCGTGACTTCCTTTGCTGATGTTTGAATTAGGAATTCATTTCTTCCTTCTACACGTTCTCCCCAGCGGTTTTTATTTTTTATTTTTCCAGTGCAGCTGTAAAAACTTGAGTGGCGAAATAGAAGTGGTGTGTGTGTGTGTGGAAATCACTTAATGTCGGGAAATTTTAATCTTGGATTCCTTGGAATCTTTAAAACGAGAAAAAAACGCCAAGTATCGGAATCCCTACTCATTGCCCTTTAAATATGTAAAATGTTCGGTAAACACATTCCAACTAATTTGCATATGGCACTGATAAAACCTCAAAACAAAATCCCGGACCCTCTCCGGCATTTTTATCCAGGACGGGGGAGAAAGCCAACGTAGCATAAACAGATCAAACGTTCGCATAAATTAGGCGTGCACTCATCGTCCTGCCAGGACCCCAGCCGAAAAACCAAACCCAAACCCGTACTCATCGCATCTAAATGGATTGAGTGCCAGTCCAAGCACATTAACAACATGTGGAAAACTCATTTTCCTTTGGAGCACATTAGTTTGCATCCAGTGCGCTGACATTTTAATAATGTAAAGTCTACTTTTGGGCCATTAGTTAGGGGAGCGAATTACGCGAGTCGCTCGCTTGGCTTTAGATCCATGGAAAAGGTCTCCGTTTTAGGAAAATCAAAAGAACTTTTAATTTATATTACATTTTTAATATTTATGTATATTAATTCTGAATTAAAATGCTACACAACAAACAAAACATAATGTAAAACTAGCGCCAGAAGTTTCAATTACCAATGTTCACTTTAAAAGTTATTTCTTGTAAATTTGTAAAATTAAATAGTTCTGTAAATGAATTTATATATGTACATGCAACACTTTTCACGATTTTCAAAGTTTAAATAGTAAATGTAAAGTGCACAAGTAAATTTGGGCAATGGAAATTCATTTAGCATTATGGTTACCCAAAAAAGGCATAGATGTCGAGATTAAACCAAAGGGCGCCTCCTTAAAGTCCTTCCATGTCCCTTGGTTTTATGCATTTTCCGCTGCTAAGCTTTTTTCGTCGACTCTATTGTTTATTTTTCGGTTGCACTTTGGCCGCGCCGCATTTTATGCAACTGTTTTTTTAATGCTTACTTATTGCGTCACTGTTAAGGCCCATTCGCAGTCGCAGGACTTAAGGGCAAGGTCTGTTATTCCACTTTTCTCTTTTATTTTTGGTCTTTTTTGTGCTAAGAAGTCGACGACAACAGAAAACTAAATGTAACTAAAAGCCTTAAGTGTGGTTTTAGCCTCTGCAGCAAACAATAACAAAAACATCTGCCTGAGCATTTGCCAACAATTAAGCCCAAAATGGGGCCAGCCGGAGGCCTTTAGTTTATTTTAACATCAAGTTTATATAAACATTAGTTATTGTTTGGGCCAGGCATTTATTTATGTCCCACACTCGGGGCATTTAGAATTTGAAGCCAAGCTCGAAACAGACTTTTGTAGCCACATTAGCTTTGTTTTCGCAGGTCAAAGCCATTAAAAGTGTTGTATGGATTTGCGGAGTGGTCGGGAAAATAAAAAAAACCAAATTTACCACAGACTTAACTAAAAGTATGCTATAAATTAAAGCATGCCTTCGCATGGCTTTGAATTTCGGGCTTTACCTGGCATTTATTTTAGGACACAACTTCGGTTAAAAAGTTAATTTTTTATAGACTTATAATATGTATACTTTCTGCAGTTTCAGATTTAAATGTTCACTAAATGAATTTCATACAGGGAAAATCTTAGTAGCTTGTAAAAGACAAAGCATTAAAAAATAGCAAATAACTCTGCCTCTTTTTAAAGGTAATTGCATTATATAAAGAGCTCTTTCCAGAGGAAAAATCATACAGAAGAAAAATTAAAAACAAAATTAATTGATTCTCGTAAACGAGGCTTTAAAAACCAAGCGTCTGTGGTTAAAGGTTTCTTACTGACCATGATATATTTTGCTCTGGTAGATTGACTATTTAATCTATATGTTGTGATATTATTTTGACCGCATCTGTATTTGTTTCTGTGTCTGCCACTCGAGTTTTCTCATCACCTCGCCGCACCACATGGCGTATGCGTAATAAACACATTGACAGGACCCCCTGCTCACATCCCCGGCAGTGTGTGTGTCAGTGACAAGGACATAAAACTAAATACGATGATGGTCACCCCTTAGCCACCCACCGTGTCCTTTTTGTCTGCTTTTGTTTGAGGGAAAGGGCCCTCATGTGCCTGTCTCTGGTCGAATAGCCCAACATCCAGCAACACCCGACGCATTTAAGCGCAATTTGTACTAATTAATACTGAATTCGACTCCCTCCAGGGCAGCAATTGAGTTTTTGCTGGGTCTGCTCCTCCTATTGATGTCAAGGTGAATGAGTCAGTCGAGTGTTAAGCAGAGGACGCACAAACGGGTTGAATGCGAGTTAATGTGACACATCAGATTGGAAAATCATCACCGATTACTGACTATCTTGATGGGCATTATTCTATTACCTTTATATAAAGTAAACCATTTAGTCCCACAATCGATGTTAAGCTTCAAGCTTTAAATGTAACCTTTGAAGACTTTAAATCCTGAATTGGACATTATCATTCACTTTTGCCTTTGCTTCATTTACACTCTCTTCTTCATATCCACACATTGCTGCACAGACTGCAACTAGCAAGGACTTGGCCTGCCCTCAAATCGCAATAAACAATTCCATTTGTTAGAGTCCCTTTAAAGAGTTTTCAAGGAACCTTCCGCTTTGAAATATCAATTAACCAGTGGGAAGCACCTGCCGCGCCTCTATTAAACTTTCTTTCAACTTTTAGATACATATATCCAGTAGGTTTTCAGAGCGTGTGCAACTCAGCTCTCGTTGGTGCAGATTTTTTATTAAGCTTCCTCAATTTTGCTTTGCAGGATATTGGCCGCTTGGTTTTACCTGGTGCAACATTTACGTCACTTGCGACGTATTGGCGTGTTCATCGAGCATCCTGCACATGTGTTTTATCAGCCTGGGCCGCTACCTAGGGATACGGAATCCTTTGGGCTCTCGACATCGATCCACAAAGCGGTTGGCCGGCATCAAGATAGCCATTGTCTGGGTGATGGCCATGATGGTTTCCAGCTCGATAACCGTTTTGGGTAAGTGTGTCGATGGCAAGTTACAGGAAGTTATTTACTAGACTCTTGGACATTCAGGTCTGGTCAACGAAAAGAACATTATGCCCGAGCCCAATGTCTGTGTCATTAACAATCGAGCCTTCTTCGTGTTTGGTTCCCTTGTGGCCTTCTACATCCCCATGTTGATGATGGTCACCACCTATGCCCTGACCATTCCACTGCTCCGAAAGAAGGCAAGGTTTGCGGCCGAGCATCCGGAGAGCGAGCTGTTCCGCAGGTGAGTACACTGAAAGAAGTGCATGTAACCCATGAAACAGTATAATAAAAAAGGTAGAAAATAATAAGCAGGTAAAGCAAAGAAATAGAGAGAATCTCTCTTAGTGTATATGAACAGCTTCCTTGACATTGAAATGCAATTAACATCAGAAAAGTGATCCAATAAAATAGAGTAATGCAATAAAGTCTCATGTTAATGAAGCTTCTCCATCCATGGTGGACTCTCTTCAATTCAACTAATCAATACTGTTCAATTATTCTATGTAACGGACTTCATTCACTTTTACTGCAAACTTTTCCAAAGGTTTTCAGTAAATTTCCGGGACTCAGACTTCCGGGCTCAATCTATTTTTTCCCTTTAAACGAGGCAATTTTCGCCACTGATTGGCTGTCGGAGACCAATAGGAACCTGGCCAAGCGCGTCAAATTAGCCTTAACTCAATCAACCACCAGTTCGCACGGTCATCTCTTGTCATTTAACACTTCAGATACACTAAAAATAGGTTCTGCAGAAATTTTAATATACATATTCCAAAAAATGTGTGTTCACAAATCTCAAAATTCCGTTGTATTTTGTGAAAATCAAAACTACCTTGACAAATTTAACAGATACTAAAATAACATTTAAAGTAATATATATTAGTTAAAGAGCAATTCTACAACTGCTTAGCTAAATCAGATATGTTCTAAACTATATGTTCTCTAAATAATATTAAGTAAAGTGAATACTTTGTGCGTAGTGTACTCACCTTTAAATCCTATTCTTTTGCCAGGCTTGGTGGACGCTTCACTATAAGGCCGCAGCATAGCCAGCAACAGTTGCAAATGCACAGCAGCTTCTCCAGCGGCAATTCTAAATTTCTGCCAATGAGCGACAGTAATCGCAATTTCAACAATGCCGGAAATGCACTGGATGGTGCAGCTGGAGGAGCACCTGGTGTTGGGATCAGGGGTGGTGGCATGGAGGCGGCCGAGCGTCCTTTAATGCAACAGCGAACGACGAGCAATAGGAGCATCGGCAGTGTCAGCTTCCGTCACGTGGCCAATGGCAGTGGCGGAAGAGGTGGCACCAGGGGCTCAGCGACTGCTCGCAGCAGCTTCCGGTTCACCGGCGGAGGGATCCTCCGGCACTCGTCCTCACCAGCCTCCAGTAGCCACTCCACCGGGAAGGCGCAGTCCAGCAGCTTCTGGCGGAAGCATGGCGGCAACCCCAACCTAATGGACAGGTAAGTGGGTAACACCTGAAAACTTAATTAAAAGCTCTGCGTGATCTCAATGCAAATTATGATCAGAATAATTGCGACAGTGCACTATGTGGAATTTGACCCGTTTTCGTGGCCAAAATTAAAATTTTTGAAATTATTAACATTTTTCACTGCAGGTTTCTTATATAATTATGGTTATGACTATAGGAAGCTATTTTAGAAAAGTGGGCGTGTCAACGCCCCCCTCCGCCCACAGAAATCGAAAAAAAATCGATTATTTAAAGCAATTTTCAAGTTAAAAACCCCCAATTTTGGAACACAGGATGAATTTCTTATTTTAAATGTGTCCTGTAAATTTGGTTCAGATCGGATAATAAATGTAGAAGTTATTTAAGAATATCATTATTTTTGGTTTTATTATTCTACATGTTAATTATTAACTTCATCATTGTCAACAATTTCATTATTATTATAAAAAAATATGTATTGTCGTCTTCCCTAACGTCGATATCAGTTTTAACGGTTAAGAAAACCTTATATTCTGCGGAGTTTGATTGTTCCACAATATATTTCCGGAGAAATTGAACCTCCCTTGCTTACGCCACACTACTAGCAGTTCTGCATTTCTGACCAAGATGTTGCTTCCTAATAATTCAAATTACGCAAAAGACCGCAAAAAACGCACAATGAGCCTATATATTTTGAATTCAGAATTGACAAACCTACAACATGTATATGGACACTCGCTGATACAATTTGAACCTTTTTTTAAAACCCTTTGGAAAGTTCAACTTTATTTCCAAAAGTGACAAATGGACACCACTTGATAAATGTACAAATTTTTAGAAAAATACGAACGCAACACGCAACATATTAGTATCAACACATAGTAATAACCTGAAGAATTAATATTCAGTTTAAATTAGGTTATTTAATGATTTTATGTCAGAGATATGCCAATTTGAAACTGCACCGCAAAGTCAACTTATAAGACAGCCCGTGGTGATCGCTTGCAACAGCTGACTTTAACAGCTGTTATTTTAACATTGAACTGTTAAGTTAACATTTTAGGTATGTAACATAGCAGTTTGATCATTTCTAAACATGGTACAGTCGAGTCCCGATAATTCGAAATGGCAAGGGGATCACTTTTTTTACGAATTAGACGGGAATTCGATTTATCGAGATTTCTATTTAACGGGGCTCAAAAATGAAAGAGTCGAATAAACGGAGTTTTTAATTAAAATTAAATTAAATTAAAATTAAACAAACATTATAAGTATGTACATTCATTTGTACGTTTTTCAAATTAAAGGAAAATAAAACAATAACATAAAATTATAGTAACAAAAAATTAAACAATTAAGCAGAAACATTAAATTATAAAAAACAAAAATTCAAGCTTTAAAATAATTGGTAATTTTTGATTGCTTGGTCACTTTCAGAATTGTTGGGCAAAACTTCTTCCAAAATTGGCTTGCATTATAAACTAATTTTTTCTGTAGAATTGATGTTATTGTTGATGGAGCGACATCGAATTGTTTTGCCACCTCAATTTTCTTTGTTGCATTATCAATCGCCGAAATAATGCTTTGTTTTTGCGCGATTGATAACGTATTTTGCGTACGTTTTTGTGACATTTTCACAGAACGATGTTACTCTCCGAAAAAAATCAGCAAACTAAAAGAAAACAGCGAGAGAAACACAAAATTCATAATGCATAGCGACATAATGGCGGCATATCTGTCTGCAAAATCTAACGGTTCTTTATCTACAAAAAATTTCGCATTGCATTACGATTTATAAGAGGTTACGAAACAAAATTACGATTTATAAGACGTTCAATATTCATTGCGTTGCGCCAAATAATACGAATTAACGAGGGGACCAAAATGTATGGAATTTTTACGAATTAACGAGTTTTTATTCAAGGGGACAGAATTTTTTACGAATTATCGCGATTTTCGATTTAGCGGGGTACGAATTATCGGGATTCGACTGTATCATTGAAAATACGCAAATTTGGATACTTGCGAAAAATGAGTTTTGGCCACGAAAACGGGTCAAATTCCACATAGTGCAGTGTAGTGATAACAAAGCTACTACTAGTATTATATTAGAATCTAGACACAAATACTAGACAAATATATATGCCATATTTGTTAAGAAATTCGTCTTATCATTTACATCAATTATGATTTAATTAGATTTTGATAGAGGAAATTACAAATTCAAAAATGAATAATATCCCCCAGACTCTTGGAATATTTAAGTTATTTTTAGGGTTTTCCAAAGTCTCTGACTCACTTTTAATATTTAAGTCGATTAAATAGAGCTCTGGAATTGTATTTTCGTTTATTTTTTGTAAACTAACTTATATTTCATAAGTTCGGACAGTGTGAAAAGCATTTGATTTTAATTAGATGTGCTTTGAAACCCAATTATTGTACTCCCCTTTTGAATTTGAATGCCATCTTGACCACAAATCGAAATCATCCATGAAATTGAATGCTACTATTGTGGGCTCAACCGCAGACAAATCGCCGTCGTGTCACAGGACTCGTAAAGCAAATTCCCCAATCAATGCAGCAGACCAGAAGGAACCCCAAAACAACGAGAAATAATAAAAGCAAATAACATGTTGATTATCTCCTGTGCATACAATGCTTTTAAATTTATTACATTTGTTTTACAAGACTTTCCCTTCCACCGGGTGAAGTTTTCCGGGAGGCGAAGGGGGAAGCTTTCGGCGCCATTATGAGCAACTTTTGCGACTACTTTCGTTTTGGGAAATTTACATAATTTGAAGTGTTAGTGCAAAGAGGGTTTCTTGTTGCCGTTTGGCTTGGACTTGCTCTGCTCCTGCTCCGAAGAAGGTTTTGTTTGCATTTGATTTAGGGTCTTTTGGTGTCCTTTGACATATGCATGTTATGTACCTCTACAATAAGGGAAATCATAGTGAATCAACTAAATTGAAGACTTGGAAAATGGACGAATTTTTTGATTGTAACTAATGCAGGTGATGGTATTTAGTTGTGGCCTTAAATATTTAAATATTTAATAGTATATTCACAGACTTTATGTGAGCACGGGTAAGCACCGTCCCCTTCCAAAGCTCCGAACAATCAATTATATATCTTGGAGCAATTAAATTCACATTCACAAATGTCGGACAACATGGCGTATACATCGTACATAATTTGGCACGCCTTGCATCGTCTGGTCTGTTGCACATAAATCACTCATACGTCATGTGGTGCAGCGGGACACGGAAAAAGATGCAAACACGAAACCGTTTGTCGCACCACTTCAGCTGCTGCCACATTGTTGCTGCCAGGGCACAATAAATATCGCATAAAATGCAAAAAGGGAAGCCTCAAGAATGGAACAAATGTGGCATTCAACATTGTTGCCTCTCTCCGAATAAAATGACGGCCAAAAAGCATCCGCAATGAAAGCAAAGTGCAGCCAAAAATGCCACAGAAATTTGCAATGACTTTGCCTGCTGCTTGTCAGTAGAAATTCTAACATAACCAGAGTCAGAGGCGAAGTAAGTCCTCGAGTTGGACAAAAAGCAAACGCTGATGAATGTCACGTTTATGCGCTCCGCCTTTTTTTGAAATTTTCGGCGTGTGACGAACAAGTTTCCGCATAAATATATGAATTCCTAATGAGCCCAGAGCTCAGGTTGAATCCCTACGACTCCACCCGCCAAAGGCGACAACTTTTCCACCCTTACTACAACGAAAAAATAAAAGGAAGGAAAAAGGCTCAGAGCAGGGGTTGGAAAACTTTTCGCTTTGCAAATTATTAGTTGGACATTTGACGCCACTTGGGCGCTGCTTATTTAAATGTTTCTGCCTCTGTGCCGGCGCCAGTCAGAAATTGAAAAACTTTATGCTTTATTAGCTGAGGCAGCAACAGTTACAAAGTCCCTGCCCGCCTCATCGTTTCAAATGCAAGGATTCCGGGGCTGAGGAATGCAATCCTTTAGTTGGCCTCCAAAAAAAAAAAGCTAGCTACATTTTGTCACCAAGTTTTTCGGGGTGAGCTATCAGCTGTCTGAGTCACTTAATCTGGTGTCACTTGATTACTTGAATTATAATATTAAAAGGATACGATTTATTCATGCATAAGCTTAAATCTGGATCTCTTTTTCGGAGCAATTCTCTGTTTGTTAGCAATTCTTTTTTTTTTTGTAAAGTATTGTAAATAAAATATGATTGATTAGGTGATGCATTTTGGAATTTATATTTTCCCGATTTATTTTCTTTTCCCTTTAAGTTTTACAAGTAACCCAATGTATGTAGCACACAAATAAAGTTCCTTTAAACCAACTCCCTTGGTTTTTCTATGCTAGGCATTTGGGGAAATCCCTCCTAAATGGGACCTCACTTCTTTTTCGTTATTCTACTTTAGCACTAACATAACTTTCATTTAATACGTCACTCTGACGGCTGTTTTCTCAACCATTTCCATTTCCATCCGCCCATCTGGCAAACAAAGCGTTTAGCTAAATTGCCAGCTCCAAAGCTCTATAAGGATACGTATGCAAACAGATCCTGGTGGAGACGGTCCTCACAGGCCTCAAACCCGAGAAACTGAAAGTCATTACATTTGGCTGTCTCCCCCGGAAACTCCTCTGCCCCCGTTCATTACATTAAAAGTCAATTTTATCAACTGTTGAGTTTGGTGTCGAAGTCAGAAGGGTCCTGGCAATCAAAGGACTCAAATCTAATATCAAACACTCGCTAAACAAAAAAAAAGAAAACAATCTAAATATGCGGCTTTGTTTATACAGAGAGAGAAAAAAATGTTATTCGTAATACTTATTCTTTCTTGTTGGTGAATAATTTGATTTTTAAATTAACTTTAAACATTTAATATAATAGATATAAGAGTATAAAATAGTTTTTTAATTTTGGTTTTCATCAAGCTTAACTTTGAGTTTACTCTACTCCTGCTTCTCTCATATTTCAACTCCTGTTCTTCGTTCTTCTCCACAGCCATCCAAACCGACGGGCCTCTGTGCGTGTTAGCATCTCTCAGCCACAATTGGGTTACCCGACAAATGGGAACGGGGGTGGAAGTGGATCTGGACCTGGAGGAGGAGGAGGTGGCAATGGTTCGGCTGCTGCTGCGACAGCGAGCTGCACAACTCCTGGGGGCAATGGCACCGGAATGATGAACATTGCCACCATTCAGGGACAGGGCCTGAGCCTCAACCAGAGTCAGAGGGCTGGGAGCAATCATCAGCTGGAGCAGGTGAGGCCTACGGCCTCGAAACCTGATGAACGGCAGCGCCACAAAATGCGGCCCTTTAAATTTGCTTTAAACCGCGTGGCAACGCCCACGCTCAATTTGCGGTGAGTGATGCTTGAAATTCAAGAAAAGTCAAGAAAAGTGTTAAATAAAAATGAAATAATTCGGTCAGAATACTTATTGTAATTACATTAATTTACTTTCCCTTTTACAGTTTCCTAAACAATCGCAGCAAGAGAAACAGTCTGTCGGCCAATGCGGTGGCCACCGAGCAGAAGGCCACCAAAGTGCTCGGCCTGGTGTTCTTCACCTTCGTGCTCTGCTGGTCGCCGTTCTTCATCCTGAACATCATCTTCGCCGCATGCCCGGAGTGCCAGGTGCCGGAGCACGTGGTGAACACCTGTCTCTGGCTGGGCTACGTATCCTCAACGATCAATCCCATCATCTACACCATCTTCAATCGCACATTCCGGGCGGCCTTCATCCGCCTCCTGAAGTGCAACTGCGAACGGTGAGTTGGACACCAAAGTCAGTTGTGGAGGGAGGTGAATTGGGAATCGGAGAACAATTTATTGTTCCGGAGAGTGCACTCTGCTGGCAATTGATGTGCAACGTGACGTATGATTGATTTTAAGGGATCTGTATTTTGGCATTGAAATCAATGCTTGCTACTTCTGCAGGCGGTGTGTATGTGTGTGTGTGGCAGCTAATGGATGAACAGCGATTAGACATCGAGCTTTGTCCAAATAAATTAGGGAGAATATGGTTGAACTAAGCAAGGAGTAGGAGAAATTCAATATACCAAAGTGCTTCTATATTTCTCGGTTAGCAATGAAATAAAGTAAAGTAAAGTATTTCACCAGGAGTCTTTTTAATTAAAAATTAAAAAATGACTGAGTAAATTGAACTTTTTTTTATTATATTAAACATAATAAATGAAACTTTGATTTTTCATATCAGAGATATCGGTTTTACTAAGCTGTTTCTGGCAGGACGCATAAAGAGATCTTTAAAACAATTTCTCATTAGTTGGTTTTAGAAACATAACTTCTATATATCCCAACCAACTTATACTCTGAACTTTAGCTCTTTATTCGGAGAGATTTCCCCTGGTTGACGACTAGGTGAAAGTCTGTGTCCTGCAGAAATCATTCCATATTTGCTGCTTCTCCTGGGCATGATTTTGTTGCACCATATCGAAACTCTTTTATTAGAGTATATTGCCTACCCGCCTCGATTATTATTTTCTATTTTATTTATTAATTTTGAGCTACTGTATATCTGCTTCTGGAGAATCTCCGCGACTAAATGGCACAAACATTTCAGCCGACTTATGAGGGGAACAAATAATTTGCGTAACCTTACATGTTTACTTGTGGGCTTTCCTCCGAATCTTTTTTGTATAGAAAAAATAACTTGTAAAGGCAAAAGCCAATAACCTTGTTATTGCCATCCCATTGCAGCTCTGGCCGCCCGCTGCGTTTCCGATCCGTGACGGAAGGACGAAGTGCCCTGAGCCTGTGCGCCCCCTCGGCCCTGCCACTGGCCATATCCTTCCAGGGAGCGCCTCTCATGACGCCATCGACGACGAATGCTACGCCACTGAGCGAGTTCCGCGGCGGCTACACAATCACCGACGACGAATGCTGAGCCACCATGGGCCGCATCCTTCTCTTCTGAATAAAATACGAATTTATACCGAGTAATGAGCGAATCTAACGAAGTCAACTGTACTTACCGATTAGCCGATAAGCATGCAAACTACAGGGTGATTCACCAAACCAAAACCTAATCACAATCAAATGGACGACTTTTGTAGCAACTACTTATAAAGCGGAACACAAAACTTAAATCTCATCCATATCATTCGTATGCCAATGGGGGGAGAGCACCAAAAAGAAGGATAGAGTGAGGAGTGAAGTGACTGTACCTGCGTTTCATTTCCACATTTCCAGCATTATTTAGCTTTAGTCATTGCTGTATTTTAGAGCTAAGCAAATATGTATATGTGGAAGCGAAGTAAAAAAACATAATTAGATTTAAAGAAGCATTGAAATTACCCATAGTAGCTGTGTTTAGTAGTCGTTAGCAAGCTAAGACCCTCAACCGAATTGTAATTCTACTATTAAGAAATTTAATTTCCCACACATCCACCCTCGATGCCTATTCCAAATGTCCTTGCAGCCTTGCTGTTCCTTTAGTTCTTCCTGTGCGTAGGTGTCTGTCTGTAGTAGGCAAGCTAACTGTTGAAGAAATGAATTGCAATACTTGATAAATAAATATGAACAATAAGAACAAAAACCAGAAGCAATACTTTTCGTAAATGGATAAGTGAATAGGTAAGCGAACCCTTAATTTTAATCACTTATTGATTTCTACACAAGGAAAACTGATAAGCTTAATGGAAAGCATACCAAGTAAATGCGTTCTTCTTATATTCATTTTTCGATAACAAATTGGTAGAATCTAGAAAATAACAGACTAAAATCAAAGGCATCAAGAGTCATGGAAGGACAACAATTAAGTTTCGCGGCTGCAACTCAGGACGAGCTGGAGAGGGAAACATATGTACATATACGAGGACATTCGGAGCAGCCTCAATGTGTCAGGCCTGGGGCGTATCTAATCAAGATATGCGAGTGTAAGGAGGACTTAAGTGCTTTACGTCACAGTCCCACTAACCCCACCCTCTTTAAGCTTTCCACCCGCACAAACAGAAATTTACCCCTACTGTCAGCTTCGGTTACTTGACAAGCGCATTAAACTTTGTAGCTGGCTTCAATAATCTCGGGGCTTGCGCTCATAAATGCCATGAAAACTGCATTATTGTCATGAGTTTAATGCAATACGAATGCTTTTATGGGTGCCCATGCCAACGAAGAACCGAATTTCTATACACCCGTTTTTATTCCTTTATTATACACGATGCATGAACATTGCAGAAAATACAGAGAATTTGCACAGACATATAAAGACGTTAGAGAAGATACATGTATACAATTAAAAAAAAATTTAATAAATTATAGCTGATTTTCTAAAACAAATTCAATTGATTAACATCTGAAAATTGCACGAAATAATAATCGAACATAAAATCAAAATTACCTGAGTACCGGGTATCTGATAGTCTGCGCACATTCTTTAGTCTTTAATATTCGCAATGTTTGTCAAGTGAACTGAACCGAAAATCAGAGACGCTAGCAACAGAAACGGACTGACAATGACTGCTTTAAGTTGCAGTTGCCAGGACAAATTCCCCTTGTTGCACATCGTGATCTAGGGATCACATTGGCGGCTCTAGGAGCTCCAAGAACTCCGAGCTACTCAATCCGCTAAGGCGACACACAAAAGCCAGATGTCGCAGAGTGCTAAAAGTGACAACAACAAACTTGGTAAGAACAATTAAGTTGCCGCTGACTGGCTGTTGTTTATGTCTTGGAGCAGACTTGGTTCACCGTGAAATTGATTGCATCGCTGGAATTTTACTCCTTACTCTTGCCCTTTCTATGTCCTGCGGCATCAAGTGCCTCGACTAAACCGGATGCTGTCGTTGGCTGTTTGTTGGTTTTTAGCTAAGCGGAATTTTTAAATGTACTAATTATTGAACAGAATAAAAATTTATTTACATAATTAATTATGTTTGATATATTAATATATTCCAAAATAAAAGCAATGTTTTGTAAGTTGTCCTTGTTTAAAACCATTTTGTTTAAAATGGGCAACTTTTTAAAATATTTTATGTCGAAACGGCTAAAGTTAATATGATTAGTTAACTTTCTTACTTTAGATTAAAGTATAAAGTATGTCCATAGGGACTTAAGTGGCGTTTTTTTCAGATTTTTATAATCAAACTTAGCACCGTTTTTTGACTCAAAATGTATAATATATTATAATAATAAAGCTAACTAAAAAGGAGGCTAACTTCGGCACGCCGAAGTTTATATACCCTTGCAGATAGAACCTCGATGGCTAGGAATCCATACAGTATAATTTATATATATTTATGTTAAAAAACAATGAAGTAATACCTGCTTTCATTTCATTCACCTATACATTTTAAATTTGAAGTTATACATTCACATATTTGCATTTTTCCTCCACATCTAACGATCGTTTGTACTGCACCTACATATATGATATAATCGTCCGATTTTCATGAAATTTGACACAAAATTAAAGACTAATATAAAAAGGCTTTATCTATAATTTGATGAAAATCTGTTAAAAACTGAAAAAGTTATAGTTTTTAATTGTATTAATTTCTCGATCGTTCCTATGGGAGCTATATAATATAGTAGTCCGATTTTTATAAAATTTTACACAAAATTGTAAAGTAATATGAAATTGATATATCTTAAATTTAATGAAAATCTGTTGAAAACTGAAAAAGTTATAATTTTGAATTGAATTAATTTATCGATCGTTCCTATGGGAGCTATATGATATAGTAGTAGTAGTAAAAATAAAATACCCATTTTATTAATAATCCATTGCAAATAATAAACGCTTCGGCTGGATGCACTAGTAGTTAGCTTATTGGAGTGTCTTTTAAACCGGAAAATCTTTTCCCGATTCTTAGCGCTACCTATCGATGAGGCTCCTTTAAGGTGCTGCACAATGCTGAGGTCCTGAACGATATTGCTTTTCCTTCCCTATCTCCGGAAGGAAAAGCTAATTGGTGAGCAGCAGATGTTTCCGTTACTATATTTTTTTAAATTTTAGTTGTTTCTCTTACATATGAATACTTGTAAAAAAACTTCTAGGTCCATACTTTAAATCATGATAAACTTAAATTTTTTTTTTTAATATTTATGCTTTTGAAGGGTATCATAATTTTAGCCAGAAGTATGCAACGCAGTGAACGAAATATTTCCGACCCCATAAAGTATATATATTCTTGATCAGCATCAAAAGCCGAGTCGATCTAATCCTTCGATTATGTCCGTCTGTCCTTCTGCCCGTTAAAAAAAAAAAAATAAAAACTTTCCCGTTTTCAAGATTTTGCAGATTTTCATAAAATTTTAGATATAGCCATTTTATATTATTTAAAAATTTCGGTTAAAATCTTATATTAATCTATTTTATCATAGATCGAGAACAATTAAAAATTTAACTTTTAACTTTTTTAGTTTTTAACATACTTTTATCAAACTTGAGATTTTTGGTTTTCATTTTATGAAAATCGTGAGACTATGTATATCATATACCTAAATGTAATAAAAGTTGTTTTTTTAAATAAATATATATAATTTATATTGTATTAATTCCAAGTGATCGAACCTTATGTGTGCCGAAGTAAGCTTCCATTCTTTTTATTTTAAGTTATACAGAAAAAATATTTGTTAATTGTTATTTTTTTTTTTTTTTTTTTTGTATAGTAAATTTAAGTAAACCTGTACATAAAAAGTAAAAAATAAATACAAGTTATTTATGAATTCATTTAAATGATTGTAAAATAATTGTGCCGCTAATTGTATATATAATTTTGCGATATTTGCAATTAGAAAATAAATTACAAAAAGAAGAGTTAAGAAGTGATAGACATTGGATTAGAGATTAATATATTAAAACAAATTAAAGAAAAAGTGAAAGATAAGTCAATAGATAGATGATGAAATATTACAGAAAAAAAAATTGACTGATTAGTTGATAGAGATTTTGTGACATTTTAATAACAAATTGATAATTATTCTGCATTCCTCCAAATTGTTAAAGAGTTCGACAGTCACAGCATTGAGATCATTGAGGTTTTAGGGTTAACCCTTTTTTGGAACTTATATTACAATTTTATTCTAAGAATGTAGTTTCTTGGCTTATGTTTTTAATATACAATTAATAATAGTTAACAGTTATTTGTCCCGAAAGTGTGTATAGATGCATATATCATTGAGGTCACTTAAAAGAAATATTTGTTTCATCAGAAGTATAATTTAATTAATTCGAATTATTCAGAGAAAACTGGAAACGATAACTAACCGCAATATAACACTTCAGACGACAACAAGTAGCTTGATTTTAACTTAGTATAGTCAAAAGTGTGAACAAGTGAACAAGCCTCCCGGGAAAATTTTTTTTACAAATATGCCATTAAATTTAATAGAAAAATGGCTACGCCTTTGCCTTATACTACGCGTACAGCCTGCGCTTTTTTTTTTTTGTTTTGATAATCCCGCCCGTGTGAAACATGACGAAAATTGTATTAAAGGCAAGGAAGAGATCAGGCATTGCAAAAAAAAATTGCAGACCTGCCAGATCAAAACCGGATAGAGGTCGATGATATTAGTCAGCGCACAGTGTGTCATTTCACCAAAAAAGTTCAAACTTCAAGTCAGGTGAGCATAATATATTAAATATATACATTTTTAGTTAATATAACACACAAAAAAATGCATGCTTTTTTACATAAATACACAAATAAAATTAATGTTGTACAATAGTGTTGTTCAAAAATGGCATACACAATATGGACCTCATTTTCGATTAAACTACTTTCAAAAACCCAATTAACGTTTTCATCTTTCCTTTTTTTAATTCCGATTTTATAAATAAATAGTTCAAATTTATCTCACTATTCGTCACTTTTAGGTTTAAAAATCCCACTGTATAACGCTTAAAATGTAAATTAAAAAACAAGTTCTAGCCCAGAACAAAAAGTATTGCGAAAAGTAGAAATATATTTTCCCTCCAAAAACCGGTCGTTTGACTTTTCCCTCACATTCTTTTTCATAGGGACTTCCCCTCATTCCTTACAGAGAGCCTTTAGAGTTATTGTTAAATTGTTATTTATTTTGGCTAAACAAAACTGTAAATCTTTTTACCCAAAGTTCTTTTGACTAAAATAGGTTTTTGTTTTGTAAATAAACCAAAATTTATTTTGTTTTAAATAAATACATACAATACATTGACACCTTTAGTTCTTCTCTTTTTTATTTCCAGATTAAAGATGAAATATATCTCAATAAAAGGTAGTTTCTTAAATTAATTTTAAATATATCAATGTTAAAGGGATTTTATTATAAGTCTCAAATATTTCTTGACAGATACTTGGAGGTCGCGGCAATGGAAGTTCGACTGTGTGTTGGATATCAATACTCTCTTTCGGGAACTTAAGGGAATTGAAAAAATGGCTGACGTGAGTGAGAGATTTAGAAGCATGGCGGGGAGCGAAAAAATTATCGATGACTTATCGATGCATCGATGTTTTCATCGATGTTTTGGCACCTCTAGAGTCTGGCTTAATGAAAAATTTTCGGGCGGCCTCACTAGATCGGTACTTCAACTTGAAATTGCTCTATTCTTGGAAGTTGGTAAATCAGTGCATGGCAAAATTAAACTTATAAACATTGAGGAAAATTAAATCTAGCAACATAAAACTATAAAATGTGACTAATATTGAGATCAGCAAAGAAAAAAATTGTGATTAACCACCCCCACCTCCCGCCCAACCGTCCGAGGGGCGCGGTTGTGTGAATTGCATGAATTGCTTCCTTGCAATTGCCAAATTATTAACCATTTTATAAACTACAAAGCAGTACAATTGTTGCTATTTGGTATAACATAGAACGACAATTAGCACGATAGCAATAAGTGTTTTTGTTTATTGCGGAGGCTTACATGTTATCGAAGTAAAAAGTTGTAATCGAAACTTAAAATCGTAAAGGCTTTATCTACATCGAACTCTCTGACTACAAATTTCAAACTACAGTGATTTACCACGAAGGAACCTTTCTACATGTTTATCGGGGTATATGGATATAGAGCTGAACTTGCAGATACGGGCTCTGCACTTAACTGTAAATAAGGCTACGTAAAATGAAGCTTTACTGTAGTAGGCTAGACTGTTAAACCTATGTATGTATATTAAGACTATGTTATACCCATGTTAAGCCGATGTAAAGATCATGTTGAACGAGAGAACATTCTAGATTAGCGAGTATTAAGCGTCGTTTCTGATCTTCCACACTAGGAAAAGTAAATTACTTAGGAAATTAGGAGTCTACTAGAGTAATCTAAGGGTCAGTGTCCACAGCTAGGCTCCGGAGGGCAAACAGCAAAAAGTTCTTTTGGACAGATTCAATGGGATTACTATAAACATCAATTTCAGAATTCTAGACACAAGAACTCCAGAATAGGATACTTCAATATAGGGCGAACTAACGAAGCAAAAAGGGTCTTTGTTACATAAGAAGAAGTAAGAAAAGTTTAACTTCATCAGCATACATGAGTATACTGGCTTAACACGCTGAAGATCCAGACTAGGAGAGCTTTCGTTTAAGGTGGGACTGAAGATTAAGTTTGAACTGTTCATAGCGAAGGAATATATCTGATTTGAAGTTGTTGAAAATATCGGTGATGGCCTTATCAGAGTTTGCTGTAGTATTATTGATTTAAATGGAGAAGGGATATAAATTGGGTTTATAGAACTGTTTTGGGTCCTGCGCAAACTGAACCTTACAACAAATCAAATAATTTGTATAGCACTTAGCGTTAAACACGGTAAAGTTCGCCCGAGCTTTAAAATAACTAGAGGTAACATTTTATATCTATTATAAAGCCTAAAGATTTTACACCTTTTAGGCGTGTCAGCTCTTTATTAAGATGGTTTATTAGAAACCAACGGATGGGTTACCGGAACACATAAAGAACACATGGCATTGTAAAAAATGGCCGGCGCGGTTGCCATAACAGAGCATATGTAAATTAAATTAGGATATTAAGGTATTTAGCCTTTAAATGAGAGCTTTTCAAAAACAGCGGACTTTGTAAGCTATTCAATCAGATTACCTTTCTAAAACAGTACCCGTATTGATAGTCACTTCGAAAGTTAAATGGTAAGGATCTTCAAGTTGCGTCAATGGAGAAACTCTAAGGCCTACAGGATCAGAAACGAAACATAGATCTAGCAAGCGGTTAAAAGAATTATAGACATGGTTAACATGAGATATGTACATATATCAAGCATGCGATCAGTCAATTATGCTGTGCCGCAGTCTGGAGGACATATTTCACACTATCAGAAGACCAATCAAGATCCTACTTAACATTTTCGGCCAGGGTCTTGCCTTGTATATATGTAGGTCAGGCCATCTCATAATCCGCCTTCGGTCTGGCGCAATAAACTTAAGCAATTTTGTGCCACTTTCTGATCGTTTCTTCATCATCGTGCACATTGTAAGCTGCTTAAAACTTAAAAAAATGCATTACCAATATTTTTTAACGCAATTTGCTAAGTATTTTCTAACTTAACTTCCGGTGCCTCCCAAGAAACCAAATGGAACGAAGAAATAACGACTTTTTTATTTAATACTTTAAATTATTATTTAATTCTACTATTTAGTACTTTAAATAAATATTTAATACTTTAAAACTTTAACGATTAAAATGAAATTAATGAACTGATGAACTTATTATAATATATGGAAATTATAAAATGAAAATATATACACATATACATATTTATATTTTATATTATATATTTTTTATAAATGTTATAAGAAAAAACCCAAAAAGAATCAATAAATTTTTCAGTGAAAATGTATCTTAAACAATAAATTGTTTGTTTTCAGATCTTCTCACTATTAGCAATATCATCATTAAAATTACTAAGTGCGCGCACTCTTCGAATTAATTCAAGAAATATATTGAAAATATAAAAGCAATTTAAAACCTCCGATAATCCAAAGACCACCAAAAACATGAAAGTTTCAAAGGAATGCATGACTAAATTGCAGAAAAAGTTTCGGAGAAGTCTTTGCACTAACAATTTCAATGGGGTAGTGAAGCACCGACGACAACGAAATGTAATCCAGCATTTGCCAATGCATTTGGTCTCTGACGAACCAATGGATATTGTTGAATCTTCTCTAAAGCCTCAAGATAACAAACTGCCGGAACTTATGGAAGTGGACCCCGATCCAGAACTAACGATTCCTCAATATCTTTATGAGCCTCGATACCAAAGTGATTGTGTTGTAAATATTTATAAAAAAAAAACCAAAGGAAAACGATTTAAAAGCACAAGCAGAGAGAATAGGCTATGTTTAATTCCAAGCCAAAAGAATTTAAATTCGTTGAGTCTTACTATACTTCTATCTTCCAAAAATGTTCTACATAAAAAGGCAAAATTCCTGCAGTAAATCCAATAAACTGTGCCTTTTTTTTTTTTTTTTTTTTTAGTTATTTAAAATTTAATTACTTTTTTTTAATTGGCAGATCCAATGTTTCCCCCCTTAAAATAAAATAGGCAACAGTCAATGTTAAAAAAAAACCTTATTCACCAAATATAACAAATTATTAGAAATATACAAATGTTGACAGTATGTAAATATTACTTATAAAATGTTAAATTACTTGATGTTAGGTAGAGGTGGTGGAGGTATTCAAAATTTTAAAATATATTAATGTACTCTTGTTAATACATATACCTATCTAAACGTATTTCAAAAAATGTTACCAAGAAAAAAAACTGTAAGTGGCAAAATACCCAATTCTCAAATTAAAAACCTGTCCGTTGCAATTTTTATACCCTTGCAGGGTATTATAATTTCAGTCAGAAGTTTGCAACGCAGTAAAGAGGCACCTCCGACTATATAAAGTATATATATTCTTGATCAGTATCAACAGCCGAGTCGATCTAGCCATGTCCGTCAGTCCGTCTGTCCGTCTGTCCTTCTGTCCGTCTGTCTGTTTCTACGCAAACTAGTCTCTCAGTTTTAAAGCTATCTGAATGAAACATTGTAGTTAGCCTTCTATATACTCTCACTCGTATATATGTCGGAACGGGCCGGATCGGACTACTATATCATATAGCTGCCATAGGAATGATCGGAAAATTTTTACAAAAAAAATTTTAACTTTTTCAGTTTTCAATAGAATTGGATCAAATTTGTGATATAGCCATTTTACTATACTCTACAATTTTCTATAAAATTTTATGAAAATCGGACTACTATATCATATAGCTCTCATAGGACCGATCGAGAAATCAAAACAATTAAATTTATAACTTTTTCAGTTTTCAGTTTTTCATCAAATTTGAGGTATATTTTGTATCAAATTTCATGAATATCGGACGACTGTATCATATACATGGGTGCCATACAAACGGTCGTTTATTGTGGAGGAAATGTGAATGTAAAATTGCAAATATAATATGTATAGGTGAATGAAATGAAAGCAGGTATTACTTCATTGTTTTTTAACACAAATATATATATTTTATATTGTATGTAAACTTCGGCGTGCCGAAGTTAGCTTCCTTTCTTGTTTTATTTAATTTTTTTTTAGTTAACAACCTAGTTTCTAAAATCGTTGACAAAGGAAATATTAAATCCGAATAAAGACTTCTCGAATATGAAGATTTAGTTAGATAAATTACCAGATATTGTCCGATCGCTTAGAAATTATTCAGGAAACAAAACTGAATATTCATCATGGAAAAAAGGTTCAATGAAAACAAAATGGTTTCACCTAAATATTACATAATCTTCTTAGCAATTAGCAATAAAACAATTAGGCTCAGAGCTCGAAAGAAATTCAAAATCAAAACAGTTCTTGCTTTTTTTTCCTAAAAAATAAGAATACAACTAATACAAGAGGAAATAAATAATATAATAGACGCAATTACATGGGCAAAATCAAACGCAAATCATTTGTATTTACAACCACAGAAACCACAATAATAGAAGATATCTTCAGAAAAGAAAATAACTTATTTTTGAATGGAGAAGAATTACTAGAGTTTCCTAAGGTCAAATTAGCCACAAATGGTAACGACCTCCCATACATTATTAGCTTACCAACCATTAAAACAGACAACTGCAGAACACTATAAAATTAAAGCAATAAAGAAAGCCAAATTATAAATGATATAAAACACGAAAATTTGTTAAAATGTAAGAAACAACTATTTGCAATAAGAGAACCATGAGAATCCCATAATGATAAGACTGTTTGTAACTCAGAAAAATTGTTAGATTTAGGTAACGATACTTGTGTAACTGCACTGCTAAATTTAAGAGAACCCGAATGTAAGATGATTAACAATCAGCACATACCAGCCTTTGAGGAGATACTGCCAGGCACCATACTACTGAACGATTTTAATGGACCAGTATCTCTGGATGGAAAGGAGCTAAAGCTAGATGGCTCTTTTATCATACAATACCGAAACTCAATGGTTACTATTGGCGAGGTGACGTACAAATCAAGAGAAATCAACATGGCCGAACCAGAACCTCCAACTTATGGGAGAAAAAAATTAAACTCGAGCAAGTTCTCTTACTTCGAATGATCAAAGAATAAAGCATCAACAACACAAAAGTGATCGAGAAACTAAGAAGCAATGCAACAATATCAGCTTCTGTTAGCTATGGAGCTACCATCATCCTCCTGATAGTAATAATAGGCATGGCCACAGCACTCCTACGAAAACGTAAACAGAACAACCGCTCCTCTTCCGGAAATGCAAGAAAACCCTACACAACCCGGACCGGTACTCTCTTACGTTGCGACCGAGGTCAGTCCCGTTTAAGGAGGGAAGAGATAACAACCTATTTTCTAAAATCGTTGACAAAGAAGATGCAAGCTCAGTACATATGCCGCAACCGGGTAAAGAAAAAAGAAGTTCAATTTACTACCAACTCAGGAAACTTCCGGATTAGTGTTCCCACGGTCGCTTTTTTTTTGAATACGCTACAATATTGACGTTTCACAAGTTTTGACTACATACATCAATAATATATATATGACTTATGGGGACGGAAAGACTCCTTCACTGCGTTTTAAGCTTCTGACTGAATTTATGATACCCAGCAAGGGTATAAATATTCGCATTCCTTGGGTCGATATTATTACAACCAACAGTTTTAAAAACTCAAAACTTAGACAAAAATACATTAATTTCGATTCCGAAAACTGTTCTGTGCTAGTTTTTAATAAGTTAACAAGTCTGCATACTCAAATTGAAATTTTAAAATATTTAAATTTATGTCAATTTTTCAAGATGTTAAATGGTTTTTTAACAATAAAATTAAAAAAAAAAAAAATTTCAAAAAATTTTGTTTCCTTTTTTTATACTTAGAAAGATTCCCCTGTTCATACTGATCAATAAACTGACTCCTTCACTGCGTTTTAAGTATCTTACTAAAACGACAACAGCATACACGGGCTAAATATGAAATTCTTTTAGCTCTATGCTGCTAAAATGTTGCTTTCCTTTTGCTCTGCTCCTGGGCATCGTAAAACATAAAAATACATGAAGTTGGCACACGTTTTTAAAAAGCTAAAATTACGCAAATTTTGCTTGGAAAATAGCTATAATTCCCGCTAGCCGCTAGTTCACAATTTATCCCGCATTTAGGTCCGCCAGATCTAGTGGGAAAATAGCTAGCACAGTGGGACATTTTACGCAAAAAGATCTTACTTTTACACTGGTGGGCATAATATGAACATCCTATTAAGTACATAAAAGACTGTTCGTTTTTACTCAGTTTTAGAAATAGTATTAGTAAGGCGGTAGGCCTCATTAAAATTATCTCAAAGATAAAAAATAGCCTGATTTATTTTATAATTAGTGATGGAAATAGTATTCCTACCTTTTTTAAATACAACGAAAATATATAGCAACTATTTATAGCCGATTAATTAAATGAGTAAACCGTAATATTATACCGTAATATTCGCCACTGTATGGCACTGCAAGTTTAATTCAAAAACAAGTTTCAGCATAAAAAGATGAATCTTGCAATAACAATAAAACACCTATGTATACTCCTTCCAAAATCGGTCGGTTGTGTAATTCCTTTAAATTTCCGCCATTAACACTATCTATTATTCCTTAAGAGAGAATCAAAGAGCGTTCAGAGATTTTATTTTTTTTTTTTCGCCCAATATTTAATTCATCATTGAGTTCATTAGTGTTAAAAAATGAATTCACTCCTAAATGCGCGTCCCTAGAATTAAGGTAAATATATTCATGTCTGTTATTTGAGATAATGGGTTAAATAATGTTTATATTTATACATTCTAGAGATTATAGTCTTTATACTTAATTAAATAAATTATAAATTATGAGAGAGTTTTTAAATTAAATTTAATTTAAAACATATCACAAATCATTAGAATATCTGATAAGGAATTTAACAATCAAACATTATTTTAACAGGTACTTGAAGTCAGAGCTTTGGAAGTTCGACTATGTATGTGGTAGGTATCAATGCTCTCTTTAGGGAACTTAAGAGAAATTAGAATTGGCAACACAGTGACATTTGCGGCGTACAGATGTGCGTAAGATCAGACACATGCCAAAAGCCGCCTGCTTTGGCTCATAGGAACTTGATCAAAGGCTGAAAAGAGTGTAGACACAGAAAAAAAATGTAGCAAGAAACGGGGGTTTGGTGCGACGCACTGATGTCATGGCTATAAGCGGTCAAGAAACAAAGGATTTTATATTCTCCTCGAACGGTCGGCGGACCTGATTAGTAATTGAAGTTAGCCTTGGACTTACCGGGGTCTTCTTTTGCCAAGTGCAATATGTTTGAAATTGTCCAAAAACATTAAAGTCTGCAAGGAAAGAGTTTGGAACAACGGACCTAAGGCTAACAATCACTTGGAGCCCGGATAAAAAAAAAAGAAAAGCTGTTTTTATCATCGCAAAATAAATAAATATAATCGTACTTAAATTATATCTGCTTAACATGTCTGTTCCATTGATATTTGTACATATGAAACATTTATGTATATTGATGTGTGAAAAAGTTAAACTCATATAATATCGAATTAGCAATTAACAAATTTTTAATTATAATAAAATATGTATGTATTGGCACATAATAGTATTTCAATAATGGCAGTATTATAGCTTAAATCTAAACAACATTTTCAAGATTCCCATTTTATTCTGCCGACTATGGCAAAATGCACAAAAATACTATTCAACTATTCCAGTATATGTAAGATTTTTATTAAAGCTTAACGAAATTACTACAAAAATTTTAATAAATAAAAAAAAATAATATTAAAAAACAAATAATTTTAAATATTGATATCATTTTTATATGTTCAGCTTTATGCCTATGTATATATATATATATATATATATATATATATATATATATATATATATATATATATATATATATATATATATATATATGTGTTATTCTTCTCTGTGTTCCGAATATGCAATAAAAGGAAAAATAAGTAATTTAAATGTAAAAGTAAATATTATATTTTCAATCAATTATGAATCCAATTACCCATTATTAATATAAAATACAACACATATTCTGAGCTCTAAGCTATATAATTTATTTAGTTTATTTGTTTATTTTTCATACGAGATACTAATTTTCACTTTTTTCTTGTATTCAATATTTAATTGAGCAAGACGTTTCTTAATATAAAATAATGAGAATGTATCCCCTTACAGTTTGTGATTACGTCATAGAACATCAATTGAATTCGGTAAAAAAATAAAATAAAAAAAAGAAGAGATGAAAAACTTTCTCATATAAATTGACAGCTATATGATGTATGTAATATTCTTAATTTTGATGCAATATCTGAGTATGCTTGTGTTTATATTGCATCGTAGTTTGGCATGTGCGATCAAGACCTTTATTCTTCATTTATACAAGTATACCTCTAAGGCTGAGAGTCTAATTTGCTGGCTTTGTAGTTGATGCAAATTAAAATATGTATATGTATATGTTATGTAATTCATGGGTTTGACCCCATTACTATGTTGAAATTATTTACTTAAATTAGAGTAATCTGCAAGGGGAAGACGGGGAATTTCTGATTGACATCACAGCAAAAAAATACAAAAAACTGCTAATCACTCAATTGTTAACTGAAGCACACTTTTACAAAAACGACAGTCTTCCACTTATTTATTCTGCCCCCAAAGGGCGCGAGGGTGAACATATATTATATTGTATGTGAATACGTGTGCCACAGACAGTCTGTCATTCAACACTTTGCCGCTTCATTAGCCAACAGACAACAGCCAAGTGGCCCAAACTGCCTGATTACAATACAAATGTCATTCGGCAAATTTGCTGTGATGGTGAAAGGAAAAGCACTTGCTTTCTTTACCTACATATTTCAAGGAAAACGTAAACAGAATAATGTTTATGGAAATCCGATTAAATAAAAAAGGACAAATTTGAAGTTACGAAAAACACTGGCAAACAGGGAAGTCGACTTTTGGGGTCTGCGGGTAAATACCAAAGCAACAAAAACAAACCGAAAAACCAAAGCAGCCACCGTGGCTCACGGGGCGTATGTGTGATGGACAGCTGGCTGACTTTGTTCTTGTTGATTTTGGCACGCTTCTTGTGTTGTTCTTGCACTCATTGTTTGCTATTTGCCGTCGACGCACGTGCCATTAAGCCAGCAACCACCCACCACCCCCACGGCACCTGCTCGGCAATCATGTATGTAATTGATAAAAGGATTTTCGTTGCTCACAATTTGGCGAGCCTGAATAAGCCTTTTTGGAGAACACCTCAAATCATTAGCAAGGCAAATTTATGCAACGCAAAAAAGAAATCTTGATTGGAATTTATGTGTAAACCGAAAGCGTAAAGCATACACTGCCAAAAATGCCGGCTTTATCGAACTCAAGATTGTAGTTTTGAAGTCCATTATGTACAGTAAAACTGAATTTGTAAGCAACATCAAAGACATGCCTTTTCTCCTTGCCTAAATCAGATAAATATTTGTATTTTTACACCCTTGCTGGGTATTATAATTTCAATGCTGTGAAGGAACCATTTCCGACCCTATAAGTCAAGTGATCAAGAATAATCAGCATTAATAGTCGATTCGATCAAGTCAACTCAGGCATTACCAGTATTTTCAACATATTATATTGACAAACATTTTAATTTTTTAAATTGATTTTTTTGGCTTAGTAATGGCCTTTTTAAACTTTGATGTCGAAAACATTATTATTTACCGATAGATATAGCATATTTTAAGCTTAGATGGATTTCCGATTCAATCCTCTAGGGATACATATAACCTCCGGAATCCCGAAGTTAGTTTGCTTTCTTGTTTCTTTTTTCATAAACAATTAACCTTTCCAAATTGTTTGGTTCCTCCTAAACTGAATAAATTATTATTAAATTTGGATTATTATTTTTGTAATTTATTTATTAAGTTCTTATGATTTTACCTATATACATTATTTTCAAAATCCTTTTTAGCGACTTTTTCAAGTGTCCAGCATCCACTCAGCTGTGTAGTTTTTAACTTAGACATACAGCAAGCGAATTAACTACCGCAAAATGGTTTTCCCGGCTTGTAATCCGCCAGCCGAAAAGGGAAAGGACGCAGGACCAAAGACGCTGCCACCTGCCACCTGCCACCTTTTCTGTGTGCTCCGCGCAGATTAGTCAAATTGGTTTTCGCCGTCCCTCCGTTGCTAGGCAGATTCCCATGTTCACGCCCCGAGATCAACTCCGCGACAGCCTCAAGTTAGCCGCTGATGGCCAAGTTATTTACTTTCCGAGCCCCGAGAGCCATTCACGTCTGCCAAGGCTGACAAATTGAGGGCTTCACTTTGATGGCAACAAAGGATGTTGAAGGCAGGACCAGTGTTGGCATCATTTTGCAAGCGACAAAAATGTCGATTTAAGGTTTAAAATTAAATACTTACCGCCCTTTTTAATAATTTCTTTACTTTTTTCCTTTAGATATATAGTAAATAAAAATCCTACTTCACTCCTTTTCCCTATAGGATAAATGTATATAGTATATTGTTAATGCAGTAATTTGTCGTCAATTCATCTTGGATTTTTTACAAAATGCAGCTATAAATATAGACCAAACCATAAAATGGAAATTGTCGAAAAAGAAGGACGCCAGTCTTGACTCAAACTGTAGCTGGACCCTGATTAACCCAAGGGTGAGCAACCCTTAGCTTAGTCCCAGGGAAAAAACTGCGAAAGGTTCGCTCATAAATTGTGCTCAACTTGGAATTGAATTGTCTAATTAGGCGGGCCTAGCAACATTTGCTAATTGCTTATAAATTGTTAACTGCTTTCCAACAGCTGACAGGCGACAAAGGGTTAATGACGACGACTGCCAAAGGATCCCAGAGGGGAAACACAGGATATCCACACGCATCCTTCATCGTGGCCAAGGCAATTAGCAAGCGAAACAAATGACCATTTTGTGTTAATTAGCGGATTGCCTTCCGTTTTCGGGTGGTATGGGTGATTTTGGCTTTGGATTGTGGCTCCTGGGCCCCCCAGTTCCTCGGTGGTGATGACTGACGGTTGGCGGTGGATTTGGTGTGTTTGCCTTGTTGCGGTTGATTAGCATTGACAACTAATCGTATTGACCCTGTTAAGGTACTCGAACTTAATAGCCTTCGAGCTCTGATTAAGATTGAGTTAGTGGGAAATTGACAGCCCGTCTAAAACGAATTGCAAGGTGGGGAGTTTCATGATTGGAAAAATTTAATTAAAGCGCCAAACCCAATCTCCGGTACCCTTCCAACACCAAGAACTGCAATCAATCACAAAAATTAGAAATATTCACTTAAGTCTCGTGGTGAAAAGAGACGGGAAAGAAGAGACAAAAGAAATGGTACAAAAGCAAATGGTATGGGTAGGAGAGAAGTGGAAAATGCTTCAGGTGCTTCGTCGACTAAAATAACTTACCCTCACTGATAGGGGCTAACTGACCGGAGAAAACCAACAGATAAAGAAATCGGCAAACAATTCGATTTCCTTTCCTATTTGATATTTATACGATCTTAAAATACCAACTGAGTAAAGAACAGTTAATGCAACGGACTCAATTGAAAACAGTAGTTAATTGCTTTGAAGTCAATTGTTCTTTTTTCGACACGGAAAATAATTGACAGGAGTCTGGGTCCCTGTCCCAGTCTACATATGTCTTGCTTTTCCACTCCACATCCCTACTTCGTTACGAAAATATTCACAAACACAATATATGTACCCTGCGCATTATGTACTTGCATATATGTGTAAAGGAAAAAATATATTTATCTTTGGAACCCACAAAGCGGAGATTGGAGTATTGGCTGTGACTCGGCCAGAAAACTTTTCATTCTCCAATCGCTTGCACACACTTCCGTTCACTTGTCGATTTCCGGCGTAAGAAGAATGTGCTCTTTGCGTAGAACTAACGACTGCAATAAGCCAAAACAAAACCGCCAATAGCAATGTCCGTAAAAAACACAATTGTCTTTGGTTTTCTAGTTTGAGCAATGATTAATATGTATTTCGGGAAAAGCGATTAACAATATCATTGATCGATCAACAAACTTCTCGGGTTGATGTACTTTTAGTATGAGAGCATGCCATATGTATGTACACGAAAACTTAAGGATTGTTCGCAAAAACATCGCTAAGTTAAATGGCTCTTCGTGAGCACGTAATGTTAGAATGGATAATCAGCTTAAAATACAACTATTAACTATGGGTTAACCTTATGCTAAGACGCTAAGAGAAATAGTCTGCTCAATATCCGGTGGTTGCATTTCTCCTCCTCGAAATTCCACTCGACTTCCCGAGTGGCCACATCTTCGGTCCACCGATATCAGTTTACTTTAGCAGGTAATCCATCTCTGATTTGGTGGTGGACATATACACATCCAGCTCCTTGTCCAAATCTTCGCGCTTCACCTCTGGGCGCTGGGGTTTGCCTAGTGAAGAGAGTGAAAGAAACACTATTAGCAAGAGTCGTCGATTGGAATTTGAAAAGAATTATTGAATTAAATTAGTATTTTTAAGTGCCGATGCCCAGAGATCCAGTCCGGTTACTCTCCTGGCCACTTTTCACGCTTTTACCTGTGGACGGCTTGCGACTACGACTGCGTCCCCGGCGAGCCTGTTGCTGCGGTCCCGGGCCCTGTTTGCCTTTTATGGCCATCTTTCCCTTGCCATTCTTGTTGGTGTTACCATTTCTGTTGATATTCTTATTGTTATTGGTGTTGTTATTCCCCTTGGCAGCGGCCGGATTGCGTCCACGTCGCTGGCGAGGGTTGGCCCGGCGGCCCGGTGTAGTAGCAGCGGCATCGGCAGCGGCAGCAGCTACAGCGGCAGCGCGATTGCGTGAGCGTGAGCGACGCGCAGAGGCGGGAGCAGAGCCCGTAGCAGCACCACCCCTAGCAGCAGCAGTAGCGTTCCTGGTAGCAGATCTATAAAGAAAAAAGGAATAAAAGACCATGAGGATTTGTTCACCAAAGATTCACAAAGTGCAAAATAATGATCGGAATTTCATTTAAATTCTTTAGTTCAATTAATGATTTATGCATCAAATCTAAGACGAAATAATGAGACAACAAGAAAAAGAACTGTTCCATCTATTGCTTGTATTCTAGTATTTATGATTCACCGATTACTAGGACTATTAATTAATGAATATTAATCAATAAGTATAAATCATCGCTAACGAATTGAGTATATTTTTTTCTTAGCTTACCTTCCGCGTTGTGGTCCCCGACGTCCAGCGAGGGAGGCCGATATGCCCCTTTTCTGGGTGTTCTGGGCTTTGCCGCGCTTCTCGACTCGCCCACCGGCTACGCCCCGAAGCTGGCTCGATGCCCTCCGCTGTTTTGGGACATTGGTTTGATTTGACTGGCCGGGGCGAAGGCCCAAACGGTACTTGACCGATAGACGCTGCTTGACCGGGACACGCCCCTGGGCAGAACGGTCACGATTGCCCCCGCGATTGCGGCTTTGGGACCGCCCAACGCTGCTTCGTCCACGGCTCTGGGAACGACCTCTTTCTACCCGCTGTGCCTGCGGCAGCCTGGAACGGGATCTAGAACGCGAGCGACCGCGTAATGTCTGCTGCTGCTGCTGCTGCTGCTGCTGTCGCTGACGGCGCTCGACGCGCTCTGCTGCGCCGCCTACTGAAGGCCGACGTTGTCCCAGGCGCTGACGGAGTCCACCGCCACCACCTCCGCCAGAAGCGGGTAAGCGGCGGGCAGCGCTGCCGCTGCGACGATTGCGACCAATATTTCCATTAGCCACGAGATCGGCGCGCATCCTGAGCGATTAACGGAGAAGTACAGAGATGTTGCAGTGGATTGGGTTTGCTTTAGCGCGATTATAGACGGAGATGCTTACGTTGCTACCCGGGTCACATTGTTGGACCGAATGGGCCTTCCATTGGGCGCCAGGCGCATCGACTTGACGCCGCCGACGCGTGCTCCGCGTCCGTTCACGGCCGTGTTCCGTAAGCTTCTCTGTAAGGAGGCATAAGGTTGTGGATGGATTTTTTGGTTTCAATACGCTGCTGCACAGTGTTGGAGTTCAAGTTCAAAGGAGAGAGAGATAGAGAGAGTCTGAGAGGCTGGAGAAAGTTCGGGGTTCACGCAGAAGGCGCAAATTATCTCAACAGCAATGTCCGACTCCATCTCCTCCAAGATTAGTCCAAGCAACTGCTTTCCACTAGCGGAATCTGCTCTGTATCTGCTCGTGTTTGTATTGTTCGGATTTTTGTTTTTTGTTTAGGAGACACGTACGCGCTTTAGCTTGAGGGCCGTCTGGACGGTGTGCCGACGCTTGAACTCCTGCAGCAAGCGGGAGTTGGCCGCCGAAATGCCCGGATTCCCGGGGTTACTGTCCACAATGCGGCGGCTCCTGCTTCTGGAGCGGCTGCGTCCGCGTCCCTGCGGCTGCGGCTTCTGCGTCTGCATCTGGGTGAAGCGCTCGTTCAGTGAAATTCCAGTGTGCACCATGATTAATTAATTTGATTCGACTTTGTAATCTATAACTCGATCCTTTAAAATCTTTGATTTTTTCTTTAGTTTTTGTTTTGACAGTTGAACTGCCTCGAACGATGACTTGCCGGGTTGAAACTTGGTTTGCAACTGAAAAAACAAAGGGAAATGCGTTGAGTTTTATATTCGAACAGGTAGAAAGGCAACTAGGATGTAATATGTGATATATTCAGGTAGCTCAAGGGCAGGTTATGCCAGCCAGCTGACAGCCATAAACGCTAAGCTCACGCAAAGGTTTCCTTCTAAAATCCATCAATAAATCTGCAGCTGCTTGCAGCAGAAGGGTAGACATGTGGAAAATCAAATAGTAGCAACCCTCTATGAATACTACAGTGGCGGCCATCGAATTATATATGTACATATGTGTTACCATGTCAAGATATGTCAAAGATTATATTTTATTGAAGATGTAGTAGTTATTAATATTATATATTTCGAATTTACAAAGATATATTGTTATTTCTTACTCATCTATTTATTTGTTATTTATTCCTATTTGTATATTGGTAATATTATTTCGAACTCGACTGTATACCACCAAATATATGTATGTTTGTATGGTTGCCTGCTAGCACTCAACATTGTATTCTAATTATAGTATTGCTTGAATATGAAATTTTTGACGCGAGAGGCTGAATCACTACCGGAATTGGGGTCATATTTATTTATACGAAACTCCAATTATATAAAGATAATTATATTTTGATTTCTACTCACTTTTTTGACGCCTTTTGCGTCGCAGCTTCTATCCCCTGGCCTGGAACTGGAGGCTTGCAGAAGTCTCCTTTTTCCAGTCTGGTTGTGCTTCTTACAACTTAAAATCAATGTATATTGGTGATTTGTCTTTGGAATATTGTTTTTGCCGTAAATTTGTATCAATTAACTACGTTTTTCGGATGCAATAAAGTTTTTTCCACGCAGTCTGCTAACAAAGTTATTGGCGAAAATGTACAGGCAATTCAGTAGAATGGTGGAATTCCTAACGCGTCCATCCCAAACTGCGGAAAATACTATATTTGATGTTCATAATATAAGGGGTAGTCTACGGTGAGCGTATAACACCATTTCAAAACAGAGTGAACAAGCGATATTATGTATTGTTTTTCGTTTCCTATACGGATAAATAAATTCGTGTATTTTATAGTAATTGAGTTATTCAGTCGTATATTGCGCAAAATTAAACTATGTAGAGTAAAACTTTAATACAGGATTAAAGAACACTTTAAAAAAATACTATATTTGGTGTTCATAATATTAGGGGTAGTCTGCGGTGAGTGTATAACACCATTTTAAAACAGAGTGAACGAGCGAAATGATGTATTGGGTTTTCATTTCCTATACGGAAAAATATATTGGTGTATTTTGTAGTAATTGGGTTATTCAGTCGTAGATTGCGCAACATTAAACTATGTAAAACTTAAATAAATAAATTAATAACACGTTCTGTATCAATACTTTTTTAATTGATCCAGTGGTCAAATATCCCTAAACATTTCAGAAAGCTTTAGTAAACTAATTTTTTCAGCTTATGGGCATTTCTTCAGAAAGGTCCACCGCGGCAAAGAAATTAAACGTTCTTTGAAACGAGTATTTTTTGATAAAGATTACAAGAATTTTTTATTTTCTAAAAATCTATTTGATAACAATGTCTTAACCAAAAGAATTTTGCTTTACTTTTGCTTTCTTATATCACACAGAAAATGCAAATATTCAATATAAAATGTAAAAGGACATATGTAAATATGCGATTACAAATATCCGTTATTTGAATTATCGCTTTCTAAAATGTCTAAAATTGAATTTAAAAATTAACTACTCAATAATTTAAAGTCAAACAAAATACATTATTAAGATAAATTATTGCATAATTAATTTAAATTCATTGCATTACAATTTTAATCACCTTTCACTGAAATCAAAGCTTGAACTGGCTTCTTACAAATGTAACTTCTGTTTTTGTCGCGTGCGAATGCAGTACATTTTAGTGAATATCTTGAAAATGAACAAGGGTCCAAAATCGATCTTAGCGCCAACTATTGTGTAACCAAGAGCTATAAATTTGAAATTCTGTAAAGTTAAAATAAAGTCTTGGCAGTGTTCAATTTCTCACCGTTCCTCTCCGACGCTAACTCATCGGCGCTAGTTTGAGGACATGGAATATTCCGCTAAATAAAATACTAAACCGTGATTAGCTTGCATTGATATTTACGCCATCCCTGGACTCTGATAACGAGCTTGAGGCCCTGACAGCCGCAAAAGCAGGGTTGTCGCCACCGTCAGCTATAATGAACTCCTACGGTTTGTAGACAGAATTAAAACTTAAATTTAACTGCTTTCCCACAAGAAATCACCAACACAAAAGGAGCGACAGCCTGCCGCCATTGCCCAGCCGTCCTGTCGATCATTTAACGAGCCGCTTTTTGTTCGCTATTTCCATTCTTTGCCCCCTTTAACTCGCCGCGTCCCATACGTTTTGTTCTTGCATTTTGCACAGTGTATATTATTATTATTATTATTTATTTGTGTGTTATTTGTTTAGTGTGAATTTTCGTTTTCTATATTCGATTCGATGGTGCACCAGAACACACAGCCACATCCACATAGCACCACACTGAAAGAAAGACAACCCAGAAACCCAACCCGACACCGAAACTGAATAGACGCAAAGACCGAACCAACGAGACCCTTTCCACAAACAAGTCCAAAATGGCCAAAATGTACGGAAAGGGTAAGAGTAAGTAATCGCCAAACACGGTCACTTTTCCATTGCAAAAACTAACATCAACTGACACACCGCCTAGCATGCAAAAAGTCTTTTGATAATTGCTTTATTTTCTTACAACACCGATTGTAATGCTTCCCCATATTTTTCCTGTAGCGGCGATCGAGTCGGAGGAGCAGCAAAAGCGGCGATGGCAGATTGAGCTAGAGTTCGTGCAGTGCCTGTCCAACCCAAACTATCTTAACTGTAAGTATACTTTCTTAAATATCCTTATTATTGGCAGATAATGCTAATGGTTAGACGGGTGTAGACTGTGATTTCAATAATACTATAAGCACTAAACTAAGAAAATATTTTAAGTGAGAAACTCGAGAACATTATTAACAACATTAATAAATAAAACTCTATTCCACAGTCCTTGCCCAACGTGGATTCTTCAAGGACCAGTCGTTCATCAACTACCTGAAGTATCTGCAGTACTGGAAGGAGCCGGACTATGCCAAATACCTCATGTACCCAATGTGCCTCTACTTCCTCGACTTGCTGCAGTACGAACATTTTCGGCGCGAGATAGTCAATTCGCAGTGCTGCAAATTCATAGATGATCAGGCCATTTTGCAATGGCAACACTACACTCGGAAACGGATCAAGCTCATCGAGAATGTAAATGCCGCCCAGCAGCAGCAACTGCAACAACAGCAGCAAGCAAACGGCGGCGAGGCAGCAACGGGAGGCGAAGCGCCAGCTGCAACTCCCAATGGGAATGGAGCAGCTGCCACAACCGATGGCAGCCAACAGGCATCGACCACCGCTTCTCAGGCTGTTCAGGGTCAAACAGGGAATCCCCAGCAGCAGCAGCAACAAATCAATGGTTTGGCCTCAGGGGCCAACATCAAACTTGAATTAAACTAGCTTCCAGCAAAAAAAAATTACCAATAAATTAGTCTAAGAACAAGGAGCATGATGTCCGTTTTATTTAAAAGGACTTTAATAAGAACTTTTCGAGATTTCATTATATTTTAAAATGCTAAAAGCATTGATAATTGTGTACTGTGCTTCTAGTGTTCGTTTTAACAACAACTGATGGTAAACGATTTGGATGAGTCCTGGCCCATAGTATGGGAACAAAATGAAATACGCAACTTAATGCAGAAATCTTAAAATTAAAAACATATATTGCTGATATTATATTAATATGAATGAGTATTATCGCAAGCTGATGTCTCCTTTTGATGTTGATTGATTTTTGGTTGGTTTCAGTCCCCTTCTCCTCTTTACAGTCGACCAATGATTAATCAAAGCTTTCTCTAAATTTACAGACACTCAGGATAAAGCTTCGGTGGAGCGTGAGGATGAAACCACAGCTTGGAAAGGTCACTTTTACGGCGTATACTTACTCTGCAGCCAGAGCCTGGATCCACGCTACCGGGGCAAATGTTATGTGGGTTTCACAGTAAATCCGCAACGTCGGATCCGACAGCACAACCGTGGATGCGACTTTGGGGGAGCCAAGAAAACCAGCCGAAAAGGACCCTGGCAGATGGTGATGATTGTGCACGGCTTCCCCAACAACATTGTGGCTCTGCAGTTCGAGTGGGCGTGGCAGCAGCCATCACTTTCCACCCGGCTAAAGATTTTTCCGGAATTGAAGCGCAAAAAGCCCAGGGAAGCCCACTTTGACTATAACTTTAGGATTCTAAGTCGAATGCTGTGCGTGGGGCCGTGGAATCGGTTAACTCTGACGGTTCGCTGGCTGGAAACGGATTACGAGAGGGGATTTGAAGTGTCACTTCCGAAACAAATTGAAATTGTTAGTGGTAAAGTTACCGTTACCGCCTCGCAGCGTAAAATAGGCGGCACTGTAGGTGCTCCTACTCCGGTTGCCTGGGCACCCGAGTGTCATTTGTGCATGCAGGGTATCGATCAGCCGGAGCGATCCCGTTTGGGCTGTACGAATGTCACTTGTCGGCTCACATGTCATATGTTATGCCTGGCAAACTATCTTTTGGGAGATGAACCCGGTCACTATATCCCAGTTGGAGGAGAATGCCCGCTGTGCGAGACTCGTCTTAGTTGGTCGGGCCTACTTCAGCGAAAGCGTCTGCTATTGGGCTTGCCCGAGGAGCTGCAGGATCGAGATGAGGCAGAGGAGGATCCAAGCGATGGACCCGACGTGGATAGCGATGTCGAGGAGATAGAGTCGGAATGTGAATCGAACAATTGAGACTACATTACTGCAGTATTTCAAATATTTCTCTGAATTTTAAAAACGCTTAAATATATTATTTGTTAAATTCGAACTTTTCCTTAAAAAGTACACAAATTCTTACACAACTAAATGTATGCTTATCTTAAAATAAACAGTCTTAGTTCTAAAGTAGCAGGTTCATCTGGTTTTCTGAAGCTAGCTAATCTGGAAATATACATATGTGCTTTTTTGGGATCCTATGCTTTCTTAATCGGCTTGTTTCTGGAAAATATCAGAGCTTCTGAAAATGAGAGTTATCGGATGATTAAATCATACAACTAAATGTATGAAATGTATGTGTAGGTAAATGATTAATCCGAATTTGTATACATGTTTTATATCATTTCTATTAGCTTTCCTTTTCATTTGATCAAATTGAATAATTTCTTAATGATTTAATTGTAAACGGCAATGATTTAATTAATTTATATATATTATTTTAATATTATTGTAAGTAGACTTAATTTTAAAAATTATATTTACCCTTTCAGACATTCAGACACTTGATCCTTTATATTTTGGAGGGTCCGCCGGTAATCTTTTACCAGCTTGGACATCTTTCGCTTTTCAAGCATATAAAACTCCATCGACATTTGAACGTACTCCTGGCCTTTAAACTGGAACACGGACACTTCGGAGGTATCGATAGATTCCATTTGCTCCGGGTCCGAATCCGTAGAACAACTTTTCGTAGTTGGAGATTCAATAGCAACAGGAGCGGCGCTTGTTGATTCCCTCGAGCGCTTGGCGGGAGGCGATTCCGTGTTGTTTTCTACAAAATTGATTTAGAACATTAATTGTCCATAGCAATGATCAAATACACTTACTTTTCGCCATCATATCAGTTTTGGGTTCCTTTGATTTGTTCACAGAGCTTTTTACAGCCTCCTGTATCAGTTCATCCAGCTCATCGTCGCTCACATTGGTGGAGAAGTCTTCCTGCGCTGCGCAGTACTCTTCTTTTGGGTCGGGATCCTTGTTCTTTGTATAGGGAATTGGAATTGCCTCGCCCACAAGCATCGTTCGGTTCCTGTTGCTCGATATAAACTTGGTATCAAAGTGCTTTGAACATAAAAACAGCTGGTTCTTCGAAATCTTTGGATGCACCTGGGCATTCTCTAACCAGATGCGGGCCCTCTCCGGGTTTTTGGGAAAAGAGAAGATTGTCCATTGCCCTTTAGTTGGCGTGCTGCCGACGACAGAGTAGGAATAGCCACAATCTTTGTAGACGCACAATTTATACATTTTCCTTAATTCGTAAATTTTAGGGTTGTTGAAAATACATAAAAATATCAATATATCGATATCTTTTCTCAAAATGATATATTTATATTGTGATATTTTGTTTGCTCAAATATCGGTGTTGGGATATTTTTTTGATATTATCAATGATATTAACAATGTTTAAAAAAACTGGCTGTTATTTAAAATTTTGCATCTTAAACGTCTATATAACCATTTTATACGTTTACAGATACATGGGGTAGAATTCTCATGTAGGGAGTAAAATTCAATAACATGGTAAATTAACAGAATTCTCTCTCGTTGGCTTTTGGGTGAGCGTAATTAAAGAAATTCTCTGTCGTTGGCTGTTGAGTGTGAGGCTGTCACTTCAGCCTTTTCCGCCAACTCTGGCTTTTTTGAAAAATTAGACCCGGGAAAAAATGAGAATTGCGAGAAGCGGAAATTCTGGATTTTTGTAGTTGTAGTTTGTTTTTTCCGTTTTTTTTTTAACATATCATCATTGGGAAAGAAAGGGTAGCAGTTTTTATACAAATATAACATCCGCATGTAAGAGTCTCACAAATTAACCACTTGGGTGGCAGGTATTTTGATTAGGGTAGTTGAAAATAGATCAAAAAAATTTTAACTGATATTTAATATTATTACTATTATTATTTTTAGACAAAAAATACGAATTTTTGTAAATATCCAAAAACCCTACTTTATATATCTTTCGTATTTCGTAAAATATTTTTGGGAGACGATAGCGACCAATATCAGATAAGATTTTATTTTATTCACCATCTTTCGAATTAAAAGTGTACAGTTTAATTTCATAGCTGTTTGTCTTTTTTTCCTGGCAACGCCTTACATTTTTCGCTCAGACTAGTAACTGGGTTATAATAGGAAAATCTGGCAGCTCCATCAAGTAACGGGACAATTTAATCCTTATTCGCTTATTGTCAAGTGTTTTTTTATGTTTGTAATTATTATCTGTTCGTGAACGACCTTTTAAAATATGTTTGTGCGCTCTAAGATTGGGTTAGATGCTGGCATGACAGTATCTGAATTCGATATTGAGGATAGTGTGGACCTGACCACCGAACACAGGAATAAGAACCGGCTCTCGTCCGTCGGAGGAGCTGCCGCCGCCTGCGAGGGATTGATGGTGACCTACCAGGAATACTGCGAGCATACCTCTATCCACGGAGTCCAATACCTAGGCGAGCGGCAGCGACCGATGCCGGAGCGAATCTTCTGGCTGATCGCGTTCCTCATTTCGATCTATGGTTGCTCCATGCTGATTACCAGTGCCTACACTAAGTGGACGGAGACGGTACTAGCACATTGAAACTGCCCATTTATGCACAACGCGCATTCTACTAGATCACCTTTTTCTATTTCATACTACTTGATCATCTTTGACAGCCAGTGATCGTGAGCTTTGCTGAGAAGTCGACGCCTGTGTGGAATATTCCATTTCCGGCAGTCACTGTGTGCTCGGAAACCAAACGGGTGCTGAAGCAAAAAGGTTAGAATTGATTGATTGAATTTCTAATTAACTTCACTTAAATTCATTCTTGCAGGCAAGGAGACCACCTATGCGGATCTGTACAGCCAATTCAGTGAGGAGATGCGAGCCTCGCGAATTTTTAAACCTCAAAATGTAAGCGCCTTGGAGATGGAGGAGTTCCGCACACTGCTCCATGTGTGCAATACCCAGATCATTGACGAGGACATGCCATTAATTGCCGGTGATGATTTGGACTACTTTGAAGTGCTCGAACGGATGCTGCCCCAGTTCGATCGATACTTCTTCTATTGTCGCTGGTTAAGCCGATTCGGCGAATGCGAGAAGTTCTTCCGGAAGACCCTCACGGAAGAGGGCATATGTTATACGTTCAATGGGCTACGGGCCACAGAAATCTACCGGGAGGACACGTATCAATACCAGCACAGTGGGGAGGCTTTGGAAATGGAAAACATTAGCTCAAGGCACTCTCCTTGGACGCTGGAATCGGGCTATGCGCACAGCAGTGATGTAGAAACATTTCCGGCCAGGGTTCTCAGCGCTGGCGCAAGGTCTGGCATATTTCTTGCACTCCAGAGCTTCAAGCAGGAGGTGGACTATGCCTGCCGAGGACCTGTACAGGGTTTTAAGGTGAGTTTGCTTTTTTTATACTTTTTAATTAAGAACTGTCACATTGTCACCAGGTGCTGCTCCACGCCCCCGACGACGTGCCGCAAGTATCCAAGCAGTTTGTGCGCATTCCCATGGGCAAGGAGGTGTTGATCGCAGTGAAGCCAAGCATGATCACCATGTCGTCCGGCATCGCAGAATATCACCCACTGCGTAGGCAGTGCTTCCTTAGTCAAGAGCGTTCGCTGCGCTTCTTTAAGGTATACACTGAATCGAATTGTCAGCTGGAATGTCTGGCAAATTTCACACTGACCAAATGCGGATGCGTGAAATTCTCTATGCCTCGGAATATGGATATGCCGGTGTGCGGTGAGGACAAGATCCATTGCTACGATCGTGCGGAGAGGCAGCTCCTCGTTAGGGAGTTCAAAAGGGTAAGAGCGCTGAATGCCGCGCACGAGGACTGGCGAGGCGTAGAGTCAGCCTGCAATTGCATGCCCGCCTGCACGTCGCTCGTCTACAACACGGAGATTTCGCAGGCCAACTTTGATCTGGAAGAGATGCTTATGGCCGAAGGTGACACCGAGTTCCTGCAAGAGTATCCCGGGTCACAAATGTCCCGCCTATCCATTTACTTCAAGCAGAGCCAGTTCATTACCTCGAAGCGATCGGAGCTGTATGGCGTGACCGAGTTCTTGGCGAATTGCGGCGGTATCTTTGGCCTCTTCATGGGCTTCTCCATTTTGAGCATGGTCGAAATGATCTACCACTTCACCTTGCGGCTCTTCACTAACCTGAAGCGCCTGACCAAGGTTCAGGAGCAGTAAGATCTTCTGAGGAATGTTTTTTCATATCTCGCACAAATCGATTTTGTACGTAGAAAGATGGAAACTTTATTAAAGTGTTTGTAATTTATTTTTTATGTTGGTCCTTTGCTAAACGCAAAATATATTAAAATATTATTTAAGTTTTTCCTACAAAGTTTATATAATAATTGAATTTAAAATCGGTTGTACATCTAGTTTAAATGGTTAATAGTTTTTATGTACACATGTTTTTTAAATGTTAATATAAAAAAAATTAATATTAAATGTTGTTACTAATTGAATTAAAAAGAAAATATTATTCTTCGGTTCAGTGAAATTATTTGCTTAAATATTTGTCATTAATTTAAATTATAACTTCATTTTTATATTTTACGTTGAAAAGTGTAAAAAGAAGAATTAAAGTGTGGCAGCTCATCTTCCAGGTGGCATCCTCACCGATTGGGCAACTCTACTGCAGCACGCGTGCCCGCCAAAAGCCGATGGTTTTTATCGATAACACCTGCAGTGCTGCCACCGTCGCCGCAAATAATTTCTAGTGTGCTTTCCATTAATCAGCCCACAAATTAATAATAATTAATAAGTTCGGCACTACCCATCACACAGCGATCTACCGCTCCCGCCCCAACCCGAGTATCCGTCAATCAGAAAGCTAATGCTGAACCGAGCGGGCAGTGCGCGAAAGTTTCCGACGTTTTGACAACCCATACAGTTGTTCTGCTCTTTTTAAGGCGGCCGCCGTCGCGTCAAGTCTGACAGTGTGAAGAGAAAAATCGTGGTTTTTCACGAAACGCTTGTGTTTTGTTTAATTTGAAGTCAGATAAAATAAAATGGCAGCGGATCAGGCTCAGTTCCAGCAGCTCCTCGTCTCTCTCCTGTCCACGGACAACGACGTTCGCCAGCAGGCCGAGGTGAGTGTGTTTGTGTGTTAAATTTTACAGGTCTGCCCGCTATCCGCGGGAGGGGCGGGGGATCTGCACGTCAAATATATGGCCCTCGAATTTTGCAATGCGCAATTTGCAGAAAGTGCACATAGTACACATGGTGAATTTTGCGTGTCTGCTGCCTTTCCTTTTATGAGGCGATGGCCGGCAGTCCCAATATTTTTCGGCAGAATTTCTGCCTGAATCATCGCAGCTCGCACACAAAACGTGTTTTCGCCCTCCACTTTGTCATTCACATTCGCATGCTGTTGCGGGCACGCTGGCGTATGTATGAGTGAGCTAGTATATGTGAGCGTGTGCGAAAGAGAATCGCAGAGGAGGGATGTGCGAAGCAGGCAAACAAAGCAAAATCGAAATCAGAAAGATATTTGTACAATTTGCCTGGGCGCCACATGATTTTTGATTTGAATAATGGGTGCAAAACGGAAACAAAGAGCAGGTGCGAAAATAATCCATGACACACAGTCTGTGGAAATGCAATCTGTTTCGGCTGATAAGGCGACCGGATTGTATTCCGGCGCCACATGGCACCGCCCCAGCCCACCCCACCACGCTCTGCACTGACCTTGAGCGCCAGCCGCCCACGGAACCACCTGCAGTGATGGTACCGCCTTCATTTACCTTGGTGGCGGGCACCAGTTATGTGCCAAAAATAAGCATGTACATAATCCTATCAGTTATCTTCGTTTTACTCTTGTTATTCAGTAAGAATCTTAATTGATTTGCGGTAATGAATTATTGATAAATACAATTTGTTTGTAAAACATGTTTTATCAGCTTTAGATACTTGAAAATATAATAAACAAAATATTGCAGAATATATAAAAGAATAAAAGTAGTACAAAACCTGCTTATATTAAATAATATTATTAAATATCGATTTTAAATCATTGGAAATTCGAATTTAATACATCTTTGGACGTTCTTTATCAAGTTTTCCCATTTTGTTTGCACCTTAATCGATTTCAGGAAGCCTATAACAATCTTGCTAGAGAGCTAAAGGTGACGCACCTTCTGGGAAACATCCAAAATGGCCAGCAATCGGAGGAGGCGCGGCAGATGGCAGCCGTGCTGTTGCGCCGACTGTTTACCACTGAATTTATTGAGTTCTACAAAGAGGTTAGCAAAAAAAAAAAAAAGAATAACTTGTCCTCGCCCTGAAACTAATGTTTTTTTTTTACATTTAGATTCCCGCTGAATCCCAAACCCAGCTGCTGCAGCAGATCCTGTTGGCTGTGCAGCAGGATGTGACTCCCCAGTTAAGGCGCAAGATCTGCGAGGTGGTTGCCGAAGTGGCCAGGAACCTGATTGATGAGGACAGCAACAACCAGTGGCCGGACGTCCTCCAGTTTCTCTTCCAGTGCGCCAACTCGCCCAATCCCCAGTTGCAGGAATCAGCTCTGCGCATCTTCACCAGCGTGCCCTCGATCTTTGGCAACCAGGAAGCCCAGTACATTGAGCTGATCAAGCAGATGCTGGCCAAAAGCATGGACGCCAGCTCCGATGCGGAGGTGCGTGTCCAGGCTGTGCGTGCTGTTGGCGCCTTCATTCTCTTCCACGATAAGGAGAAGGAAGCTGCCATTTACAAGCATTTCGCGGATATGCTGCCCCGCATGATCCATATCACTGGGGAGACGATCGAGGCCCAGGATGACCAGAGCCTGCTCAAGCTTCTCATCGATATGACCGAGAACTGTCCGAAGTTCCTGCGCCCCCAGCTGGAGTTTATCTTCGAGGTCTGCATGAAGGTGTTTAGCTCACAGGACTTTGAGGACAGTTGGCGCCACCTCGTCCTGGAGGTGATGGTGTCGCTGTCAGAGAATGCCCCGGCTATGGTGCGGAAGCGGGCTAATAAGTATATCGTTGCCCTGATTCCTCTAGTCCTGCAGATGATGACGGATTTGGATGAGGACGAGAATTGGTCCACCACCGATGTGGTCGACGACGATGATCACAGCGATAACAATGTGATTGCCGAGTCCTCGCTCGATCGCCTTGCATGCGGATTGGGAGGCAAGGTTGTACTGCCGCACGTAATGGCCTCCCTGCCGGCGATGTTAAGCCATGCTGATTGGAAACATCGCTTTGCCGCCCTCATGGCCATCTCGGCCATCGGTGAGGGTTGCCACAAGCAGATGGAGGCCATCCTGGATGAGGTTATGACTGGAGTAATTAACTTCCTGATCGATCCCCATCCCCGAGTGCGCTATGCCGCCTGCAACGCCATCGGCCAAATGTCAACCGACTTTGCACCGACATTCGAGAAGAAGTTCCACAGCCAAGTGAGTAAAATACTTTGCATTAATTTTTCCAGATACTGCACGAATTCTAAATTTAAATTTGTAATAAAATGATTTGCCAATTGCTATTTTTTTTATCAGAAATCTGTCTGCAGTTTGTCGCTATTAATGCCGTGTGCATATTTGTAAATAATCAATTCACACATTGTAAACAAACGTTTTGCGGCGAGTATATAAACAAATAGTCATATCCAATTATTCCGTTAAATTGTTTACTTTTCCACACGAGCCGTGCTTGTTTATAATCCAATTTTGCTATTCCCACGCCAGGTGCTACCGCAGACGTTTTAAATGGCACCTCTGAAACCTGATCAAAATTTATTTAGATAGTGGATTTTTGTAACTTTTCTGGAATGCATGTATTTAATATACGAAACTCGGAACATTTCCAGGTGATTCCCGGTCTGCTGTCCCTGTTGGATGATGTGGAGAATCCACGCGTGCAGGCGCACGCCGGCGCCGCTCTGGTGAACTTCAGCGAGGACTGCCCGAAGAACATATTGACACGCTACCTGAACGGGATTATGGATAAACTGGAATCGATTCTGACCTCGAAGTTGAAGGAGCTGGTGGAGAAGGGCAACAAGCTTGTGCTGGAGCAGGTGGTGACCACCATTGCATCGGTGGCAGATACGTGTGAGGCCGAGTTTGTAGCCTACTACGACCGACTGATGCCGTGCCTGAAGTTCATCATCCAGAATGCCAACTCGGATGATCTGCGAATGCTGCGCGGCAAGACCATTGAATGTGTCAGCTTGATTGGATTGGCCGTCGGGCGAGAGAAATTCATCGGCGATGCTGGCGAGATCATGGACATGCTGTTGGTTAATCACACCGAGGGTGGAGAGCTGGCCGATGACGATCCGCAAACGTCTTACTTGATTACGGCCTGGGCCCGCATGTGCAAGATCCTTGGCAAGCAATTCGAGCAGTATCTGCCCGTGGTAATGGGTCCAGTCATGCGAACGGCTACCATGAAGCCGGAGGTGGCCATGCTGGACAACGACGAGGTGGAGGACATTGAGGGGGATGTGGACTGGTCGTTTATCAACCTTGGAGAGCAGCAGAATTTTGCCATTCGCACTGCTGGCATGGATGACAAGGCCTCTGCCTGCGAGATGTTGGTCTGCTATGCCCGGGAACTCAAGGAAGGATTCGCCGAGTACGCCGAAGAGGTGGTGCGCCAGATGGTGCCCATGCTCAAGTTCTACTTCCACGACGGCGTTCGCACGGCGGCAGCGGAGTCGTTGCCATACCTCCTCGACTGCGCCAAGATCAAGGGACCGCAGTATCTGGAGGGCATGTGGCTGTACATTTATCCGGAGTTGCTAAAGGTCATCAACACGGAACCGGAGCCGGAGGTGCAGACTGAACTGCTTAACTCGCTGGCCAAGTGCATCGAGACACTGGGCCCCAATTGCCTGAATGAGGAAGCCATGAAGCAGGTGCTCGATATTATTAACAAGTACGTCGTCGAACATTTCGAGCGCGCGGATAAGCGTTTGGCCGCCCGCAATGAGGAGGACTATGACGATGGAGTCGAGGAGGAGCTGGCCGAGCAGGACGACACAGATGTCTACATTCTTTCCAAGATTGTGGACATTACGCACGCCCTCTTCCAAACGAACCAGGCCAGTTTTCTGCCAGCTTTTGAGCAGGTGGCACCGCACTTTGTCAAGCTTCTTGATCCCAGCCGATCGGCAGCCGATCACCAGTGGGGCGTGTGCGTCTTTGATGATTTAATCGGTAGGTGTTCTTGTTCTGAATTTGTTTATTATTTTAAACTAAAACCACTTTGTTGTCATTTTTTTTTTTTAGAATTCTGCGGCCCTGCTTGCGCACCCTACCAGCAGATTTTCACTCCAGCTCTTTTGCAGTACGTTTGCGATAAGTCGCCAGAGGTCCGCCAGGCTGCCGCCTACGGATGCGGAATGCTCGGCCAGTTCGCCGGCGAACAATTCGCGCTGACATGCGCCCAGATCATTCCACTGCTGGTGCAGATTATCAACGATCCCAAGTCCCGCGAAATTGAAAATATCAATGCCACTGAGAATGCTATCTCGGCCTTTGCGAAGATCCTCAAGTACAACAAATCAGCGCTTACCAACGTGGACGAGCTGATTGCGACGTATTTCTCGTTTTTGCCCGTTTCCGAGGATGGGGAGGAGGCCGTCCATATCTATGGCTACCTTTGCGACTTGATCGAGGGCAATCACCCGGTCATTCTCGGTGCCAACAACTGCAATCTGCCGCGCATCGTCTCCATAATTGCTGAGGCCTTCTGCACCAAGGTTGTGGAGGCACAAAGCCAGACAGGCACCCGCATGCTCACCATCGTCAAGCAGGTGGAGTCCAATCCGGATGTTATGGCGGCCTGCGCCAGCACCCTTAGTCCGGAACAGCAGCAGGCCCTGCAGGATGCCTATCGGGAGTTGGCGAGCGCGGCTACCGCCTAAGCTCACTCTGTTGCTGCCCCGATCGTAGCAAGAAGGAATGGAAGCAAGCTACAGCTAATCGTTATTATTATTTTCATCTGATGACCGACTTTGTCGTCGCAAATGCATTATGAAATATTCGTTAAAAAAAAGAAACATACACGCATACTTACATATATATATATGTACGATAGAGTTATCCGGGATATATAATTCTATATATATTGTGATTTCAATCAAAAGATCTTCTCTCCCGAAGAATAAAGTCTGCGACTCCTTAGAATTTGACATGTTAAGATGGACCGAATCCCTAGGCCATCGCAACATCACACACAAATTCCAATAGATTATTTTCGTTACTCAAGTTTTCATATGTTGTATATACATATGTGTGTATATTCGGCCCCCACGGCCGCCATCTCCTTCCCCCCCCCAAAAAAAAGAACGAAACAAAAAAAGGATGTGAATGTCGTCCGAATCGACCGAAAAATGTAATTTTGGCATTAAAATTAAAGATCCCAAAAATATTTAAAGGAAATAACATGTAACATTGTATTTTAAAAAGATGATAAGAACGAAATAAATAACACGTCAAACGAAATTTTAATCGAGTTTTCTGCGTTTTGTTTTTTTTTTACCATCAATATTGTGAAGCTGAACATTTTTCAGTAAAAAGATTTATAAAAGTTGAGAGTTAAAAATACAATATGTGTGGGTTCATATCTAAAGTACTTTTCTTTTGTTTTTTCGCTGTATGGCTTTTGCTCCTAGAGAGCCTGGAGGCAGCACGGAAAGTGTTTATTTTATACGGTTTTTAATATATCAAATAAAGTGTAAATTATGGTACGAATAATAAATCGGATTCCGTTTTTGTTAGGAATGTAAAATATATTTATTATATTCAATATATATATTCAATACGCATGCAGTAGTCTTGTACAATTTTATGGTTTTTCGTATCCAAATGTTTGCATAAACATAAATGATGCTTATAAACACTTAAATGGCCAGCACGTGCTTGAATAATGTTAACTTAATACTGATCACTCTGGTTAATAAGTTATTTTATTACTATGAAATAGTTAGTCATTTGCTTTACTGTTTAAAGGTCTACTGGTTCTCAAAATCTTTTATAAAGCTCTTAACGGCACAGATTTAGACAGTTTTATAATATATCAATTAAAATATATCAATATTACAAATAGTAATGACGCAGTACATTTAAATTTGTAGAAAAGCAGCAGTTATTATTTTTCTCCTATATTTACCGTTCGTTCCTATAGCAGCTATATTATATAGTCGACTAATCTGTTCCGTTCTGACTTACATTCTAAAGAGAACAGGAAAAAACTAAAAAGTTTTAGGACAGACACGACTAGATTGACTCGGCTGTTGATGTTGACTTAGAATATATGTATGTATGTATGTATGTATAGTACTTTATAAGGTCGGAAATGATTTCGTGACTCCGTTGCGGTTAGATGAAACTGCAAACTGCAAGGGTATTCCGAAAAACTGCAAGCATTCAAAAAAAAAAAAAAAAAAAACGTCCTAAAATGTTATAAATATTAAAAATTACAAATTAAGACAACTGATTTTTTGATTTTTTTTTTGTCAGTTCATAGTGAAAATATTATCGATATGGAGTTAGTGGTGGATTGGTAATCTTATCACTTCACTTCACCATAACAGTTGTAGGTAAAAATTATGATGATGATGTGGATACGATGATGATAAAAATTCTGTAACTTCGTTAGGTAATAATAAGTTAAATGTACAAGTGTTCATAAATTTTAATATAAGGGAATTGTTGATTTAATTGAAGTGTAGGATAAAAAATTATAGCCGTTATTATGAATATTCCTTTTACTACAGTTTCGCATAAAAATAGAAAATAAAATAAAACGATTTTCAATTCATATTGAAATTCAATTTGAAAGGATGATGGTTTTCCGTCATCCCAGTCTGCCCGTGCGAAGTCCTCCTGAACAGCTGATGCTAGTCGCAATGAAAAATAAAAGCAAAACAAAAATGAAAAAGAGTCAGAACATTCCACAACTCGTCAAGACAATACTAATGTTATTCAGCTATTTACGAATTTAAGCAGTTTTAAGAAAAATAAAATGGCCAAAACAAAACTGTTAACTCAAGGACAAGACGAAAATATCGGTCAATAGTCAATGTAATGTAATGTAAGTAACTAAGTTTGCGAAACCATATCCGTGACGAAATATAAGAAGTGAAACGTGTTCATTGTTTTCAGCTCGGTGACTTAGTGGGCAAAGTGCACGGATCTGTGTCTGTTTTAATCACACCGTAACGTGTTGACTTTCGACCAAAGAATCTCAGTTGAAAATTAATCCCTAAGGTGAGTGCAACAGGTGGGCGTGAAAAATAGGATGGAATTGAACGCAGAAAAGCGGAAGCAATTTCGCTTCGTTGGCCACAATTCAATTTTGAGAGGCGCCAGCAGCTGCTGTCCTCACAAATTTCAAGAGATTCTGAGGAGAGCAGGCACAGCAGCAGCGAGCTTGTTGACCAATTCGATGACGCATCCCGCTGGTCTGAAAAGTTGATTGCTCTTAGCCCTTTCAGTTTGACTACGTGGGCCCCATCGCCAGGATGAATCTGTGCCAGCATGTCGGTTCTTTCCAAGGAAAGAACACTCTTGAAGTAAAACTAAGAGATATTACATATTTATTTCAGATTCTCAACGCCATAATGTCGGAGGAAACGGAATTCCTGGAGGCCTATGCTCGCATCCAAGCAGCTTACAAGGCAGCTATGACCCAGGTGGAGCTGGCCATTAACCACGAGGAGCAGGGCTCCCAGGTTGAAGCCATCGATGCCTACGCACTAGCTTTGCAAATGATAGAAGATACTTTCGGAATTTCTGTCGGCCTGCCTGATGAGATAGATGCGGTGCAGACGGAATGGAATGACGCCTGCGCCCTGATCCAAAAACTTAAAAGCGCCAAGACAGAGGTCAGCTATCGGATGAAGGTGCTCCGATCCCAGAACCAACCCGTTGATGATACTGCCGTGGAAGCCCAGGAGAACAATCAGACGGGAGTGAATTCAGGAAGGCCATGGCTGGCAGAGAACCCTTCCACCCATTACGACATAACCAACGCTAGTGGCACACCGAAAAACTACAGGGAACTAGCTGCTGGATTGCGAGAACTATTGGCTGTTCGGGACTCCCACGCCCAACTGGATGAGCTCTTTCGTGCTCAGGTGAAGATCTACATGATTGAAGGTAGCGGAGCTGTAACCACTATTAGTGGATCATCCACCATGTCGCTAGTCATGTGCACAGTGGGCGGAAAATGGAAGTACCTGAGTGGAATTTACTTTATCCAATGCTCCATGCCGAACGAGGACCCGGGAATGATCTGGCTTTACCCACTGGTACCGTCGATCACCAATTGCTATCGCACGGAGTACGGAGCGTTCATTTTCCCGGATATGGAGTGCCAACAGCCGGGAAATGCCTTCGGCCTAATGCTGACCAAAGAAGGCCAACGTCCACTGAATACTACAGCCGGGGAATCTGAGGAAGAGCAGCTGCAGGATCTGCAGCAGTTTTTCCTTGATTTGCTGGAGGCTGTGCTTGCTGGTACAGTGGAGCAGTTAAAATCCCCGACCTCCCAACGTGCAGGCTCCGCTTCCGAAGCCGCTACGGGCTCGGAGCAGGTGTCTAGACACATTGTGAGTGCGGCTGATTTCATTGCCCGGAATTTAGTGAAAGGCGCCGAGAAAACAGGTGGGCTCATGATGAAAAGTACTCCCTATCTCATCTCCAAAATGACTCCAGCTTCAGCCGATGCTCCTACCCAGGTGCCCAGCTCCGTCCAGACTTCAGGTCCGTCTCAACCGTTATCAATTAGAAAGAAATAAACTTCATCCTCTCTTATTTCCGGTAGTGGAAGTGGCACAGAAAGTGACTCACGCAGCTGCTGGGATGACAGGCTGGATAGCTGGGAAAGTAGGCACTGCTTCATTGGCCGTGGGTCGTTATTTAGCTCCTCACATCCAGGAGCAGGGATCAAAACTCTTACAGAAAGGGTTCGGCTACGAAAGCAGCGAGGCGAACAGCACAATGGAAGGCGCCTTGACCATTGCAGCGGGAGCTGTCGAGGGAGTCAGTACCGTGTTTGATGGCCTAGAAACTTCAGCTAAGATTCTGGGCTGCAGTCTCAGCGAGAACTCCGTCAAGATCATTGAGCACAAGTAAGTTAATCTTTTTTTATAATGACAAAGAGTATGCAATGTCTTATTTAAAAACCCTTTTATTTAGACACGAGTTTATTGAAATTGTTTACGACCATGTGCTTTTGTTTTCAGATACGGACAGCCGGCAGGTAATCTGGCTAGTGGAACCTTTGACGCGGTGGGCAATGCCTTTGTAGTCAGCCAGAACGTGAACTACATTACTCCAAAAGGTATCGCCAAAAAGATGGTCAAGCGGACGGGAGAGGCCGTGGTTAGCGATTACAAACGAGACTTACGTAAATCGGAATCTCACTATATAAATGCCGGAGCTCTTTATCCGGATCTGCGGGCTTTGAAGGAATAGCTCCCAACCAAAGATATTCTCATATATTATATTCTATCGTTGATATTGATATTGATTGATAAACTTTTATTAAATAATTTATATTATTGCTTGATATTAGCTTATCTCGAACACTAGTTTAGTATACAAAATAAAACTAAATTTGCTGCTACCCCGCTAAATTCTATTAAATTTATAGTTTAAGGAGGTTGACAATTGTGTGCCAAGTATTCATTCAGCTAAACAAGCACAAACTTAATCAATAATGTCTTAAATGTGCAAATTTTTTTTTGAGATTTAACATTAATTTGGTTACTACGAATGTAAGCTGAGTCATGTTCACTTTGTTGAATCAACGGCAACAGAATCACCGCGTTCTCTATGAAATACATTATAATAATAATAACTTTGGCACGCCAAACTATTGGCGTGTTAAAACTAAGAAAGAAAGCAAACGTCGGCCCGGCAAGCAGATTGAAATTCGATCACTAGGAATCAATACAATATTAATTATAAATATTTATAACATCGAACAAATTCCTACTTTCATTATAGTCACCTATACTTCTTATATTTACAGTTTTACAGTTACAGTTTTATATACACAGTTTGATAGTTTCTATGGCAGCTATATTTTATATTCTTTCGATCCGGCCCGTTCCGATTTATATAAAAGACAAGATGCAAAGTTTTATTAAGATAGCTTCAAAAGTGAGGGACTAGTTTGCATTTAGATCGACTCGGTTGTTAATACTGATCAAGAATATACAGGGTTGCCCATATTCGACGGACCCATGTTTTTTTTTTAAAAATCAAAGAAAAAAAGAAAAATTAATAAATCTTAATCATTTAATTTGTTCCAAGTAGATTTGTTCACATAAATTTTTAAATATGATATCTTTCAAATGGCCGCCTCTGGCGTTGATGGCGTATTGTGCCCTTTTTGCAGCATTTTCCATCGTTTTCGCCAACATTTCGGCCGGAATAGCGGTTATTTCTTCACGAATGTTGTCCTTGAGCTCTTCTAGGGTCCTTGGCTTGTTAACGTAAACCTTTGACTTCAAATATCCCCACAAGAAGAAGTCAGGCGGCGTCAAATCGGGCGAACGCGGTGGCCAGTCCAAATCACCACTTTTCGATATCAAACGGCCCGGAAACAATTTCTTCAGAAAATCGATTGTTATGCGACTTGTGTGCGGTGGAGCGCCGTCTTGTTGAAACCAGAACTGCCTCATACGCTTTCGACGAATAATTGGCATCACAAAATTGGTCATCATGTCGCGATAACGCTCCTGGTTGATAGTAACAGCATGGCCATTTTCATTTTGGAATAATTAAATGTGCCGTATCATTATGACCATTTTCGAACGTACGCCGCAACAAACTGTGACTTTTTTTACGTCACTTGAAAAGGCGATTCTTGAATCTCCCAGGATTTTGTGCAGACTCCTGGTGTATAATACGGCAATTTTGCTTATTTACGGTGTGTTCCCATTCTCAATGCTGAAACGGACTTCATCGGACGTATGATTATACGGAATGTATTGCTGCAAAAAGGGCACAATACGCCATCAACGCCAGAGGCGGCCATTTGAAAGATATCATATTCAAAAATTGATGTGAACAAATCTACTTGGAACAAATTAAATGATTAAGATTGCCAACCGCCAAATTTTTATTTTTTTCTTTGATTTAAAAAAAAAAAAAAAACATGGACCCGTCGAATATGGGCAACCCTGTACATACATATGTATATGTACATATGTACATATATACTTTATAGGGTCGCAAATGTCTCTTTTACTGCGTTGCAAACTTGTGAATAAAATTACAATACCCTGCAAATTTATTAAAAATATTAAATTTTGTATTAAAAATGGGTTTTGTCTCTTCAAAAGTGTTTTAAAAAAGTCAAAGCATTGTCCTGTTTAGATATCCAAATAGTCTCCGATATAATTCCGCATACAATAAATTAGATTTTGTTCTAGTTATTGTAAGATTTGTAAAGCATATTTATAACTATGTGGACATCTAAATGAAAAAAAAATATATATATATTAATTTAACTTAGCCGATACGTTGCCAATATTTTCTGGGATTCAGTCATTCAGTCGTATAGGGAAGGTCATGATTATAAAAGTAATAAACGCAGTTAATGGCGGGATCAATAATTTGAAATATGTGAAGGAGCTGCACAAAAAGTGGGCCAACAGAAATTTCCTAACGCCATCCAAGTGGTATTTCTAGTATTTTTGATCTCTTGTCTTAGTAACAAAGCTGCCACATTAGCTATTTTAACGTCAAATCTATCTTTTTCGAAAATATTTTAAAGATATATTTAATCAGTCCTTTACGGTGAACTATCATCTCAAAAAGTGCAGTAATTTTGTGATTCGCTACTTTGCAAATAATGCCCAAGGAATATAAGCAGTAGTTCAGAAAATCTTTGCTGAAGAGCAAAGAACTCAAGGACATTTTGCTAAAATAACACACTGTCGCAATGGGCGGCTTACACAGCTCTTAAATAAAAGCTCTTATAATAGTTATTGCTACCGATATAGAATATGATCGCGAAAGCGATGTTACTCAACAGGAATTGGTCGACCTTTTAAAATTCCTTTGAAAAGTTCTTAATAAAAGAAAATATTAAGGACATAAAAGCAGCTTTTTCTGCTTTTATTTGGTTCATTATTTGCTAAATTATATATATATATTTTTTTTTAAACATTGATTATTAATCGATGGTTTTTAAGAAAATACTGACAAACATCGGCTCTATTAGCCAGCAGTTTTAAACTATTTGCCCCCTCACTATCTCTCTCTCACTGCTCAAAAACTAAGTTTTACCGTCACCGACGAAGAATCTCTGAACCTTTCTTTAAATGGAATCCCCTTCCTAATTTTTTGGCTCTTAGCTAGGTTGCTAACTTTAAAGGCCATTCCATTTTCAGATATGCTAGATCTAGCCTGAAAAAAGCTAAGCTGGCAACACTGGAACAGGTTATTTACAACAACTTAAACAATACCTTAAACAATAATACAAAAATTTTGCCGCGTTCGGACGTGAGTCGCGGATGAACGCCACTTCGTGATTGGCACGGTAAATTATAAATAAATACAAGAGTGAACAATATTTATTTTAGTTCTCGTGCGGATTAGTGCGCGGTTCCCAGAATCTTTTATTTCTTTTCAATCGATTTAAAAATTACTGTGAAAATATTGCACCTGTTTAATAATGGAAATTATTGTGAATTTGTCGACGGTCTAATTATTGTGTGCGTGTGTGTGTGGGTGTGGGCTGTCTTGCTTGCTGTGTGTGCGTGTTGAGTGAGTACCGTTTTTATTTCGTTGGGAAACTGAAACGGGAAAAAGTGAATAATATACAGAAATTTAAGTTTGTTGCACATTTTACGCCACAGAGAAAAATTATTGGCCGCTACCCAATACCAGTTTAAACAACTACTTACACAAGGGGCTGCCAGCAACAACAGCGACTGTCGCTTATGGCCAACAGCAAAAGCAACAACAACAACAACTACAGTTCTAACAACAGTACACAAACAACAAACACGTTTTCCGTTCTTTTTTTCTGCTTCGCGTTTTCGCCTGCCTGTGTGTGTGTGTGTGTGATGCTGTGTGAGAGGGTGTGCGTGTGTACGTGTTGCTCGTCTGCGTATAGAAATTTCTAATGATTTTTGGTTGTCCCCTCCTCCCCTCGCCCCCTGAAAAAAGCAGCTCCAAACAACAACAACAACTATTGGGACTCTATTGAGAGTGCGTGATTTTCGTAACCTGCATATCTCAATTCTTATTTAGAAAAAAGCCAACGCAGCAGCCAAGGAAATAGAAAAAGAACTGTTAAAGTTTCGAAATTGTGTGGTGAGTATTTTAAACAATTATTATAAACAATACTATATTATAAATTTTGTAATGGAAAAAAATTAATGCGTTAAAAGTTAGTAAGTTGTAAAAAATAATATTAAGTAGTAATATTCAACACAAAATTAAAATCAATTTAAAATAGATACTTTGTTTACTTATTGCCGTTATTTTTTTTACTTTTCCTTGATAAACACTCGTTTTACTTGGTAATCATAACACTCTGGATTTGAATTATTTACAAAAAAAATCGTAATTTTATGTTATTTGTATACTGGCTTAGAAATGGAAAAAATATTTAGTTTTAATTTTTTTTAATAACAGTCATGTAACAGTTCGAATAAGGCTTTTGATCATATGAACATTTTCCCATATGCTTTAATGACTTTCTATTTTACAAATATTTAAAAGAAAATACTATGTTAATTTATTAATGTTCCTCAAGTAATGTTTACTGTTACTTTTAAATGCTTTTTTATGTTTATCGACAGACAGTGGTAAACACATCAGGAAATTTTCGATCCACAGGCAAAAATATTCTTTTTAAAGAAACATTCCTTTATTAAAGAAGAAAGCAAAGCGAAATAAATTTGTAAATTGTAATTTGTTTAAAACGTAGGATTTGAGACGTGAACTCGATCAATATTTTAGTACTTGCGTTAGTAAATCTGTGGGTACGCGATTATATAGACATTTATACATTTATATAGGGCTGTGTACTTTTCCAATTCGTCCACAGATTCCAAACTTTCGTGCCCCCCAGCTGCCAATACTTTAAAAATATATTTTTAAAACATTTTTCGCACATTTGACATGCGTTTCTGTGCCTGCCTGCCTGTTCGTCTTATTTTCCTCCGACATTTTCACTTTGCATGCCAAAAAATATCGTAAGCACTTAAACTAGCTGCGTTTAGGCGCCTGGTCATTTATTTTTGATATCATCGTCATCACCTGAGCAACAGGTTTTTAGCTAATAAGGTAATGAAAAAAAAAAAAACGATGAAGAAACGATGAAAAAATGGCTAAATTATAATCGAAAGAAAAAATCCATCATTGGAAAGTTGATTTGATTGCATTTGCGGAATGCAGTTGCCAGGGTTGCCTAGTTGTGCGACAGGGCGACGCATTTTTCGCCAGCCGAGCACTTGGCTAATATTTCAGGCCGCTTCATGCTTCATTTGATTTTCGAGCGGGCCAACTTTCGCAACAAATCCGCTGACAAGGGCGATTGGATTCGATTGTATCGGATGGATCGGATGGGTTGCTGGGTGTGATGGGTTAGGTATAGTATGGAATCCGATGGGATGGGATAGGAGAAAGGCATTCGAAGTGACCGGTATGGATTACACACCCGTCGACACTCTCCAACTCAAAATGTCTGTGTGTCTTCCTCTGGTAAAACTTTCCTAACTTGAACTTAGCTTTAAAGCTTAAAAACATATGATGATAGTACTGAAACATTATTATCAATTTTACACAATCCTAATATTCGGAAAGACCTTGATATATAAATATCAGAACTTTTTCTTTGTTTTTCAACTTAATATTTATTTTTATTTCCAGCTAAAGAATAGTTTTTTGAAGGTTTAAGTGCAATTTAAGTTTTTAAATTAAAATAATTTTTAAAAACTTAATATGTAGTTATTTAACCCTTTTCCATGTTAGTTTGTTAATTTCATTTTTTTTTCGAGTGTGGTGTGCGGCATTCGAAGGTTTCCCGGCGGCCACAAGCTTTTCCCGCTCTCTGCTTCTAGTGCCACCCACTACAGCCGTAATAAATCGCTCCGGGTGACAGTCTCTCAAGTGGTTGGTAACTTTTTGCTGCAATTGGCAGTAGGGAGAGTGGGGGCCTTGCGTGGGAGCCGCGACGTTCGGGGACATTACACAATTATCCAAAAGCATTTCCCCAAGCGGATAAATTTTTCCCAAACCCCCCACATGAAAATCAATTCCTTCCCCTCCCCCTAACAGTCAGCCCTCCCCCCCTGCACAGAGAGAAAGTGTTTATTGTAATTTTCCTATATCATATTCGAAATCGTAATTATTTTCTTTAACATCAACGATATTCTTTATTTTAACAACTATTTTTGCTTCGAAAAAGTATTTAAATATTATTATATATTAAATGAAAGTATTATTTTTCCCCGTGTATTTTCCTCCTCTATTGACGTTGGTTATTTTCCTTGCCGTCTGTTTTTCGCCGTGCCGTTTCTTTCCGCTGCTGCCGCTGTTTTGTTTATGCTTTTCCCATATTATTGTTATTGTTTTTGCGCGCCTCGTGCGTCAATTTATGTGAGTTCAGTTCGCCTGCAAGACGGAAGCGCTTCTTAATGATACAAATAATAGTAGCCGCAGCCAGCGGCAGCTGGAAAACCCGAGGAAAAAGGGTGCCCCGGCAGCTTTTTGCATTTTCCCTCGCACCCCTCCACCCACCATTCCGCTCCACGGAAAACTCCCCGTGGAAAATTGGCGCCGCTGCTGCTCAAAACTCGTTTGCCGCATAATTTCCAAAGTTGCAATTTTCATTTTTTTATGGCCATTTGTCGTGGAGTTGTTTTTGTCTGTTTCTTGTTTTTTAGCTGCTGTTTTTTTCTGTACATTTCAATTGAAAGTGTTTGCAGTGCCTTTGCCCGGTTTTTTTTCTTCGCCTGAACCATTTCTTCTGGCCGTTGAGGTAATGAGAATTACATAGAAGGAAAGGCTTAATTTTCATAAAATTTTGTAAGTTTAGCGCCTATTATGCCAGCTGGTAGCCAGAGTACTTGGAATTCCGTGAATTTGACTGGCTTTTCCATAAAAATCATAAGTTGCTTGGGTCAAATTGAGTTATGATTAACCTCTAAGGTTTTTCGATGCTAATAATTGATTTTGGGAATTAAATTAATGAATTTCAACTCAGTTGTGGGATCTTCTCTTCTTTGGGGGCACCTTGTATGAGATTTCATAACAATTTCTGGTTTACTCTCCAGTCTTTCATAACCGACCACAAGCACTTGCCGCTGCCAACACCGAGTTGCCACCACCATCGTTTTCTGGGCCCAGTTTGGGCTTGTCTCTTACCTGTTCCACCACCAAGCGCACAAGTGACACTTGTGCAATTATTGTACAAAATGTTTATTGTCCACTCCCGGGAAGCGGCTGTGTGTGTGTGTGTGTGTGAAGTATGGCAGAAAAGAACCCACTTGGACGGTCGGGTTGTTGCTGCGAAACGAATTGTTTTATTTCAATGATGTTCCATGCTTTTCACTACTTGTCTTTTGCCGACGTCACCGGCTCCGAAACAATGTCGGGGTATTTAGTGAAAATGCCTCGGTGTGCGGTGTAGCGGTGGCAGAGCTCGCTTATTAACTTACCTGTTATTCCAACCATTTTCAGTTTTCACACGCACGCAGGTCTGGAAAATGGTAGATGGAAAATGCACTTGCCTGTGGATTAGTTCGCCCTCGCTGGGATTTCTTTTGTCCGTCCCGCTTTCCCGCTCCCGCTTTCCTCAATGAACACGAACGGAAATGCCTCGGGGGGTGATTTCATTTCAGCCGTTCAGTTGCAATACACGTGGAAAAATAATTGGTATACTTTAGAGTATATTTTGTATTCCAAAATGGTCTATTCTGTACCATAAGCATTAAAGAGGAACTATAACTATATATTTTCAAGCATACCCAAGACTTCCAAGGGAATATTTTAAATCTATAATGAAAATATGAATGAAGTATTTCCTTTTTTCCCCTGTGTCCCATGCTGTTTTCTTGGCCTAAAAAAGGGATGTTGCCTAGAATTGTTTCTCTTCTTTTTGGTCCCTTTGGAATTTTGAGCTAGAGCTCCTATCAAGATCTAGTAAATTGACGGCGCCCAATGACTATTTATTGGTTCGAATTCGTGAGTATACTGTATAATTAAAATGCAACCTGATTGTTAACTTCGGTCTCTCGGGTTCAGCCGGCTGCTTATCATTAAAGCGCGATTAGTTTCGAAGCTTGATTTAATGCCTCGCCTTGAGAGAAGAGATTTGTTCGATTTTTAATGAGTTGGACTTGTTGGTTCGTAATCAGAGCGGCGATCATGTTATTAGCGTCTGTTTGAATTAATAGTTATGATCTTGAAAAGATTCCCGCTTGCCAGAGGAAATAACCCAAAACTGAACTTGTTTATTTAATTACTCATTAATGTCCCCAAGGATGTGTATGCCCCTAATTGAAAATGTCGAATACATAAGCATTTGGCTTATCGCAGCTGTGATGCAACTCCCCTCAGACAATTGTCAGCTTTAATTTCGCCAGCCACCCACTCAAAGGATACATTCCTAACATATGTATGTATTTGTCTGTGAACATTTTGTATATAAGTGACATGTATATAAAATACAAACTGTTGACCTAGCTCCAAGAGCACTGGCAGAATTAATTGCCACAGGCATTTGTTGTGTGTATAACGCACAAATGTTGAGAGTTGCTTCGGTTCTGTATACAAATTCATGTACATACTGCTCTGTTTACGCCCAACAGTGGCAGGATAACAGAGCTAAGAAATGCACAGGAGAAAGGACATACTGCTTATGTAAATGTAGAAATTAAGACAATATTAAAGTACTGTGATTAAACTCATTAAATTGATAAATTACTTCAATCTGTTCAAGGTAGATCACATTGATATTGATCTATTACGATTTATAAACTTTTATTTAGCCAGGTTCCTTTTATGGTTCTTGAAGTGTAGAAAATTCGTTTGTGATATATGTTTGAAAATATAACTCCATCATCTTTAAGCCGTATTGAGAAACAGAGCTACTAATTTAAGTAATATTTATCTAACAGAGGATTCACATTCCTATGGGAGTAAATAGAATATTTTCACATTGATGTAACTTTGGCCACCCCTAACAACCACCCCATAAACCTATCCCAACCCCACCCCTGTTAGCCTGTTAACAGAGCAGTTAGGGGATGGGAAACCAACAGCTGTTCCCCGTTCGGGGCGTCGCTCCCGAAGTAGAAAAACGAGTGCAACGAAGTTATGTACCCGTTCCCCAATCCCTGCAGCAGGGACGTCAGCTTGTGACCTATATACTTCATATACACATATACCCCCATATAAATACCTACAGATATTGCCAAGTTTTAGGTACTTGCCAAATGTCCCAAGTATGCATGGCAATGGCTTTCCATGTTCCTGTTTGTTTGCCCAACATCAGGAAGAGCTTCTGTCGGCTTGGGGGGCCTATCAGTTGGCCCGAATGCTTCCGTCCTGGAAAAATGGCTCAGTTCTTCTTGTGGCCTTAACGCGTCAAGTTGGGCTCTGGTATATATGTACATAAGTCGGTTCCGTCGAGAAATAAATGACGGAAAACTCGTGAATTTTTAATGTATTATGCCAGGCATAAAACCAGGTTGAAGTGAGTGGATAAACGGGAACGGGATGGGATGTGAGAAGATATCAAAATGTGCACAGCTTCCCCAAAGGTAGATACATTTTCCGCTTTGAATGCTAGGTAAATATTTAGACTACCCTTTGGCAGGCCCTGTCTGGGTTATCTTTGTTCTTTGCCTTTATTCCACCCACCTTTGTTTCTGCAATCTCATTTAAATACTGCAATTATTAACACCTCGCAACCTTCAGGCGCCTTATCAGCTGCATGTATTTAATTTTTTACTCTGCTGTCCAGTCACCCATTTATGCAAATATAGAGCTCTGATTGCACCTCGAACTGCGCCTCAATCGGATTTATTATATGTGTGCTTACGGAATACGAGAGGGCGCTTGATTAGAGTCAACAGAGGAGACCTGGTAGACATATAGACTGGGTCCACATAGTACCTATAATGCAGCGTCAACGTTTATCAGCAATTATCAAAAGAACGTCAAGTTGTCTTATTTATTTAGCGGCACAACGCCCCAAGCTCCTCTCCTCTCGGGTGAAATGAAAACATTTCTCTGTTTACATTTCTGTAGCAATTAAGTTTCTTATTTGTTTTTCGCTTTTAGGTTTTTGTTAACAAAATCAATATTGTTTGAAGTGGAGCACAAAGGTGCAACGATTAGGAAATGCTGTTCATTAAAATCTGGAATATGCATCTATGATTTTTGCACACTTTGTTTATTGCTGTTTTTAACCTAATTTTATTTACATTTTCGTAGTTAATACAGATACTTTAAATAAAGAATGAGTTCTTTGCTTCGTTCGCTTGATAAGCAATATAAGTATACTGTATAATATATATATTTTCCTATCTCATTCTCTATAATTGAATTTGAGGCGCTATCTCTGTGAAAGAATTTGGCGAAAATATTTTTTGGTTCTTATTCAATTTATGGGCCAGTGGTTGACCGACATTTTTCGATTATGTCAAATTTCCAGGAAGGGGAACCGCTTGAAGCGATTAGCCAATGAGTGCAATAATAAAAGTGACAAAAAATGAAATCGATCAATTGGTCTGACCCTCTTGCAGTGTAATTAAAGCATTGAATTGGGGCTTAAGTTATTGCTGGCCATTATGTCCACTGGTTTTTACTTTTGTATTTCTTTTTTTCTTTGGTGCTGCGAAGGTCAGTTGGGGCGTGGGGCTGGGGGTCACATGTCAAAGTCGATTTAGGGGGAACCTTAAAACCAGATCCCCACGAGAGACCTTCGCATTCGGTATTTCAGGCCTTTATCCGCTATCCAGCTGCCATGTTAATTAACGCATATTTTTCAGGCCTGTCGTACGCTTTTTGTTTTATTCTTGTTTTTTATAATTTTTGATAAATGGGTTCAGGTTACTTCACAATTTCCACGAACAGTGACCGATCTGTGGGGTTCCGATTACCGATTACCCATTACCGAATTGATATTGTATATATACTCGTGTATACAGAGTGCAATTGTTTGTACTCAGTGCAAATAAACACTTTCCTACTTAATAGAGACTTTATTTTGCTTAAATGCAACAATTTCTCTCTCTGGGAAAAGATTTCACTTTTATTTCTTTGGAGCCAGTTTGCTCACCGCTGCGGTTGCTTTTGGCTTTGGCTGCCACACGAAAAGCCAGGCAACTCGAATAAATAAAATAAATGGCAGTGGAATTGTCTGTCTGTCTTGTGGATGTGGATGTTGCAGTTGCGACTAACAAACTAAAATTCATCTGATCAGATGGCAAGTTTTTCTCTCCATTATTTTGTGTGTTGTTTAGCTCCCCAGAGACTTACCTACCAAAGATCTACAGCTAATTGAAAGAGCTCTAAGGAAATACGAATATACAATGCAACAATTCAATTTGAAACTTAAGGGTTCCCCCCAGAAATACTTGTGTACTTTCTCTGGATTGACAATAAGTAATTAAATGAATACAAAAAAATCTGCAACCGAATTTTCTGTTCTTATAAGAAGATTTGAAAAAGAAATAATCATTAAATACATGATTAAATTCATCCCATATTATGTAAGTAGTAGTTCATGGAGTTACGAAAACCATTATAAAATCACTTAAATATTTTATTTAACATTTAATTTAATTAATATTGCCGTAGTTATTACTAAACACATTTTGTAATCCTACTGCACTTTTACTAAGGGAGTCATAATCATTTGGAGAAGCCATAAAGTGATTTCCTTCGCCACTACTTAAGCCCAGGTCTCTTACCAAAACTGGAAAACTGGAAAACGCACGTATTTTTACCGCCTGGCTGACAACCTTAAGCCATTTGCCAAGATCCAACACCTCGAGCCATGCAAAAACATTTCCTTCCTTCTGGGGGAGAAGCGAGGCCCCCAAAGGGCAAGGGAAAAATGCTTGAGGAAAATTTAAATGAAATCGTGTTCAAGCGGAAAATGCACTCAGAGTTAAGTGGAGTTTGGCCAGAAGAAGGGGGTGGTGTGTGGTATCTAATAAAATGCACATTACTGCGAATTCGTTATGGCCAGGAGTCTTGGCTGGCTCTGGCTGGCTGAAATCCGCTCGCCGGGATGCGGGCCTAACAATTATTTGGTGACTTGGCTTCGAGCAGCTCCAGAGAGTGGAGCTTGGATCGGGTTTTCGGAGTGGCCTTCACCTCGCAGGGGGAGCAGTGTTGCGAAGCGACGATTGCCCCAATGTGACGACAGATGTGCTCCGTCTTGGCTCCCAAGGAATTCGCGCAATTTGCAGCAGCAACATCAACATGAGCAGCAGCAGCAGCAGCAACATGAGCAGCAGCAGCAGCAGCAACAGCTAAGGCCGCAGCAACCATCAACTGGGAGTGACTTATGCGCATGCCCAGCAACGAGTTTTGTGGCAGACGAAAATCGCTGCCTCCAAAGTAAACAAACTTTTCTTTCACTCACACCTTGCCCCCTCTTAACTCTTTCTTTACCGATACAGTCGGAATTCCACAAGTCCAACAAGCACTTGAAAAATAATAGCTAAACCAGCAAGTTTTAGTAAATTGATAAGAGATAGTAAGCTAAGACACTTTTATTAAAGTAATTTGTAATTTAAAATATTTCTAGCAGAGTATAGAAAACTCTGAAGAATATAGCATATAAATTTGTGGAATAATAATATTAGTTTGGAAATAGTAAAATAGACCATGTTGCACTCTCTTTTCTTTCTCTGTTCGCGCCTGGCTGCAAAAGCCGGTTGTTTGTTATTAGTTGGCCCCCAGACAATGTTGGCCATGTGTGCGGGGTCTTGGTATGTGTGCGCGTTTGTTGGCCTTTTGACGTCTCCCTTGCCTGTGTTCACCACTCCCCCTCCCCATCCCCCTGGTCTGCCCCCTGGCCATCGTGCCGCTCTTCATCCTGCTGGCGTTTGTTGCAAGTTCAGTGACTGCAGCAGTCTGCAATCTGGCGAGGCCTTACACCGAAGCTTGCAGCCTTCGATCACAATCAGTTTACGCTTTGCTTACAAAATTGAATGACCAGCCATTGATCATCATCATCGTCATCGTCATCATTGAGGAGGGGGATAACCACTCCCCAGTTGGCAGCTGCTTTGCATTGACCAACACTGTCAAAGGTCTTTGAGCCAAGTTAACCAAATGGTCAATTTCCGCTTGCGCCCATCCATAAAATCAACAATCACGAGTTATTTATAGACTCGCCCAACTAAAGAGTTGGGGAGACCTTTGCAGCTTATCAGTCCGTAGTCTTTGTGGAACCTGACATAGTTTACTCACTCAATCACTCTGTCCGGTGTGATTAGTTAGTGCACCACCTCTGGATGTTAACTGGTTGTGGGGTCTTAACCGGCTTAGGGCACACTATAATGACGGCCTTTTGTCGACGATACCAACACAATGCATTGCTTTGTCATTTCTTGGTTTGCAATCATGGCAAAAATACTTTATCTGAAGTGCTAGATTAGAAATCAAGTTTCTGGGGGTTCCAGTAAATGGGGAATATATTTAGGTGGCCCACAGTTTTCACTGAATGTAATCAAGCTGAAATTTGTGTTGGTTTTAAATGAGAATTGAAAGTCACAGTAAATGTATTTCATTCTGTTTAACTTGGAAATTAGTTGCATTACAGAGTATTGTGATTAAAAGATTTGCAATTTCCTTCAAAATAAAGAATAAATATTTATGAAACCGAATGACTGCGTGCAAATAAAACCCGAAACCATTAGTTTTTAATCTAAAAAACAGTTTGAAAGTTTGCTCTTTCTATTTTTCAGCAGTTAACAGGTGCATCCTTATTTTTATTTTGCTAGATAAGTGGGTCATAAAATTAGAAGTTAGAAGTTAGTAGTTAGTTAGTAGTAGTTGGTTCGTAGTTAGTTTGTTCACCATAAAATGCTGGCATATACTGGCATGTTTTCGTCATTAGCTTCGTGAGCTCGTAAATAAAGAAAGGCCAAGAACCATGTTATCGACAAATACGACTCTGAAAGCCATCTATATTGTAGTGGTAAAATGCAATTGTAAAGCTGTAAATTATAGTATGGAAAGCTAAGCCAGACAAGAGAAAACATTTGTCCATCAAGCCAAAAGGCAAAAGCAAAAGCAAAAGCAAAAGCAAAAGCAAAAGCAAAAGCAATAGCAAAAGCCAAATGCACTTGACATTCTGTGCTTCTTTGTTCCAAGCAGCTTTCGTCTCGATGAGCTTGCAATGTCATACATTTGTTTTGACTTAATGGCTCGGCTGTTCTGCTTGCTATTTGTGTAGTTTTATTTTTGTTATTCTTCTTAGCAACAAACAAAAATACAAAACTAATAACAAAGCAATGGCAGGAACAACTTTCAACTAGTCATCAGTGGGCTTGTCTGTTGCTATTTGCTTTCGTCTTATTTAGACACAATTAGTAATTTTGTCACGAAGTTTTGCCCCGGCTCTTGTAATTGTTTGCATTTTTGTAAAGCGTTTTCTAATTTGTATGCCTACCTGGGCATTCGGTTCTTTGATTAACTTTTCATACAGACATTCAGGGGGGTTTGGTGGGGGGAATAATGAATAAAGACAGACAGACATCGACGTACACAGTCGGTTCATTCTACGGGCCATTCTTCTGGTGAAAATGTCGCTTTGACTTTATGGATTTTTGATGAACGAAGAAAGTCTCTCTTTAGACGCCTGACCATATTGCCCAGGTTCCCCCATCCCCATCCTACTCCTCCTTCTCCAGGTACGTGCCATTGAATTCGGTCTTAACTGGGTTATTTGGTTATAGAAAGTTGGTTTTTCATTCTGTCAATTAAGTTTGTGAAAATGCTTCAAAGAGGGGGAAAGTGTTCTGTCAAGCGGATTGTTGCATAATCCTAAAATATTAAATATTAAGAGGGTTATTGAAAATAGTTATTATTGTTAATATTACAAGTTCTACTTAGACTTACTTTAATTCTATGATGTGCATTATTTAAATAGAGTGTTTTGTCATCTTTCTCTTTAATTGCATTTATTTCGACATGGCTCGTTGGCTTTTTATGATCAATTAGGTAAATGATCCCAGCCCTTTGAGCTGACATCATCACTCACCCAGCTTTTGATCTTCAAATGAATATAATATCTATATTTCAGATGGATCTGTGAGTTGATTGCTGTGCGGTCTGAAATTTCCTCAATCACTTTGCGTGAGTTAGAAATGTTTCGGTGCGTTTTAATTGCATATTTATTAGCAACCGGCAATTGAAATGAATTGCACGGACACACGAATCTTTGGTCCGCGAATTCGTTTAATTCTGCTTTTCACATTGGCACTGCGCTTCCAGATACAAGATACAAGATACATCTTCGCTTTGGCGCCATGCGGGCAATAAAAATGTTTATTTTAGCACACCGAAATGACGACGACCAAGTTTTGTTCATCTTAATTGAAATGGCCTGGGAAGAGTTGGACCGAGGTGGATCGGTGTGGGTTTGGGGATGGGGATGGGAGAACGGCCCCAATAAAGCGACAGAAACCGAAACCGCGAAGAAACAAATAATTCTTTGCAGATTTGTCGAGAATTTTTTGGCTTTAGCCCGTGGCAATTTGATGAATAGTTCCTCTTCTATTCTCCCCCGTCTTGCTGAGGGGTCCTCATCAATTTTAATTGTTTGAGAACGAACCCATTCAACGGCAAGGCTTTCAATCATTATTGATTCGCCTGTAGATACTTATCTCGCCGACTCTATTCGACCCTGCTGCCTGCATAATTTTCTGTAATCTGTTTGTCGTTTGCCGAGCTGTCAAATGAACAAAAAACCAGCCACAGAAATAGCGAATTTAGTGACTATTTTTATGCTGCTTCGCCCTGCCCGGCTGATCCTAAGGAATTTTCAGTTCTTGGCTGTGTAAAAATTTAAATATCGCCTGCATATCTGCACCGAGGGTGCAACGCATTTTTGGCCCAACAAATTATGCAGTCTGTAATTAATTTACAAGAAAATATTTACAGATATACAAAGAGTAAATATTATTTATTGCTGGGGAATTAATTTGGTTACTATCAGTTTAATAGTTTGCTCAACAAAGTCGTCTATTTAAAGTCCTAAATTTCGATGGAAATTACTTTAGTTTGTATACAATACATACTACAATCTAATAGTTTTTTACTTCTCTTAAAGGATATCCAAACAATTTCATGATCATATATATTATTTGTATATCCCTTTATGAGTTTGTACTCTTTTATCTCATAAATTCCTTGATTATCTTATCTTGCAGGCTTGAATGTGGCCATAAAAAATCGAGGCGGCAAGGCTGAATTGCTTTTTATGGTAAGTCAATATTAGTCTAAAAAAGTGCATTTTAAGACGATTGAAATTTTGTTAAAAAAAAATAAATGTTACTGACTTAACTGACTTGCTGGAATTTCACGTATTTTTTTACCACACCCTTAAACTCTGTTGCGTTGAATTATCCATTATTAATTGGTCATTGCTTTCGGATAATTTATGGATAAAGAAAGCGGAGAGGAGCGTCAATGATTATAACGTAAGCCTTTCAATTATTAGCGGGATTTATTAACTGATTATGAGCTTTAACAGTAGCTGATTTGTGGGTGAATGTATCGATATGAATTTCTTTTGCTCAAAATTCAAAATCTGCTCTTGATAAAAACTAAATGAAAATCAGAGATAACCCACATTGGCTATAAATCAGGTGTCAGACTTTTATGCGCTCCAGTTGTAAGCCCAATATATAAAGTTTTTCTTTCTTTTAATGGCCTAGCGCCAGTTCAAAGTGCACGGGATCTCTGCATTCTCGACAATTTATGACGAATGAAAGGAATATTTTATAGAGCGTACCATTTAAATTAGTGAAATGGAAAGAAAAGAATGCCAAACTATACGTATACACTGCCCCAAAACAGTAAAATGGGGAAAAAGCTTTTATTTCGATTTTTTAATGTTTGCCAGACAAGCGCAAACGAAAACAAAGTACACAAAAATGGAGCAGGCCAAAATAAAAAAGCATAAAAACCAAAACCGAAAACCGAAAAGAAGCCAAATAGATAAAAGACGAAAGACACAAGAGATGAGAGGTGAGAGATAGAGAGAGAAAGGAGTATGAAAATGCAATGAAAATTGAGTTATAGAAAGAGGAAGACGGCGACGAAAACAGCGCTAAAAATGCGCCCCACAAAAATAGAGCAAGGCATGTGGATAGAAATGAAAGAAATTAGATGAAAATAGGTTCTATATAAATATATATAGGCGTATATATATATTCTATATGTATATATATACATATATATAGGCTCATGCATTATCCAAGATATTTGTAGAGAGCTCCCTGTCTTAGCCAGACAGGAATTCTTCCCGTCTCTTTGGCTTTTTTTCGTGTGGAAACGCAGTGAAAACGAAGCTGAAAATTGGGAAATGCGCATTTTTATTCTGTTTTTGTATTTTTCATTTGGCGCTAAAGACGACATTTTGGGACAACTTAATTTATAATGGCTTCTATGTTTTTTTTTTGTTTTTATTTTCCTTTGGGCATTGGAATTTAACATGAGAAAAAACTCCCACTTTACAGGAAGGAATTTCGGGTAATAAGTGAGCTTTGACTAAGCGCTAAATTTCCAATCCATTTTCAATTTAAATGAGTTTAATTTATGCATATGAAGTTAAATATCATATTTCGAATACTTACATAATATAAGAACCTTTTTGGATACACATTTCATTTTCCCTTCGGTTTATCGCCTCTGTTCAGGGAAACATCTCTTTTATATCCATTCCCCAGATACTTGTCTTTGTCAAATCGTAAAACGCTCAGCAGGTCGATAATTTCGTGGGCTCCCCCTTGACTTAACCCCAATCCAATCCCTTCGACATGGACTTTCTATGGATTTACGATCGGAGCATTTAAATTGTCCACAAATTATTCATAAAAGAAATGACATATTCACAGGTTTACTTTTAGATTACGATGCGATGAATATTATGATATGCATAATAATAATTTGTTGTGTCTTCGGAAGACACACGTGTTTCGAAAGTCAACTTCAAGTCAAATGTGAAGAAAACTTTGATGGACATGGGACAGGTTGGAGAGGCGAACAATCATCATTTTGGGAACATTTTTGGCGTTTGAATACGCGCTCATCACAGAGAATCATTTTCTGATTCTTTCACACAACTCGTTTCAGTTTCAGTATTAAAAAGAAGTTGATTCTTTTCAGTTTTGTTTGTTTCTTTTTTATTTTCAATGTTTAGCAGTAGCTTTTTGTCTCGCATTTCTCAGTCCGAAGAGCCTGGAGCGTTTGGTTTTTGTTGGATCACCGACAAAAAAACCAATTTCCAAAGCAAACGAGACTGAAAACAAAACATGGACCTTTTCTCAGAATTTGTAGTAGTTTATGGTCAGCCCTTTCCCTTGTGTTAGTTGGGTGAAACAAGGAGCGGAAGAGGCCATTCTAATCTCTGGAATCGAGCCCAAAAACATGTACAGGAAGCCAGAGAAGAGAAAAACTAAAAGCGGAATTGGTCAAATGAGTTCATTAGCCACCCAAAAAGGGGGTTTAAAATGTGTTAAATTAGTGTTTAAGTTGAACAGACATATACATACGTTTTTCTAAAAAATATTTCTTTATTTAACATTCTGATCAGGCAATGGGATTTATTACTTAAAGAAAAGAATATAGTTATTTGTACATAGTATTATAGATACTTTTGTAAAATTCTCCAACTCTTCGGTGCTTTCATTACTTCTTTACCTTTTTAGTGCAAATTTTCATTTAATCTGCAGTAACCTTTTCTGCAACCTTTTTATAATCTTGGCGCTCATCGCGCTCTGCAGGTTCGCAGGTTTACATTGTAATAAAAGTGTTTTTATGCTTAGACGGTAGAAGTCCTAATTAAAATATAAAATATGCATGCCCATGAAATATAATATTTCACGGTCAAGTCTCCGGGGGCAAAGGAATAGAGATGAGATTATGTGGCAGAACAACAGCTCCAGGAATAATTGTGTGGGGTTTCGGGAGGAAGGAGGAGGTTTGGAGGTTTGTGGCCCATTGGCGATGATGACGACCACAAAACGCGCTGATGACTCTGCTACTCTTTGGATCTCGGATCTTGGATCTCGGGCCACTTCAGGTGGCACTTTACCCTACACTTCGGGACAAACAGTAGCAAAATTGTTCAACTTCATTTGTTGCTTACTGCTGTTTACGTTTTTCGTTTTCATCTTTTTCGTTATTACTATTACTTCGTCTGTGCCTTGTATGTATATTTGTAAACATGAAGTTTTCTCGACTCAAATTCCCACGCATATTTCTTGGCTCTGGCTTAGTTGTAATAAAAATAATAATAATAATTTTGTGGTTGTGGATGGGTCCCACTCCTCGCCAGCCGAGCATCAAGTGGCAGCGAGTTCGCCGGGGTTAGGGGATTATATAAGTCGAATGCATTTTACCCGGAGATGAAATTGATAAATTGGAGTTTCGGGAAATGGAAAAACCAGCGGTGGTGGGTGGCACTTTCCCGGAGGATCCATCCCGATAGCTACGAAAGCTCTCTCCACTTAACCACCTACTTTTTCTGTGGCATTAAACTGTTTTGACATTGGGTCCATTCCCCCACTTAAATTAAGGCCCTGCGAATTTGGGTCATTTAAAACCGCAATGGCGCTTATTACCCACTTTATATACATTCAACTTTTTTGATTTCCTCTTTTTTGGGGCTTTTGGCCAAACGAAATTTATATGCAAGTTGACAAGACGCAGGGTTTCCTCTGTTTTCTCACTCTCGGATGCAGATTTCATTGTCTTTTTGTGTGTGGCTTTTGTGGTTTAAGAAACATTTATCTTGGATGGTGTTGGCAGATGGTTAAATTGCATAAAAGTCGGAGTGGGTTTCTGGTTTTAGCTGAATTTGTTTTCACACATTATATCTTGGGAGATTGCAACAATTATGAGAAAGGGTCCAGCAAAAAGAATATTAAATATTAAACGTGAGTCATCTTAACTATCACTATCAATGATTTACGAATAAATTTATGATGCTTAAGCTAACGTTAGTCAACTAAGGTAAATTGTAAAAGTTTGAAATGCTTTCTTTTTGATAAATTTCTTTATCGAATATAGCAAAAATCTAGAGCAAGCGAATGAATATGGCAATGGAAATGCCGAAATCGCATGAATGATTTGCGCTGAATATTCGCATGAATGCGCATACGAAAGTCGGAGCCAAACGTGCACGATTCTATATATCGGGGCTGGGATCCGATACAGATACAGAAACTACACTACAAATATGAGAACTGAAGAAGTAAAGATTATCATGTTAATTTTTCAGATGTCTTTTCTTTGCTTGCTCTTGGCTGTGCCCTGATATTTGCATAATTTTCGGCCACAACTCGTGTCTTTTGTTTGGCTCTTGCCATATGCTTTCTGGCACTTTTTGGCTCGTTGGCGTTTCAATTAAATTATAAAAATAACAATTTGCTAATTTTTATATCACATTGTTGTATCTACATATATCCGTATCTGATGCTGATGTTGCTGCTTCTGCTGCTAATGACGATGATGAAGATGACAATGACGGGGTTTCTTTTGCGGTTGACGGGGCGACGACTGTGGGCGTTTTACTTTGGCTTGAAGTCGCTCTTTCTGCTGCTCTCTGGTTTTCTAAAGAATTTCTCAAAAGATGATATCATATGCTGCATAGTTGCAGGGATTCCATTCCCCTCTAACCCAATTATGTCCGTCCATCAAAGTGATGCTGGGTCTGCTCTTCCCTTTGGCGCATCTTCCGCATGCAAAGATCTTAACTTGGCTATAATTTCAGCTGCCTGGGCGGATGAGTCACGAGTCACGGATCACGGATCACGGATCACCATCATTGGAGACCAGACGAAACCAGTCCAGTCTCCAGTTTATTCTTTTTTTTGTATTTTTTTTAAGGATGTGCTGATTAAAATTTACGCACAAGGTCATTCCGTCTCTGCGCCTTAAACCCTTTTAGACATGAAAATTAATGCATGGCATAAATATTGCCCATCGAAAAGAAGGTGAGAGGAAGAGAGGATCCTCAAGGCGAATTTAGCTTAATCAACAACCGGTTGATATTGCAGAGAGAGAAAATATGATATATATAATATTATTACCTATGAATTACCCTTGGAACTATTTTAAAATACCGTGGAGTATGCCAGTTAAAATAATGGATGAAATAGTCTACACTTTTCCTTACTCCTAACCGAATTCTGATAAAATTATATACCTCTGTTGGTTGTAAATTGTTTTTTATTGGAAAACCGGGTAAGATCGCTGACAGATTCCATTATTTTTCACCCACTGTGTTAACTGACTCTTGGCGGTGGTCTCTTGGCCCGTGAACTTGAGGTCTGAGCCGAGGTTCATGGCTGTGGAGCGAACGGCATCGGATGCATTTCGGGCACAGCTGCGCATAGAAAATGCATTTTCCAACAACGACACATTTCTGTCATCATCAATAATGCCGCCATATAGACACTTCTTGTCGCTTGTCGGTGGTTGTCGCTTTGCGGCTTGCCTTTTGCCTTTGCAACGGCGCCGCAACAAAAGCACAAACAAATTGGCACAATTTCTCCTCCATATGCGTGTTATGTTGCCAACGCCATGTGGCTTTTCCTTGGATTTTGCCTTGGCCCGGCTCTGGCTCTGTAGAAGCAGCAGCTCCCCAGCAGCTGACATCTCTTGCGGCAAAGGCAACGTTCAACGAACGTACATACAACATTCAACCATCAACGCTCAATGTTCAACTCTCTTTTCAGTTTGTTGTTCTTATTGTTGTTGTTGTTGCTGCTGCTGTTGCAGATTTGTTGCCGGCTGTACGATATTTAACATAAATTGTGCACAGCTGCCGCAAAACGTTCTCCTCAAGCATCAGTTTTGCATACCCTATCCCTTAAGGGATACTATGACTAGTTGGCCATTTTGGCACATGAAAATTAAATGGAAAACGAAAGTCATAGAAGGTATTTTAGATTTAGTTTTAATCCATTTGGTAAAAGAAGGTTAATTCATTAATTTGTTGTAAAATTAACAGTTCTTCAAAATGTATTTTCTATTGTTTTTATACGAGGACTCAATACATGTATTCAGGTAAAGGAAGTGTAGAAATAAATACAATTTCATGTATTCGTAAACACACGAGTGTTGGACAATGAAATCGGTTTAAATTAGGTGTCAAAATTTTAAAATTACAATAAGTTAAATAGAATCTAGTAAATAGAAATTGTTTGATGCCGGACAAATTAGGAACCCAAAAATAGTTAAATGTTTTTCCATAATCTTTTGTATACAAGTCAAAAGATATGGCATCTTTATAAATATGAATCCATAAATTGTGTCGCATAAACTGGAGCTATTTTGATTTCACATATTTACGAAAACATGTATTTCCACACATTCCATCGCATATAAGATCGATTTTGGGATCTAAAACGTATTAGTCTCAGCGTTTACTTTATAAATTAAACAATCCTAATTATTACTTCGACTCTTTATATTTTTGTTATAAGTTTAGTATGTAATTCCTTTTGAGGGTATTCAAAATTCGCCTTATTTGCATTTGAAATGCACTTTCTAGTCGGAGAGTGAATGCCGCTAGATCTTTAATCAAACAGTTAGAGGCGCCGCCGACGCAGTATTGCTGCAACCTTGGTAGGCGTTGCCGTGGATTGCACCCTCTCCCCTCCGTGGCCCCCATTAATCCCAGTAATCTCCTGCAACCTCTATATATGTTTATGCCAAACTTGTGTTCCCGGTTTCCTTTTATTTTGTGTTTTTTGGGCCAATTGGAGCGCGTGCCGTTCCATTTTACTAGCTTTTGTATCGCTTTTGGTTCTGCGTCGAGCTGACGTTGCATTTTCAAACGCAGCTGTGTCAAGGCGCTAACAAATTTATGTGGCCCATATGTGCACTGGAAGAAAAGTTGATTAGGTTAAATAAATTAAATAAATTCGTGATAATAATCGATTTAACACAACTAGAACGTGACAACGGACCATCTAAGTTATAAGCTAAGTATCAGAATAAATTTACCTCAACATATACTAATTTTTCTGTGTGTACCCGTGTGTATGGGCCATGCTACTGTCTTTTGTGGCTTTAATTAACGGTCAACGGAAACTTATGCGCTTTTGTCTACGTCTTGGAGCTCTTGCTGATTTTTTTGCCTCTCTCTCTTGATGTTGTCTTAGGTTACCAACCAACCAGCCAAGTTCCGCTTTCGTTTCGGGGAAAGGGGTGGGAAGAGAGGGCTTTCTTAATTTGTGGTTTTTGCATATCGATATGCCTTTCCCTTCTGGCCCCTCACCTGCGCCTCCTCCTCCATTTTCCAACCCATTTTTTTGTGATGTGGCATGCTGCGATCTCGCCCGATATGTCAATGTTCTATATGCCTGACTGATTTGACTGAACCATAAAAAAAGAGGAGAACTGCTGCTGTTGTTTACGGCTACGTTGTTGTTGTTGTGTGCGAACGATCAACTGTCAACTTTTGTAAACTTCCGGTTAGTGTTCTGGTCTTTGCTCGGCTCGTTGGTTCGGGCCACTAATGGATTTTTACCCTCTCTTTTTTTTCTGATTGTGAGCCAAAAAAAGGTTCAAAAGAAGGGGAAATGCTTTGGAGTTTTTGTATTTGACCTGGCTTGATTCTATGAATTAAGCTTGGCACGCCACGCACTGAGATCTGTACTTTCAAAAGTTTGTTTGGTTGTATAACTTAAACAGGCTTAAATTCAAATATTAAAGAGCAAGCTTATGGGTGGTCTCATATTTTAACTTAACTAAAACAGCAAAAAGAAACTGGTTAATAATACGGAAAATAATTTGCATTATAAATGTGAAAATAACAAGTCAAACTCGATGCTAGTTTTGTAGGCGACAATGAGATCTTATCACCATTTGATAATGTTAAAGGCTGTTTATACCTTTATTTCTAAAATCATACTATGGGTAATAGATGGCCCATCAGTATTTTCTCTCTGGACTTTTCCTTTATTATTTTTTGTGCTAATCAAACGCTCAAACATCATTGTCGTGTCATAAATTGGTATAAATAATGCTCAGACATGTATCCAAAACAAGCTGCGACCAGGATGAGACCAACTGAACAATGGAAATCATTCAGCTTGAGCCTCAGCCTCCTCGTCGTGCTCTTTCTCCTCATGACCGTCATCTCCGCTCCAAACAATCACTTTCGGCAAGGGTTCAATGCACCCGTCAGCATATAATACATGTAGTGGGGTATCTCCTCTGGAGATGGAGATGGCGATGGCGATGGATGATGGTCGTAGCATAACAGTCAAAACAACCGAAAAACCGATGATGACAGAAAATAAACAACCAGCCGTAATGACTGTGGCTAAGAAACGACAATAACCATAATACCGGCAACCGCATCGGCCAATAGTAGCAACAAAGTTGCAGCATCTGGCTTATCGCGACTGTTGAACCGTCTGCGGTGGAGAGGAGAGCCGTAAACTTGGCTTATTATGGTGACACAAGGAGGAATTTTCTGGCCATTGGCTGATAGGGCCAAAACCAAGTCGATCAAGGTAGTACTATATGGCTTTGGGTGGCCTCTGCGACACATTCATTACGTGTGGGTGCTAGTGTTTTGCAAATATATTGAGGGTAATATTTTAATTTTAAATAAAATCAAGCAGGAAAAATAAATAGTAAAGATCTGATAAAAATATTCTTGCCAAAAGCAAGGAGCTGACTTGCCTTTCGATCAATTTCTTCATTAGTTTCCATCTCTGACCTTTCTCAACATTCGACTCCGTTTGAGGCTATAATCAGTTGGGAATTTGTATAGGTATTAACTAGTAATTCATTGTTTTTAGTTAACTCACCATTTGTTTTACAAAATAGAATTACTAATAACTATTAACAGTGTTCAACAACAATAAAATGTTGCAGTTAAAGTCTTGGTAAAGGAAACCCACGGATATCCCATAAAATAAACATAAAATCGAACTTCTTCCGAAAACCGAGATTACCAATTCATATGAATTGAATGCAGGAAATTAACTGATAATTAACAGCTGAGCAAAAAGTGTAATTAAGAGAAAATTAGTGGTGAACAAAGCAAAAAAAATAAATATATATGTATATATAAGAAAAAAAATCGCTTGTGCGTGCGTGCGAATGTTGCAAGTGCAAGTTGCAATTGTTGCTCGCCTCCAATTATTCGCTCGTGTGCGAGATCGGCGGATTTCGCGGTACTCTATTGTTTTGCATTTTGCAATATAATGCAGAAAATACTTCAATAACGAAACATGCAAACTTTTGTCTTCTTCTATTAGTGCCAGGGACACCGAAGGCAGCAAACTAACGAGGCGAAATAAAATAAAAGCGCTGTGCGCTGTGTTGCCACATCGTGATTTCTTTTTAATCGAAAAAATCACAATTTAAATAGCTCGCTTATGTCATCGCTGGGCGAATCGTTCCTGCAAATTGTGTTTTGTTTCTAAAATTAAATAAACCATTCAGATGCTGAGAAGATGACAAAATACCGCAAATACTTTTGTTCATAAAACACGGTGCAGCTGTTTTTAACCGCCAACGAAAACAATCCGCATTCATTGATTGTTTAGCTGAATAAATGAACCATGCGATCTCCGATCTCCGATCCCCGATCTCTGATTCATTCCCATCGAGAAGCTTCTGAGTGTTGCCAAATTGTTAATGCTTTTTACAGCGACAAGTTTACATAAGCTTTTGGCCGTTTTGGGTAGCCAAATTGTCTACAGAATTTGGTGTTTTATTACGCAATCAAAATAATGTATCGAGCTTAACTTAGCATAACTCGTTTCAGACGAGCTCCCTTGCGAAATTATATAAAAATGCTAATTGTGCTCAGTATCAGTTTGGATTAGGCTATAGAATCTCCATCCTAGCCCAGACCTGGCCCTAATTCATTATGCATGTGCATAAATTAAAGACAAACTGTAAATTATATGGCCAAGTGGCTGGATGGCAAGTGGTTAGCCTTTGGGCCTGGCCAAATAAGCAGGAACATTAGGCAAAAATTAGACCATAAATTTGAGTGGGGTGCAACTAGTTGGCATATCCTAAAAGAAACTTCCTCTAAGTTGGTAAATTAAAACATTACCAAGAACAAAATAAACAAGAACAATTTACATGTAAGTGTAGTTTAGTTGCAAAACTAATTTAAAGAAAATATGTTAAGCTAATTGTTCTAAAGTTCTGAAATAAAGTATTGTCGAATTGGATTTAAAGAAAACTCTTGTGTATACAATAGAATTTTCAGAATATCTAAAACAATACAATAACCTTTTAAAACTAAATTGTACACATTGACAGCAACTTGATGGGAGGGCCTGAAATCACCTAATTATTAGCGCAAATGGAAAAACAAATGAGTATGGAATGTACATTTCTTTCGTTGCCAGTTTAGCATTTTGCCTTTCACATATAGAGGAAAAATGAAATATTTACAAGTGGACTAAACAACAAGATCTTTGGCTGGATTTGTGTGCCTTTTGTGGAAGTGTGAAATGGCTTATAGGCGGCATGAATTTTTGCTACGTATTAAGAACTGCGCCTCGGCATTTTGCTGAATTGTAAACAATCCAGCCAGAGGGGCAAACACATATAAGAAATTTATTAATTAAACGCAGAAAGGAAAGCCATAAGTGCTAAATTGTTTACACAGAAAGGAACCGACCAAGGCGGCGGAGGAGGAGGCCCCAAAAATTCGATGTCGAGGCCAGCTGCAAAAATACGAGCAGTTTTATATTTACTTTTCGGCCAATGAATGAAATAAATTCTCCCCGTCTGTTTTTCTCCTCAATTTTGCAAAAGCTTTCGGTTCAGGGCCGAGGGGGCGTATTCATGTTATTAATAAATGTGAACCAATAATGTGACACAAATGTGGAAAAAAAGAAACACATTCTGCCTATTTGTATACTAAATGGATGTTTAAAAGTCCTACATTTTCCATAGAACTTTCTCATTTCAGGGTCGAAGCGTCATCATGTTTTTAAAATAGCCAACAATTGCATTTAAACATTTTGACGCACCAAACATTTTGGATACTACATATTTAAGGCCGGGAAAAATCTATATTGACATTGAAACGTTGGCGAAGCAAACTGCACAGATAAAATATTCAGAGTAAAATAAAATATGCTAATCTCAAAGTCACACAAAACGCTTAAATTAAAGTCAACAAATTAGCATAATTTTGTCCTATACAAAACTGTTAAAAAGTCAAGCATAAATTTGCGAATGTGTTTGAAGAGTTTAATGATCCATTCCCGCTGACAATTGATTGAGTGTTTTGTAAATTTGGTGTTCAGACATATTATTCATTCATATATCTGCTCGTAGCGGTGCTTTTGTTGTCATATCATCATATAACGTTGAAAGTTTTTAATATTTTGGCTAGCTGGTGATTTTTGGGGGAGAGAAAAGTAGAGCAAACATAACTAATTAAAGCGTGTGGCAAATTCGATGTATTAGGAGCAATTAAAACTAAATTGTTAACCCAGAGGTTCCGTAATGTTAAGGCAAATAGGTGTTTAATGTACCAGGGGCTTAAAATTTAAATTGTTTTCTGGCTCCAGGTGTTTTTCTCAGTCGGAGACGACTGGCTTTCAAATCGCAGCGTTAGATCATCTTAACCCCAAAGAAATTACCGTAGAGTTTTCACATTCAGTTTTCACATCCGAGTGTGAAGATTTTTCTGGGCCTTTGTCAGCGGTCATTTGCCGGCCAAGAAAAATACAATTTCTCTCCGTATTTTCTTAGCCGAACAATGACAAAGTATGAAGATAATGCCGGTTGTGGCCAGTTCCAAGTGGAACAGTTGAGTTAGCCTGGTTAGAACGCTTTTTGAATATCATTAGCACTCATTTGGGTAAGTTTCTTTCATAAATCAGCACCTTGGACTCCCTAGATAATTTACCCAAAATATAATTACAAAATATTCTAGCATATTTATTCTTTTTTTTTTTTTGTCATCAACATTAATGTCCAGAGGCTTACACCTTTTTTTCGTCTTTGATAATTAAAGCCAAGATACAAGCTTTGCCTTTTCGCTTTTGTTGTTGTCTTTGGGCGGTTTTATTGCTACTAAATGATTATTGAGAGTCTTTAGCGGTAAACGTTTTATGGGTCAGCTCTGAGAGAACTTCTGATGACCATTGGCCCCATGGGGAGAGAGGCGTTAACATGTTGCAAGAAGCTGAGAGGCTTTATGGTCGCTTAAGGCTCGACTTTTGCTGCCTGTTTTTGGTTAATTGTTAATTCCTAAATCGATCGCTGCTGGCTAGGATTATTAGGCATTAAAGTATTAATGGCCGTTATCATTTGTTGTACACTGCAAGAAAATACGACAAGGATTGTTGTTTATTATTGTGGAAAATAACGTATATTTCTTACGCACATTTGCTTTTAAAATTGTACATAAATATCAAAGATTGCCCAATATGTACCAACAAAATATAGAATATACAGTCAGAAATTTCATTGCCTCTTTATTTCTGTTCACTTTTTAAAAATACTTGTGATTCAGTGAAGAAATAACCACAATTAATTCGTATATTATTTGTCTTCTATTTGCAGATCCCAACGAACAAAACACTTCGACCAATCTCCCACTCAGTCAAGACATTTCAACAGGTAAGCTGGCCAAATATAGAATATAAACAAAGTCCCCGACATCCACTCAATCGCGCGAAAATGTTAGCCAAGGGTCGTTAATCAAAAGGCATCAAAATAAAACGCACAGTTTGCCGTCTCACACGGCGCATTGCATCATTAACGTTGAATCAGCGGCTACGAGATACAGATACTAATGCTGTGCCGCATATGCATACCTGCCAGATACAGATACTTATAGATCACTGAGGCAGCTGAGTGAGTGCACCGAGTGAAACAGCGTCAAATTGCATTTAAATTGAATGAAATTAATTTGACATGCAAGCCGAGTTGAGTCGCCGCCACAACTCAGCTCGGTTCAGCTCAGTTCAGCTCGGTACTTGTCTGTCTGTCTGCCTTTCAACAAAGCGTTATAGTTACATGTGTACAGCTACGCACTCCACATAGGCGGCGGGAGATAGCAGCCACAGATACAAGATACAAGGCACACGAACTGCAACTGCAGATGAAAGTCAGTGCACATGTCGGGCGAAATCAAAATGACAGCCAGCCCATACAGGGGGAGGCGGCCTGCTCCTACCTACACCTACAAGGGGCTAAAATATATAGAGTTGGGGCGATAGATAGATTCTAAACGCATCCGCCAGATACAATGGCCCTGGACTGAGACACACTAGCTCAGTGTGTGGGGGTTGCCTGCACCTTTCTGCCTTCGGCTGCTCCGTGCTTTCTTTTAAAAATAACTCGGAAAATGATCTATGCCTGGCTGCCGGGCTGCCATTTCCCAACCCAACTCCTGTTACTGCTCATGAAATATTTTCATCAATGCTTACACACAGCGAAAAATGTATGTCACTGCCAATTTCAAATCTATTGAATACATTTCAAATCCATTATGATTCGTATTCTAGATCATTCTGAAGTATCATTCTGAAGTATCCTTTATGGGGAGCACTTAGCTGAGCTTCAAAATTAATTAAATAGGATACGTTTTAAAATCGGACCTGCAGTGCCACTAAATCTTTTTGATCTCCCAGACTATTGTATCTCTTATCTTCTTAGGAGCTAGCTTCCGATATAATTTCTAAGATATTCTTGGTAACTGCTGATACGAACCTTTCACTTATATGTTTACTCAAGTCCCCTTTGGTTTTGTTACATTTTTATCTGTTACTATTTTTTATCTACTTGGTTTATCACCCATCCATTCTGCCATAAAAATACTCCAACAAGATGGTTTGGTGTTATGTATCTTATATACCTTAGCATCTCCTGATCAGCATTAATAGCAGAATTAATTTAGCCTTGAGATTTAAGAAATAAGTTTTTAATTGTATCAATTCGAAAAGGTTTCAATTTCGACAAAGTACAAGGGTGTGCAAACTTTCGCTTGCATTTATATTTCATTGTATTTTTTCACTGTGTAGATACATTTGCATCTGCACTCGCAGTTGCACTGCCCTGGTGATCGTGTAGGCGTTTTTTCAGTTTTCGTATTTTGATTTCCTTCATTTATAACACTTTGCTGGCAGCTTTTTCTTCCGTTAGCTTTTTGTAATTTCTCGCCTGCAATTTTGCTGCTTTTTGTATTCTTTTTGGCGCCTCGAGTCTTTGTCTTTGAATTTTGGATTTTGCATCTCGCAAATTCGATTCGTTAGCATCCGTATGAGCTGGGAGATACGTATCTACGGTGTCTAGCAATGACTTTGGCAGGCAGCTAAATGAATGATTGCCTTATTCGTTGTCATCTCTGGTCCCCGATCGCTTTGATCTCGCTGCAGTGTGGGATTGTCTTAAAGAACGATTTCGGGTTGCCTCCAAGGTTAGTCTCCCAATGAAATATTGTTTTTCTCCCTTGGCTGTGAAGTTTTTGCACGATTGGATTTGGTGGGCTGTGATCAATTGATTGCTGTTCGCAAGAGTTTGTTTTGGGAATTGCTTTATGTGACTGTGACACTTGTAAATACATTAGCTTTGTAATAGAATGTAAAATTCTTGATTAATTGAAAGATTACCAGAGATTTCGATCGCATAAACTCATGTTGTACAATAAGTTATATGTATTTTAGCTTTCTTTGTTATTCGTTATAAAGATAAGTCATATTTTGTTCGCCATTTATCATATAAATTCAACTTTCAAGGACATTCTTCGCTATTGCATACATGAATACTTGAACAAACCAAATCAATAAGTCCATTTGCAGTCGGCCTTTTACGATCATTCGACTCAATTGTTAATCAATTTCGAAAACACATTTGAAAATGTCATTTGACCAATTTGCCCCTAAGTACACACATTAAGCACACATTCCTTCAAAATTCTTCGGGGCTGGGCAATAATTTTGTGGGTGGCACACCCAAATTGAACAGTATTTATTATGGGAAAATGTACATTCTAAAATAAATTCATTTTCGGCAAAGCCAAGGTGTTTTATTTGGTTTTATTCGGCTTACCTGGATCATTCTTTTTGGCATAAAATTACAAAGCTCGCAGCACATAACCGATGTGAAATCATTACGAATTGACGGCCAACTGATGGCGCTGCCAAGCCGACGTTTAATTAACCATGAAGCCCGGCAATCAAATGCAAAGCGTAACCACAAAACTGAAATTAAGTAAGAATCTAACACAAATGCCAGCCATAATGCATAGGGGAATAGGTAATATAGTAAGATACTGTCAGATACCAGAGTCGCCTGCACAGAAACAAATAAAGATATAGCATTGGGAAATGAAAATCTATTTGGTGATGATGTATTTTTATCGAAAACAAAAGACTTGAATTCGAAACACTTTTTGTCATATCATTTAAATTTAATTTCTAACCATTTGTCAAAGGTTTTTTTTTCTGTGCATCCGGCGTTCGAAAATTATTTCGCATATTCGCTGAGAACAGAAAAGCACGGCTAACACGTAAGACGTGAGAGGGCGCGGCAGAGCCTCTAAGCCAGCTTGTAGCCAACATTGCACTCGTATCTGAGTATCTCCAAGTTGCTGTATCTCCGAAGCTTTGTATCTCCAAGTATCTCCCCCGTCTCGGTGAGCTTATGTAGCCCGCAACTCAAAACGCGTAATTGTTACACCCTGATTACGCGACCGCAGCGAAAAACAAATGGAAAATATACGATAGAAAAACTATACACAGAGAACATTTGGGAATTGTACATTTTAAGAAATGGAATATTTATGGAATTAACTTTTGCAAGTTTTACTTTCCATTCTATACGATTTGGATTGAGAGTATAAGAACCATGAAGCATTTAGATCTATCCCACTGTAAGCTGTAACATGCCGCGTTTATGAGATTTTTACCTAGCTGCAACAGGTAAAGATCAAGTCTGAGATACAATACAATCTATGTAACTTGATTGTTCACATGGACCCGCGATTGTTGCCAAGTTTTTGCCTTTTCGGGGCGTATGTTAAGTGCGTGTGAACGGAGGACGAAGGGGGCTCGAGCTAAAGTTGCATGCTTCGTTGGGTCTCTCAAGGTATGAGAGTCAGGTATTTTGCATGAAGCTCGTGGGTGAGTGGATGAAACCTTTAAGTTGCAGTTGCCAGATGTAATTGTGAGCAGAGTTTCCTATTAAATTTTGCACATTACATTGGATTTACATAGTAATTTCCCACCTAATCCCATTATTCTTTGCCAAGAGCTAACATTCTAACCAAATGCAACTGTTTTCCTATCTATGTATATATTTGCATGCACTGAACATACCAGTTTTACTCACATTCACCGAAGCACAAAAAATGATTTGTAATAAATCAATCCTTATCGATTTCGATCGCAAGTGAAAAGTCAAGCCGTAAAGCGGCAAATATCGATCGCCCCACTAAACGCAAAAGCGAAACAAAACTGTTCCACTTCAGTTGGGAAACACAAAAAGAAAATACGAAAAGCCGAGAATTAGAGATCAACAACAACAGCGCACAAAAGTTGTTTAAAGGGAAATTAATTTTGCACGATCATTGTGCTGATTCTACTCATTGAATTCTGTTTGTAATTGTGTGTATCTGTGTGTCCATTGGATACGTATCTGTATCTGTATCTGTATCTGTGCACAGGGGGAGACGCTGAACTTTGAATGCGAATGAAATGGAAACTAAGTATCGATTGCAATTGAAAAAAAACTGGAACTGGCACTGGGGGGAAGTGGCCGGGAAAATTGAGCAAACGAGCATAAATTATAGGCCATATGGCAACGACGATCTGTCGATCCGCAGGGGAAATCGCTCGAAATTAAGCTAATCAGTAGTTGGCAGTGAGTAGTGACTCTCAAACTGCGATGAATGCAACGGAGCTTAATTACTGATTCTAAATAAATAGTTTGACTCACACTTTTTCTATATATATAAAATTAACCGTTTGGCTTGAGTCCATTTAATTTCTTACTTAATTACAGCAGCTTAGCACCTACAGTTACAGTTCAATTTCCTTGTTTAAGATAGTATCTAAATCTAGTTAATTACATTGGCTTGTCTTTGTTTTAATTGGGTTTTATCGTACATAAAACAAAATATTCTTCTTCAGAGGCATTTAATCATCATCGTCTGGCCTTCGCCATATGTCACGGTTTCGCAAGCATTGGCTTTGATCAAGAAGAGTATATAAATAAACAAAATATTCTTTGTTTCCCTCACCTTAATACATATAGTGTACATGTCGTATTTCATTTCGTCTCACCCTATTTTTGTTTGCACATTTAACAAATGCATTTGATTTTAACGGGCTTATTTAATGTGCAACTGCAATAAAAATAGTTTTTATGAGCATCGCCTGCTTAAAATCTTTCACACATGTTCCACTCCAAGGGGGAGGCTGATGCAACTGTTTGCGACTTGACTTGGCCAGGCTTTAATTGGTTCCGTTCAGCTGGGTTACTTTAAAAAGTGTACTTGGAGGCAATTATAGAACGATGCATCATTTAAACTTGAAACCTGAACTAAATGTGATGCACAAGCCTTAAGTTTCAACTTGGAATTTCTCCTAAAACGTTTGCTTGCACTCGAACCCATTCTAGCTAAATGGCATTAGTTCTGTATAAGTTTCGTTTAAGGAAATATACGATGGTGTAGAATACAAGAAATGTATGATGTATAGTTTAGTGCAAAGCAAAATCACAAAGGGATTTGGTAACCAACTTATCCCCCGAAATTCCTGTGGCTCTCCGCGTGAACTCAACCTTAAATTCATTGACCTTAGAGCTTTGGTGTATCTTGGCGCAAGTTCAAGTATGCCGCACACTCGCACACCCTTTCGGGGGTAACCATGACCACATGGACATGACACCATCTGCTCCGGCCGGCAATCAAGCTCAAGATGCGGTCACATTGAAGTTATGCCGGTCGCCGCCGAGAAGGGAGAACCAGAAATCAAGTCTGCTTAGTCATCGAACTTGGCCTAATGCAAAACACAGGCAGCCGACTCCCGACTTGAGGATGACTCAGCCCTGGCACTGGCAAAAAATGAAAACAAAAAATATAAATCTGGGGAAAAAAAAGCGATAAAGAAAGAAGGAAATGTGCTACCAGTTTAGGCCGAAGATCGAACTGAACCGGCCCGATGCCTCTGCTGATGCTGTCCTACTCCACTTCTTGGTGGAGCCGGGACCTCGAAGTGTAGATGCTTGTTGGTAGTTGGTAGTTGGCAGTTGCTTCTTGGCTCTCGCTGGCTGCTTGTTATGCCCAGTCATGGTTTGTCGGCTCTGAAACGAACCGCCCGCCCTCAACAGGCTTTACTCCCGTGGCACCCGCTGGAAGATGTATCTAATGGATGTGGTGCACCGGGAGAAGCACTGAGGCAATAGGAGCAGGGCTATCAGAATACTATCATATAACCAATATACTATCATATATTTATTTACCTTTATTATTCTAAATACATTTTATATTTCAATTCTATTCTACATTTTTGGTTTTATATTAAATAAACTTGAATGGGTTTTAGTTCAGTGCATGTCCACATTCTTGCCTGAGGCGTCTTTCGTACGTGTTGTGGTGTACACTCTCAATTAGTTATTCATATAACGTGCTAAACAAAAAAATGTAGAAAATGTAAGGAAAAAAAGTAATAAACAAATAAGAATCAGGAACCACCGCCCCCGCTCTCCGTGAGTTGATTAAGGCCCGCATCCAGCCAGCATTGGCTACTTATGCGAGGGCGACCGGCTCATCCTCATGTTCATCATCATCACCAGCCTCAGCCTCAGCCTCATCCTCATCCTCAGATTCAGCCTCTTGCTCATCCTCGTCCAACAACATCCAACATTGTTTGCCCGTCTGGGCTTTGACAAAACTTTGCATGTCATGTTGTCATTATGGTTCCTTACCCTTTTCGCTTGCACGGGCGGCTTATTCCCGACAATCCCCTTAGTCTCTTTGGGAAGGCTTCCCCTCCTTACATGAGCGGATCCTTTGGCTGACATTGTTTGCCTACTACTTGGCACTGCGGTCCCTCGTGGTGTCTGCCTGCAGCCGGATATTCATAGACATTATAGGCACTTATCATCGGTTTAGGCTTCACGCCTTTTGTCTCAGATCCCCGGTGGAGTTTACTTGAGCCACAGTTGCCTTCCCTGCAGAGTAAACACAGCGATCTCTGCGGTCTTGCCGGCATATTAAAGTTGTCAAAAGCATCGGCTTACCCTCCATTATGGGCCATAAATGCCTGTCAAACTTTAAGCGGAAAAATGCTTGGTGGAGTGAATTCAAAATACGACACTCTTCTAAGGATATGTGAGCACAAGAGAGTGCAAAAGCTTATCAACCATATAGTTGGTATTTAAATTTGATAAACTCTGTGATTTGAGTTAGTTATGATACATCGGTACAACAGAAATCACTACAGTTTTTACACAGCTCTTAAAAGCATTTTAAATACATTTCAAATCAGTTTTAATAGGTTCCTCTGCCTATCTCTTAGACATACTAGTCATGTTTTATTTACCCAGAATTTCGATAGTTTACCAACATCTGTGGATATCCATAGACTTAACCATAATTCGTATCTCCTGTACCTCATCATTGGCAACTTTATTGACCATTTCAATGGCTTAGGCGTATTTGGGTCACCGGTACTCAGCTTCGCCTTTGCCAAGGCCTCTATCAGGAGGTCAGCCCAATCGCAGGAATAGGAGAGCTATAAAGTTTCATAAACTGCAAAAAACTGTGTCAATGGGACACAAAGCGTCTTCTTTGTTTTATGGCGGATCGTCATAACTTCTATCTGAAACTCTCCAATAAAAATCAGAGTCGTAAAGCCGACACCCGGCACAATAAAGGTAAACAGAAATCGGAATTGATTTGAGCTTGCACTAATTGTTTATGGCGTTGATAATGGCCGAAGCAAAGTGGGATTGCATAATCGTGGAATGGAATTACAACATTTTTTGACCACAGCAAACATGGTGTATGTAGTAATCACATACATACGTGGAGAACTGGACAGATTTGATTTTGTTGCAATCGGCTTGGCATTAACCTTTTGGCATTTCGGTCTGCCTCTGCCTCTGCTTTTATTTATATATCTGTGCTTCTTATTATTAATGGATTGGTTATGAAACGATGTTGGGCCCACGCCACTGCCACGCCGCTGCACACCCAAGAAATGTCAAGTGTATGACGACAGAACCAGCCGAAAAGTATCTGACACTCGTGAAGCGAATGCACCGTCGCTCGTCTTGGATTGCTTGGACTTGGCTTAGACTGTTGCTGCTGCTTGGCTTGCCTAACAAGCGGAAAGCAAAAACATAACAGTAAAGTAAATTAAGTAAAAACCACACAGTGGTAGCAGCGGCGGCACAAACAACAACAAAGTCACAATTGCAGCAGTTGTGGCAAAAAGCAAGAACCGGACAGAGCCGTCTCTTAGATGAGAGTATATGTTGGTCAAGAGTGGCCGAGAATAGAGAGCGGCATAATGCTATATGTGAGTGTATGTACGTGTTTTACACAGACAGAAATATTTCCACATAATAAATATTTCCATATAAATTCCATATTAAATAATTTTATTATGTGTTGTATCTCTGAGATAAACCAGGGGGAGAATGCAGACAGTGGTTCGGTCTTGCTTTCCACAAGCTTCAAGTGTTGTATAACTAATTTGTCTCAGTGTACTTGAGGCTGTCTCATAACAAAAGTGGCTGACCTCGAGAATTCTCGCTTACGTTAGAAGCCAAAGAGATCACTCAAATGTATCTGTATCTAAATCTGAATCTGTAACTGGCCGCTTGCTGGATTCTTGTTCTGTTCTGTTACCATCCTCGCTTCGAGCCTCTTCTCCCATGTCGATTTCATATGCCTAAAATTGGTAGCTTGCCTCATAAGTCGGATATAATATTCTTTTGGGGCGAACAGTAGAGTTTTGTTTATATTTTGTTTGTGGTATTTGTGTGGTTGTTATGTTAGTATATAGCTGTCAATGTTCCATCCATTCCATCATAGCCCCTTTAGGCGGACTCTGAGGTGTGGTTTTAAGAGCAGTCGTTGAAAATTCTCAATAGCATAAGTAGTTAGACATACTCGTAGTTTATTATGCTTCTAAATTACTCATTTTTTACAAAGGAAAATGTTTATTTTTGGTTAATTTCAGATCTTTTTGAAACCCGTGACAATAACTACTCTAGAAACTGGTAAGCTATAAAAAATAATTCATATTTACTACTGATGTGTTACGTAAATAGTTTTTAATTGGAACTACCACCACCGATCATCTCAGTTATGTATATTAAAACTCAAAGTGTTTGGCGCAACATTATTACTTCACTTCTCTTAAGTTTTTTTTTTTGTTTTGTCGAAAAAAGTGGTCAACGACTTCCGTTCATAATTGTGTTACCAGCGCGGTTACGGTGAAAAAAAAAAACAATCAAAAAATACTAACAACATCCGTTATTACAAAATATTATTTTATATTTATATTGGTAAATAATAGCGAAAGAGGCTTTACCTCTTTTTTTAATATTTTGTTTCTCTTTGACTGAATAGATCAATGAAAACCGCATTTGTCCTTTAATTTAGTCCCAAAGTCATGGGTACTTGGTATCAACAGACATTTTACTTGTTTATGTCATCTATTATTATTACCATACCAAAAGACAAGTGCAGGTCTCAGGTCTAAAAAATAAATCTTTGGCAGCTTCCTGTAAAGGGGATAATTAATTAATAATAATAAATTTCCTAATAAAATACTTAAATACAAAGTAGAATTCATTGCAACCCTCCTTATTTCTTTAATTTCCTTTTAAATTTAGCATTCTTTTATTGGAATTATTTGTATAATTATCAGTGACTGAGAAAGGGGACAGTTGTTTTCTTATTTTTTATTTTTCCCATCCATGTTTATTTGCTTATAAATGTTTTTATTTTGAACCACCTTAGCGTACCACTACATTTGAATTGTAAAATATTAATAAAGTAAAAGGGTAATTCATCATGATCCTGAATCATTAGGGCTGACGTTTTACAAGGTCCTCCACAAATACAAAACTTACGTTTGTATCAAATTGTAGTTTTCTATCAAAGTGCCAACGAAGAGACAGCAGATAATCACCGGTTGGAAACGGAAGAAGGAGAAGCTCATGTCTTAGATAAAAGTCCTTCAAAATTTGCGGGCCCTATTAGAAGAAAAGGATCTATTAAAAAGTTTAAATATGGAAGACGAAATAAGAAAATTACCATGTAGGGGCATGTATGGTTAATGTTGGAAAAATCTTTAAAGAGGCTATGGAGGATGTTTCCAACTGGATCCTTTTTATTGCGCATGAAACGACATGCATCGATTTGATTCTCCAGTAACCATGGCTTGTAACCACTTTCTTTTTTAAAAACCTTATAATGCATTACAATTTGGTGCGCCGGATGCAGTATGGTTCCGTTCATGTTGAGAAGGACCTTGTTCCGCCCCACAGCCTTCAGGCGACAGTTGTGGAAGACGAACCATGACTCGTTATAGGTCCCGCATTCAAAGTTGGTAAACTTGAAAATTACCGCTTCCTAAAATGTCCAAATTTTGTATAGTTTTTAAGCAGGAAATTTTGTCCAACTTACGTTCAATCTTTCGGATAAAAATGTACCTAGGACAACACATATAAAAAGTGCGAACCGCATCTTATGAACAATAAATTCAGAATCATCTGTCTATGGTCAATGAGTAAAGTAGTTGGTTCATATTCATGAAATCAAGCATGATATCTAAATCGCTTCTATTCTGTATTTAAATTCACAATTTAAATTACCTTTAATTGCAATTGGTTTATATTTTTACCAAGTAGTAGATAAGCAAACATTTAAAGCCAATTTTATTTATTGCACGTGGCTCTAACTGCTTGCTTACTATTTTAGTAAAGCGTTTTTACCTTATAACGTATATGATCAGCAAACTCATTAAAATAATCACGTTTCCGATCGGATGACCATTTATTTTGTGCTTTTACCGGTAAAAGCGGCTCCCTCACAAACATTGGTCCTTCGAGCCGGACACATTCTCAATTCATTGCCTCAATTAATTTTAATACAATTTTAGAAAATTCAAAAATCCAAACTCCAAGAGAACTAAACCCTATTTATGAAAACGTATATATTTATTTGTTTAACCTCTGGCCATGAATAGTGCAACATCATTTATAATAATTGATAATTAAGATTACTAAGCTTTGGAAATTATTATTTGCATTCTTACAAAAAACATTTCATTAAAGTTAAAATGTTTAGAAATGTTAATAAAAGCTAAAGTTATAAAGTAAACTTGAGTTAAGCTCATCATAACATGGGTTTATTTTTGTTTTTTTTTGCAAGTATATTTAAAAACAAAAGTTGTTGTCATTGTCAATTCTCTTCGAATGCAAAATATACACCAGTGGAAATGAATAGTATATTATCGGTATACCACTTAATTAAAATTAGGTATTCACCAGAGGGAAGTGGAACTGGAATCTGAGCCCCTATGATGTGGAATCCCATTACGTAGACTGGACCCTGTAAAATTATGCAATTGTTTTGAAGGAATTTAAAAGTTTGGAATGTCTTACGTCGTAGGGACATGGCCTATTGAAGTTTGAGAACGATTTGAATAGGTTGTAAACCAGTAGAACCACTGGTTCGTAGGGTTTCCGCACAAATCGACAGCCGTCTATGGTAATGTTGTAGAGCCACGGCTTGTAGCCATTAGCCCTCTTGAACATTTGACCATGTACTCGGACATTATAAATGGTTTTCAGTAAAGTCCCATTGAAGTTCAGTGTAGTTAGGTCCCGCCGGACTGCCTTTAAGCGACACTTGTGCACCAAGAGCAAGGATTCATTTCTTGAATCGCAAACAAAGTTGGTAAACTTAAATCTGGAAGCATTCTAAAAGCACAACTGATTTACTGCGAATAACACTTAGGATAGTTACTTACAATGGAGCTAGATTTGAACACAACAAATAAAGCCAGGAGTGGTAATACCTTTGTTACAGTTCTGTACTTCATGATTATTTCAACAAAACTAATACAGTATTGGTTTGCTTAACAAAGCAATTTTATACATCATTTGGTAATTGTAATTAGCTGAAACTGATGACAAAGACAAATTAAAATCCAATTTGTATCAAAGTATTATAAAAAGCCAGGAGTACACAGAGTTTAGTCTAGTTCTGGTGATGCCTACCGATATTTAATACATATTTTTTTTGGCATTATAGATTCGCTTTTTAGCATTCAACGGAAATTAAGCGTATCGAAATTAAATCATTATTAAAAAATATATATATTTGATTTTATCTAAGTTTGTTTACTTTTAATTCGAATGTTTTATTTTAGTCTGAATTTAGATTCAACTTTTATATTGTACCAGTAATAATAACTATATCAGTGCCTTCAAAATCTGACTCCCAACTAATTTTACCGCCAGAAGCCAGCTAATTCATTAGAATGGCGGCAACAATTAAATCATTCAGTGGACCCGGCAGCCAATTTATAGAACCCCCAGCGATCCAACATTAAAACCATGGCCCCAAACAATTGCTGTGCGATGGCTTCTGTTGCCTGGCCAGCGATGCGCACGAAAATAAGTTTACTTCGCATCGCTTTCATGGTGCATGTGTTCTGCACATGTGCAGCAGAGCCACCGGCAGTTCCAATGGGGTGGTGCTGCCACGGCATCCGCATTTTGTTTCAACTCGGTCCACTCGGTGGCTTGGAGCAGCTGGCTACCCTGGCCACCGGATTCGGTCGTAGTCGCCATGCGGAGAGCTCTTGCCCCATACAAACGACGACATTAGCCTCAAAACCTTAACAACAATGAAAAATGGGCCTACGCATGCGTCAGTTTGTTTTGCTTTTGGCCCACTGTGGAGAGATCAAAGCCAATATACAAGCGCACAGAAGGTAGAATAATGAAATTGGAATACTCTATGCTGTATTTAAAGAAATTTGTAATATCTCTACACTAGTAGTTCTAATGCGGGATATTTATATAAACAGGATGACAGTATCTTTAATCAGTAATATCATTACATGATTTCATACATCCTAATTATTTTCTCGGTCGAAGGAACGTATGACCAAATTGTGGCAAACTATTTCTGAAAGTTATTTCATTTTCACCTGGCTTCTTCACTTTGGCATATCGAATTAAACATTCCGTCACGCCTTGAAACAAAGTCGATTTATAAATCCAAACCGTGTTATCCATGTATGCAATTTTAATTTCAACCTCGGCATGTTCTCGGGCAACCTTTTTTCTGCTGTAAGTTCTTTCTGTCCGTGGGGCGTGTCCCGCGGCTCTGGCTCTCTGACTTCTGGTGGGTGTGTACGAATTTAAATTTTTAACATGTAACTCATTTTTAATGCAAATAAAATAACTTTGTTGGAGCTCTTGGAGCTCGAAATGGGTCAGGCAGAGAAGTGAGCGTGTGCCGAGGGTCGAGGGATTGATTAAATAACCCACCGCGATTATATTCGCTAATATTAATGAAGAAATTTGACTGTCTGACATTGGGGCTTTGGTTTCCAGTCTTGTCTTCGGGCTAATGAAGCGAGCGGAGTTCAGAGATCAGTGATCAGGGAAAAACACACAGTCCACAAAACAAAATCGCCATAGAAATACAACACAGATGGCAAAACAATTTGCTGGCAATTTCCGAAACCGGGCAGCAGTTGGCCTAACATGCAACTGTATCTGAGCGATACAGATACGAATGCTCCGAAATTGAAATCAAATTGCTGTTAGAATGCAAGTGCCGCACTTTGTTGGTTTTCCTTTCATTTGCTCGATTTTTCGCAATTTTCCTGCTGATTTGGCAAACTTTTCTGCCTCCGGATAGAGTTGGATAGAGCAGTCAGTAGTTTCTGCACAGCGAGAAAAGTGTGTGCCTTAGCTTTAATGAGGTTTCCCATTGAATCTGGGAAACGAACTAATGTTTGAGTAGGGTATCAAAATGGTTACTTTCAGTTATACATTTTCCAAGTGTGCACTGCCAGAGATAGAGACATGCATGTCACTGGCAAACAGCTACAAATTGCAACTCAGCGCAAGAAGAATGTGCCACGATAAGTCAATAACTATTATTAACATAAGCTGCTGCTGCTGCGCAGTAACTCACAGATTCAGATGGCGATTTCCTGATACAGATACGAAATGTACTCGCACCGTTTTTTCAATTGCCGCAGATTGTATCTCGTTGGAGCGAAAGTGCATTTCGGTCTTATCGATATTGAAATGTTAATGAACTGAAAATTTTGCGTGTCCAATTGTCGAACAGTTCGCGCTGGGTATGTTTTCTGATCGCGGCAGCGTGATAATTGCCCAGCTATGTACAATGATATACCACTAACATTCCGAGATTGGAAAGGCGAAAGACAAAGACCGAGACCAAGACCAAGACCAAGACCAAGACCAAAGACCAAAACTTCAACTCGAACTGAAAACCCATTCGAGACTTTACTTCACACTTTGCTTTCCATTTTGTTGTTTTCTGGCCACGCTTGAAAGATATTTCAATTATTGCAATCGAAAAATGAGTGGGCCAAGCTGAAGAAAAAAAGAGTCGTGGCTCTAACAAAAGGGTAAAAATAGATTTCCAATATGCATTTTGTACATTTCAATCATTTTATCACGGAATCTATACAAATACTTTTCTGTTTTTCCATTTCGCCAGCAAAGTTTGCTTCGTTTTCAATGTTGAGCCAAGAATATCCATCGATTTGCACACGATGCACTTGAAATTAAATTAAATTACCTTTATAAATCAAGTTATCTGTTATTTTAATAGTGGTTTTATAGATAATAAATGCAGATTTAAATGGAAACATTTGTTGTTCTAAAGATCTCTTAAGCACTTCCATTTCTTTGACACTTGCGAGTAATTCATCGACTGACATCTCTTGACCTCAGTGAATTGAAATGCCCGCGGATGTATGGTTTTCATGGATGTATGTACATATGTTTTGGCCCGGCCTGTCGCCTAATGTGCCTGATATCTCGCGGATGCACGTAACTTGTGGCCACGAAGAAAAGCATTCATTGAAGCGCACGAAACGGCCGTCGTCTCGATTTATGAGCCAGCCCACAACCCCACCGTAGGGGGTGGTGGTGGTGCTGGTGGTGCTGATGGGAGGTGGCTTGGGGGATTGGTGGGTTGGTGGGTTTGGCTTCGTGAGTGATGGCTGCACATCAGCGACCACAAAACAAACGGCGACACTTTCAATTCCACGCCTCGAGCTCGGGATTCGGATAGCGAATCGGATTCGGGTTCGGGGAATGCAGATTGAAACGGGAACTTGGATCTACACTGAGAAAAATGTGACTCTTAAGAGGAAAGTTAGACCCAAGATAATAAACCAGATCTAGGTTGAATCGTTGAGCACAATATTATATATATGAATCGTTAAGCACAATATTATATATATGAATCGTTAAGCACAATATTATATATATTTTGCAAGGCTTAAGTCTACATTTTATTAGATTTCCTTACCAAATGTATTCATTCTAAAGGGCAGTTTTATAATATTTTGAATACAGTTGAAATTGCTAACATATTTGGATACAGCATCATCTTTGAAGAGCTTGAAACACATTTTTAAAGTAGTCTGATTGATCGATTTTAAATGCATTTTTCTCAGTGCTGCGACCACTTTCTCGGTTCGCGCTTTGATTTGTTTTCTTCGGGTTTTCTTGCTTTGTTTTTATGGCTTCTTTTGGCGCAACAATTTGAATGTCATTAGTGTCACTGGCCGGCAGCTAACGGAGCTTGACACCATCTCGTCTCCGCCACCCAGTACCCAGTACCCAGTACAGAGTAACCCACTATCCACTATCCCACCTCCTTCTCCATGTGTCCACCGGTGATTTTCCAGCGACGACCCACTCCACCCACTCCGCAGTGGTTTTTCATTTTCACACTTTTCAACGAGCGAGCATGGTCGCCGCGTTCGACTGAAACTCAGCTTTAAAGTTAAAGTCACGTTAATCATTTATTACAATGCCACTTTCCAGCTGGTCAGCTGTGCGCGTTGCTCCACTTTTGCTTTGGTTACCGAATCGCGGTTACTGGAAAGTGTCGCCGGGTCCATTTTAATGCGATCGCTCCGCTCGGCAGATCATTAGCGTAGAGTCGCTTATCTAAGTACCTACAGTTATTATTTGCTTTCCCTGCGGACTCCGGGACAAGAAACACACAGGCCCGGCCCATTGTTCTGGCATAATCTAGATTTCACTCGCCTGATAAGCTAATACGTTTGCCCCTCTTTAGATCGAAATCCCTGATAAATATTTAATTAGATATTTTGCTTTTACAGAGCGGTCTGCTTATTGTTTGTCAGTAACAAGCACACAATGCTCTTCTCTTCCAGAGCCACAGATATCTGTTTGTTTTCGCATTAGACGCTGGCAAATACGCCGAGCAGAGAAGCTTCTTGTTGTGATAGAGTGCCTGTAATATGCTGATCCACCAAGATCTCATCTCGAGATGGGGCCAAGGAACGAACTCATAATAATAGTTTAAGATGTACAAAAATATTTGCAAACACTTAAGCTCTGTTTTGCTGGGCTTAAGTAAAAGTTTAAAAACCACTAATTATTATTAGCTTGAGTTCCATCAATATGCTTAGATTAGGCAAGAGGTGTCAAGGTAGACTCAGAGGTCTTCTTAAACCAGCAAAAAAGACACCAAATTTGTAGTGACTATCACTAATAGTTCCTTTATTCAATTTGTACATTTTAATTCTTAGTTTTTAAGAAATATATATACGGTCTTGCTGACAAAGATCCCTCAAAGCCGTGCCCTTGTTTGCTGATGAAACACAACTCTGTACAGATCCGTTGACTCGGGGCTTTTCTTCTTCGACGGCGGCAATCGTTGCTTTGAAGTGGCTCTAACAGCTGCTGCTGCTGCTAATTAGCTAAAACACAGACCCAAAGTCAACGGCAGAGACAATTGCGAGGCATTTACTCAAAGAATTCCCTCATCCCCACAAATATCTTTCACTCTTCTCGAGTTCTGGAGACTCCGCTATCATCATCATAGTCGCCATTTCATCAATTAATTCAGCGCCTGGGCCTTTACGAAACACATCTTGATACAATTTATAGCTGAAAGCCGACAAAACGGGGACTGGGGTTACTGCCTAGATAGATATATCCAACTAATGTTACCGCCTCGACTTGAGTCCCGATCTTGGCTCGCGTCTGGTCTCGATTGGCGCCATTGAGATAAGCTGCGACGCCGATTTTTTTCGAGCCACTTTATCTAATTATCATTTTGCTCGCTTAATAATTATTGCTAATGCGTCGAGACTCGGGGGCAAGCATATATATACATAGCCACGCTTGGGAAAGTCGGTGGGTTTTGTTTTTATGTAAAAGGTAAAGCCAGGCTTTGGCTTTCTGTTTAATTTAAATTATTGCAATTTTCTGCTGACGTCGTTGGCCGGTCATTAAAGTTATCCATTGAAGTTGTTGCCTTGTTGTCGCCGTGTTTTTTGTCGTTAGATTAGCTAAAAACACTAAAAGAAAATAAAGGAGAATTACTCTGCTATAACGAAGAAAACTTGGCAACAAAACCATATCTACCAAGGTTTTAAATACTTTTTTTGTTTAACTAAAAATTTAATTTTGTGAAATTTGTTAAAGGAAGGTTGGAGTTTAAGTATAGACTTCTAGTTTGATTTTATCAAATTGTCCAGTAAAACTTCCACCATTTTCTCACCGTGCATAGTCTTTCCAGCAGTTGCAGTGGGTTAAAACCTCGGGGCACATAGTTAATTATTACAATTTGAAAGTTTTGCTTTAATTGTTGCTGGCTCTCAGTGGAAGTTATCTGCTGGATCTAATGCCTGCGTTGTTTGTTGTTCGCTGCATTTTATATGCAAATTAGCAAATCTGCAACATCAACAACGTCGAGTGCTTAACATCGGAGATCACAGCCCATGTTGATTAGCCTCGTGCCATCTTGAGTCTTCAGCGCTGACAAGTCTTCTATGAGTCTCGAGTGGCTGTCTTCTCCACTCACACGACGTGAGTGTTGAAAAACGCTGGCATGTGTGTTGATCAAATTTGACGTGCGAGTGTGTGCGAAAGAGAGATCTAAATGTGTAATCATGATCACTGCAGCAATTCAGGCGAGTTTAGCGGTTGATAATTCAAATTTGATTAAAGAATCTCTTAAAGTAAATTCCACCTTAAGAAGATTATCAAAAGAATTTCCCTTAAACTAGGTATTTCCTGAACTTTACTATCAACTCCATCTGTAGAAATTTGAATGAATGTATGAGTCTTTACCTTTTCACTAATGGAAAACTGTAAAGACTCCGGAGAACTCTTTTCTAATGATCAGCTTCAGTTTCAACTTGTTGTTTGCTTTCCATAATACAGGAAGCCATGGAAGTATACCTAATACTTATCAGCTGTCATATTAAGCTCATAATTACGACAGATACCGGTCTCCTCCCGACGGCAGTAACCCGCGTTTCCCGCAACCTTTTGAACCCACTTTCTAGGCATGCGGCGATGCATTCACAAAAATTAATAAACAAGCTCGATTACAAGATGGGGAAGCACGGCAGAATACTTAATAGTTATTAATTAGTAGGAGGGAATGAAAAGCGTAGCAAAACGATCAAAAAATACCGGGTCACATGGAGTGAATGGTGGAGGGCAGGAGAGATAGAAAAACATACGGAATGGGAAGAGTCGTAGGCAGACAGATGGATGACGAACGATGCGGATGACTATGTGGAGATGGAGATGGGGATGGGATGTAAGATGTAAGATGTGCACGATGACGGCGATGACTGTGGCAGAAGTTTATAAGATTGACCCGCATACCAGCGTGTGGGTCCCAGGCAAGTGGATGCGGCAGCCAGAGCTAGAGCTCGACAGAGTCAGAGCCAGAGCCTCATCCACTCAGACACAAGTTGCACAATTAGATAAAGCATCTTATGGATGCACTTTGATGAATGTTAATTGAACTCCCCGCTGTACTTTTCGAGCATTGTTCAGCTGCCAGTTGAGGAAATGCCAGAGGCTTTTCCCCAGATCCTTCACGGATCTGCCGTGCCAGAAACTGGCTCAGCTGACACCTGCCCACCGCTCTTCGGGGTTGGGACGGGGTTAATGCCTGCCAGGTGAATCCGGCACTCAAGTTCCAAACAGCTTTTTAATATTATGCGTCCGAGGTACTCAATGAGGTGTTTCTCTTATCTTGCAGCTAATGAAATCGGACACCTCCGCGGCCCCCGCCCGATGTGCGTGGGTGGTGGCGCATCGCCTCTGAGTCGGAACCAATTCTCGAGCACGGAGACATGCTGAGCCAGTGACCAGGGGCCGAAGAACCCGCGTAGGAGTCCGCTGCCATGTGAGCAGAGTCCATCTCTCACCTCATCTCAGTCCGAAGCACACACGAACCCCAAACGGAAAGCAGAGTTACGGAGAACGGAGAGCGCCAGCGCCAGGCGACAGTTGCCCAGGGACAGGTTGCAGTAGCACTCGGCACCAGAATGGAGGCCACCGAACAGGATGTCATGCTGGAGGGCAGTGATGACCTCATGTCCACATCGGCCACGTCCACAAATGGAGGTGACACAAATGGTTGCGGCAAGAAATCGGTGAGTTAAAACCTGAGCATAAAATCGATTGGAACAGTATGGTCCTATGGCTTTTCTCATCTTGTTTTTATATTGGTTATTGGTGATATATTGCCAATCAAAGGCTTAGAATTTAGAGGAGATGAAGCAACCAATTGAGGGTCTGTTTTTCCCGTAAGAACATTCTTAGGCCTTGGGCTTTCACTGCTGAGTTCTGGGTTCCAGAAGGTTTTTTTGTTGACGGAAGTACTATTTGCGGACAATGAATTATGGAGTAAAGCCCCGCTTTACTTTTGCCACACTGGAGACGACTTACTGAAATGCATACTGATACTTACACACCTTAGGTACATGTGTACGTATGTAAGTGGGTGGGTTGGTGGGTCAAAGCACTTGAAATACGACTGAGACCAACAGTTAAAAAGTAAAAGCACACAATAGATGAAAGCAGAAAGTAATAAAACAGAAAAAGAACATAAAATTTTGAAAGCCCCTCCTAGGCTGTTTAGAAGGTTTTAGAAAGAGAGTGGAATAAACACTTGAACCTATTCCAAGTTCGAGCTAACCCAATAGCGGTGGGTTCCAGTCTAGAGAGCAGTAAATCAAACACGTGGCGTAAAATAGTATAAAATCGGTCACTTTTTGTAAACTTCTCGCAACTGAAACTGACTCATCGCCTGAGCTTACATAAACTTTCGAAGATTGTAAATATATTTCGCCAAAACAAATCACTTAAGGACTCAAGGTTTTCCTTGGGTCGGCTGGCGTATTTAGCCAATCAGAATGTCCATATAAGTCGTCGCTGAATATTTTATGCAATTAAAGGCGGTTCAAGGCAACAACCGCAGCAGCAGTTCGCCTGCCAGCTTAATAAGCAAAATACTTAATAGGATTTAAGAGCACATATATAGGCACAGGCTGCCCACACACTTGGTAAATATGGAAGCAATAACAATGACTCCACACCCTGGACATCGGACTGCTGACATTTGCATTTGACTCTCGATCTCGATCTTGATTCCGCTCTGGTCCAGGCAGGCAACTCCATTCAATTGAAAGCAATTCATGCTAATTACAAATTTTATTGCATTTATCGTTAATTGCAGACCGCAACCTCGCCAGATCCCACATCGTACGTGGCCAAGGCGCGAGTGACGCGTCCCACGCCGCCAGCCCCTTCGAAGAATCCGATGCAGTTCGTCCAGATCAAGCCCTGCAACTTATACCAGACCGCTCAGCAGCAGCTGAAGAAAGCCGAGGAGGTCAAGAAGTTGAAGGAGGTGAAGAAGGAGGAGCCCGAGGAGTGGCAGAACGTAAGTCCGGATCATATATCACACCGATCCAAGAGAGAAACTCCCACCCGATCACAAAGTCGTGACAAATTTATAAAATGGTTAGATGTGGTATTTGTATACCCTATATGAAGTGTTATAACTTAGAGTTCTTATATATAGTAGGGTCTAAAGTAATAACAATATCATGAGATGGAAGAAGTTTGCAGGGAAAGCCCTTTACCTTGGCATCCTTAATCTGCTTGAACCTGACAATGTTTACTAGTCCTTACTTCACTTCAGAGTGCATAAATATTTTCCCTTTTTAATATTTCTTTAAATACTTACCCTAGAGAAGGGACGGGCATCAAATTTCTAGATCGAAGCCTTCGCTTTGATAGTCCTGTAAGTTGTAAGGAGCATGGAACTCCTTGAAAGAACTTTAAATTGGTTAAAAAAGAGGTCAGAACCTCCATCTATGATATAGTTCGGCTAAAGAGGGTATTGCAATCTCCTACCTACAAACCTGGGTTTGCCTTCCTTTCCTGTTTGTTTTCACTGGCCTCTGGAAAAGTTATCGCCGCGGCCAAAACTAAAGCGAAACCACTTGGGTATGGCACATGGCACACTCCTCGTTGTGGCCGCTCCAGTTTCCAGTGCACGTTGCTCCGTTGGCGGAAAAAAAACAAAAAAAGAAAGATATTGCATTGCATAATCACAACTATTACATTTTGTTGATAGTTTTTATTTCCCCCCACTTCTATTTGTATGTGCTGTGTGTGTGTGTTACATGCAAATTTGCCGCTGCCATAACCCCGGCGAAATGCTGCCTTTGACGTGACTGTACCTCCCAACTCATTACCTAATCAGCAATTGCGATGCAGTCGTTGCATTTGAAGTGGCTTTGGTCGATTTGTTCGACCAATGTCTATCGCAATTTCATATGTTCCCAGACATAACTTTTGTGCCAAAAACAAAACAAAAGCCAAAAAACCCTCTTAAAATGCGTTGAGCGTTTTCAAACTGGGTGACTGTGAGTCTTTGCGATGGGAAAGGAAGTCGAAATTGTCGGTTTCATGGTCTTAAAATGTGTAAATGGCTTTCTTCTGTTTTTATTTGGCCGCCAGTGCGAGAGATTGTTAATCACCCAATGGGGAAGAAGACATTCTTATATAGAATCGCAAATCGATAAAACAAATGAAGTTGCCGGAAGCTCTCACAACTGTTAAGCAAACGAGGAAATAAAAGAACCCCGATATGATTAATAACACAGCAGACGTCAGTCGGTCGGGTTTATTAATGAAATTATCAAAAGAATTCAGCAAAGATAATAGTAAAATCTCCAATTCCCATCTGAACAATCGCACATCTCTCTGAGTCATTCGAAATGTAATCCGAATTTTTTGATGGAAGTCGAGCAGTCGAAACCGAGCGAAGTTCACGCGCCTTGGAAACATTTCACCTTTGTCACGTAGTTCCGGAGCCGAGTCGCGTCTCGTCTCGTCAAAACTTTTTAATTGCCATCAAAAGAAACTTTTGCTCTCCACTTCCACAATGCGAATAATATAGCGACAATTTTTACACTTACACGTCTGCCCATTCGATGTTTTCTATACTAACTTTCGCTACCTTTTTCTGCCCCCAAAACAAAACACGACCCACAATGCGAACCGGTGACAAACAACAAACAATAAATAATAACCGGCGAATTGACAAAAACAGAACCTTGACAATTGGAAATCGTCAAGGCGAAAACGTGTCGAACACATCATCGATCGTGTGGTGGAGACGAAGAAGCTCGAGCTGGAGGAGCATGATCGCATGCGTCGGAAATCGAAGACATTCACCGAAATGATGGAGGAGAGGCAAGTACAACTCCCAAATTTCGTCCGAGGGAAGATAGATATATCTATCCCTTAAAGAAGAGTCATTGAAACTATTGCAGCCAAATTAGAAACAATATTCTCTATTTAGTCCTGTGACTTTCCTTGTGTTTTTAACCACTTATCTAACTCAATGCACATCCTTTAACAGGGCCGAAAGGGGAGGACCTCGGGGCCGTGCCAAACTGGCTTCCCTCGCCGTCTACAACGAGGATGAAACGAATGATCTGAGCGACCTGGGGATCGGGACGAGCAGTGCCAGCGGCAAGAGCAGCCTGTCCGAGGATTACGACAATAATAGTGTTATGGTGAGTACGAGCAAAGAGCACCCGCGGAATGGGGGTCAATGAGAAACCCATGATCATTAGCACGATTTCCACTCTCAGTCCATTTCTTGGCCATTTTGTTTTATGAGCGCTTGTCGCGACGTTTATAAGCAATTACAACAAATTAACAATTAAATCTAATTTACCAACGTTTCGCCGCTAAATCCAAAGCCTCAGCCGATGCTTTCAATTGGCCAATGCAATGAAGCCTCGTTGGAAAGTGTTGGCTGGCAGCAAAGCGATGCGACGCTGGCTAATAAACACAAATGGTTTATTAATCGAATGCGCGCACCAGCACCGCCACAATAAAATCATAATCATAAATAATAAACAATGAGCGGCAAGCAACGGAGATTGGGATTGAAATTGAAATTGAGCGAAAGATTGAGCTGCGGATTGAGCAATTAGACGCGCTTGTCGCCAGGCCGTAAAATGTAGTGCCGTAAAATGTGGAAAATTTATGTTAGTTCACGGCATCACGGGACCCCTAGGAATGGGTTTTAGTGTCAAGAGATCGGCAAGAATCTCAGTCAAGAAAGGGAAATTTACTGGGGGAAAATGAAAGTTAAACGGAAGGCAGACAAATCTTGAGAAAGGCCAAATCATTGTGACCTGTTGTGAGAAAAAAAGGCGGCAGACAGAGTGGTAAATGGTTAAAACAAAACTGGACTTAGCTTGTAGAGCCCAATAAACATAAGAACGAATCATTGTATAGAAATACAATTAGAATATATCATCAGTTATTCACTTTTATTAATTACTCCAAATATTGCGATCTAATCTTCATCTTGGTTCCTTTCGCAGAGTGACAATGCCGCCGAGCTGGACAAGGCCATTGGCGCCGCTGGTTCTGGCGCTGCAGGAGCAGCATCCCGCAATGTGGACGAGCAACAGAATCACATCAACCGCAACGGCAGCAATGGGAACCACGGCAACGGAGTGGCCATTGGCCAGGCGAGCACATCGAACGCCTCCAAGGCAGCGGGAAGGGAGTACATCTCCTCGCCGGGATACGACACATCCTCCAGCACGGCACCAGCCAGCTCTCCAGATCCGTGCGAATACACCTACGAGGGAGCGATCCAGGACTACAAGCAGCGGGTCCAGAGGGCCAGTAGCAATGGCAACGCCAGTGCCAACGGCAAGGTGAACGGCGAACCGATCGCATATCCCACCAGGCGCGGCTCGAAGATCGAGGACCGTCTGAGCGGCTTCGAGGTGACCTCGCCCAGCGACACGCAGGAGGGCGTCGAGAAACAGAAAGTGGATGTGCCCAAGGTGGACATCTCGAAGCGCAAGGAAATCTTCGAGCAGGCCAAGACGAGCAGCTCCAACGGAGCTGCGTCCGCTGCTCCCAAAGTGGTCCTGCGGGATCGCCTGGCGAATGGCAACAGTGGAGCTCCGGCTGGCTTCAAGCCGGAGGTAAAGCGTCTCTCGGGCGACATCTCCAGCATTCGGGATCGGATGCAGAGTCTCGAGCAGCAGCGCAACGCCTTCAATTCCAGCAAGAGTGTGGATGTGCCGGTGCCGCCACTCAAGCAGCGCTTGAACAGCCTGCAGCAGTCCGTTACCAAAGAGGAGCAGAAGAAGCCGCCGCTGGTGGCCCTCATCGATGCCCGCCAGCTGGAGATCATGAGAGGAGAGGAAGAACGCATGCGTCAGCAGCAGCAGCAGCAACAGCAACAGCACCAGAAGAAGGAGCAGCGTCTTGCCCAGCACCAGACAACGGTGGTCACTCCACCGGCGGCAGCTCCACCAGCTCTGATCATAGAGGAGCCACCAGCAGCATCCGCCAACGATGACAGCGGCATCCAGGAGGACACCAGTGAGGAGCTGCAGCAGCAGCAGCAGCAACTCAACGCAGCCATCGCCGCCTTGGCCCTCGAGGAGCGTCAGTTGGAGGAGGCTGCTAATGCGGTCAACCAGATCGAGGCAGAGTTCGACGAGCTGACCGATCTGAATCCATCGCCATTGCCGCCGTCACCGGCTCGACCCTCGGTCCAGCCCTCGTCATCATCACCGTCATCGTCGTCAGCTGCTCCAGCTCCAATTCAAGCGGCCAATCAGGCGGCAGCTCCTCCATTGCGGGACATGGAATTTAGTGTAAGTTCTACTAACAATTTTATCGAATCCGCTAAGATAAGTCCTTGTGATGATGTAGTAGCTGCTTCAGCGGTGTCGGTGTCCAAATCTGGTCCCACTCCCACACCCAATCCCAAACCCAATCCCAATCCAAATCCGAATCCCAATTGTAACTTGCGTAGAAAGCCCTCCAATGAAATGGTCCATCATCGCAACTTGCTTAAAATGTTCAAGGAAACCTTTCAAAACGACGACGATCTGAAAGAGGTCGGGGAGCCGGTCACGTCACCCGGTCAGTTTACCCAGATCTTTGACTTCACCAAGCAGTTACCGACCCAGCAGATCAGTCCCCCGGCACCTTCACCACCTATATCCATACCACAGCCACAACCAATACCAGCACCCTCGAGCCCGATTCCCACCCAAATACCGCGTCCCCTGGGCAAGCCGCCCATGTCTCCAAAGTCGGTGAGATTGGCCTCGAGTCCCAGGGCCGCTCAGATTAACCCTGTTAGTTCGCCCTCGGGCTCCGGGTCCACGCCCCAACAATTTAGCATCAATGGTCGCGTGGAGATTTTCAACTCAAGGCAGCTGGACAAGCCACCAACGCCACCAGCTCCTCCGAAGAGGACGGTAAGGATTGAGCAGCCAGCTGCCAAGGAGGTGGCCATTCCTCCGCCGGAGGTTGTGATGTGTGCGCCCCCCATGACCATCGTTCATCCCGATGAACTGCCGAAACCCAACACGGTGAAGGCCCTGTCCAACTGCTTCAGCCAGGGTGATTCCACCCCGATTACCTCGCCCGTAATGTCACCCAAGCCTCTGCCCAGGAGCCGCATTCCCCAGATCACACCACCAGCTTCTCCGAAGCCCTTGAAACGAGCTCAGATAGAGCTGCCCTCGCTGGACGTGGTGGATCGCAGCTCCGGGGACTATGCTCCAGTGGTGTGTCAGACCAAGGCGATAGTACACTCTCCTCCGAAGAAGGTGAATCCGCCTCAGGCCACCAGACCGCTGGATCCCCTCGCACCCAACGATTCACTGTACCTGCACACATCTTCACCATGTGAAATGCCGGCCTTAAAGGCCTGTTCCCCGAACGAGTCCAGTCTTTTTAAGATGGCTTCATCGCGTCCCACTTCGCCCTCTGTGGAGATTGCCCTGTGCCAGCAGTTCCTGGACAGAGAGGCACCCAAGGATCTCCAGATGACAGAAGAGGATCTTAAGAGACTGGAGCAGCTGGCTGTTAAGGAGACGCCCTGTGATAGAATCGACGTGACCAAATCACCCCTGCCCAGCACGGGCTACCAGAATGTCACCGAAGACCTGGTAAAGAAGTGCGACGGTAAGAAGGAGTCCCAGGTGGCCAGGGAAGAGCGGCAGCAGCTGGAGGAGGAGCCCAGCCAGGAGGACATCGCCTTGTGTGCCGGACTACTCGACTGTCTGGCCCCGGCTCAGGAGCCGGTCTGCGACAGCATCGATGTGAAGAAGTCCCCAGTGCCGGCCACTGGCTTCCAGGACATCAGCGAGGAGGAGGTGAAGCGGTGTGATAGATCCAGCAAGAATTCCGTGATCACGAACAGGCCCAGCTCTCCCATTGGTAGTGCCCGGGCCGCCCACTCCAAGGCCTTGATGGACACTTGCGAGCAGATCATAGCGGAGGAGCGCTTGGCCAGCAGTCAAATGATGAAGACTTCGCTGCCGGAGGCGACTGATTCGAAGCCCTCGACTCCTCTACTGGGTCGCAGATCGAAGATACCCATACCCAAACCCTGCTGTATCTCAGCTTCTGGAACCGACTCGATAAGTCGAGCGGGCTATGCTCCAACCGCAACGCCCTCGCCTTCGGAAGCCGTGGAGCAGCCGCTGATAGCGCGCACCCACGTGGTGGAGACGGAGATCAAGGTGAAGGAGATTTCCCCGCCCAGCTCGCCGAAGTCGCTGCGGGAGAACCCACCCTCGCCTGCGCCACCACCTGTCAAGGAAAAGAAGACCAAAAACATATTTGACTTCCTGCGCAGGAACTTTGGGCATCACGAGGAGCCGCAGCCGCATCCCACGCTGAACGAAACCCTCGAGAAGAAGGTGGTGCTCACCAGCACCAAGAGTGGCGTGGATGTGGTCAATGCCGATGAGTTTGTCCGGGTGGACAACTCCAAGTTCTACGTGGCCAGCGAGGAGGAGGATGAGCCGGCACCGCCGCCGCTCCCAAAGACTCCGGCGCCCGTTAACATTGAGATTCGCAAGAAGATCACCACGGACGAGATCCTGGAGAACACCACGGAGCAGGCGCTGACCCAGGAGATCAGCGACTTGCTGGATGACGAGATCATGAAGCTGGAGGCAGCAGGTGCCGCCGCCTTAACGAAGTAGTAGAATCATCGGATGAAAGGAAGCCCCGCAGGATCTAAAAGATCTGAAGGGCGGATCTGTGGCTGCTCTCTCGGAGTGACGATGTGTGATCTCTCCGCTGAACTAAAAGAACCGACTGCATGACCCATGACCCTATGGCTCTCTGATATGCAATTAGACACAAAATTCAACACAACTTGAACATTTTGCAACCGAAAACAACGAATGAAAGCGTTCATCGAATTTATTTTCTACACAGGAATATTTATTTAACCCTGGTTTTTGTTTTATTTTCCAATCGACTTCTTATTATTCGATTTATGTTCGACATTTTGTTATGGGCTCAAGCTACGTAAGCTACAGTTTTTCTTTATCCTAATATTATTATATCTATACTAAACCCGATTTATATGTATAAAACCAAATTTGATTTTATGTAAAGAGAAATGTCAAACATATGTTTTATGGTTATATATTTTATACACAAACATACACAAAAAAGAACTAAAAACACACGAAGATCGAACCCGATTCGCGCTAATACACAAAAAAAAGTTAATTAAAACCTCAAAAGCATACCAAATAATTTATAAACGAGGGAACAATATTATATAAATACAAATGAGATATAATTGTTGTGCTATTTTATGAATAAACCTAAACTAAAATCGAAACCAACTTGGAGCTGCAATTTCAACAAACAAAAAAAAAAAAAAAAACGGAAGAAAACAACATTTTTCTACATGCCGCTTGTGTAAATTACGCTTATCCGAGACGCAAACGCTTGCACTGCTTGACGGGCCTTGTAGAATTAACGTGACACGAGTCTGCATTCTACGTATAGAATGTACAAATTAATGATATATATTTGTACGATCCTAGCCATTAGGTTGCGATGGATCTGTAGATAATATTTTAGTTTCGCCACTCGAAGAAGGACGAATCGAAGGACCTATCGCTCTCCCCATGTCTAAATATTCAATCCCCGGCCATCTATCCCTCCTGGAATCCCCAAAAACCCATTGCCAGAGGTTAAGGCTACACCTAGTTAAGGCTTTATTTCTACCATAACCATAGTGCTATCTGATCTGATTCATCCATCCACTGTCATAACTCGTATGTCTCTCTTACATGCCTTGCGCTCTCGTTTGCTGGCTAAATAATGTAAAATATGATCTATCTATCTTAATTAATGCAGTTGCATAGTTTACACGCTTACTGCCAGCAAAAGTTGTTGCAAGTATACAATTTCCGAGGTAAGCGGCTCTATATCTTTCTATCTCTCAATCCCCTGACCTGTGTGCCTCTTGTGTTCCTGTTTGTTCAGTTCTATTTGTTTGCTTCGTTTCTTTACTATTTTTTGGTTGATTCGTAGCCCGTACTCTTGTTTGTGTTTACGTTCTAAGTTGCATTGCATGTTGTAGCCGAGTTTTACCCACTTAGCACCTATTTAAAATGCCAAACGTCATCCATCCATCCGCCTAGTGGGGTTTCCCGGTTTCAGATTCAGCGCCGCGCTGCATACTTTGGGGGGCCTGGGGTCGCGTGTCCATCAACCCCCATCTGCAGACCCTGGAGTGCTGTCTCCGCACTTTTGCCGCCCCATATACATATATTCTTGCCTCCATGTCTTTATCAAAGCGAATCGCTTGGATCGATTCCGCGCAACGCCGCCTACGTTTTCAGTCTGCTCTAAGCCCTCAGCGGGCCAGGTTCGTTAGCAATCACACATAGTGTCGTATATTCCGGTCTATATAACCCTGCACAACCGCCGCGAGTTATCTTTATAGGGCCCAACAATAATACCAATAATAATAATAATAATATAATCGTGCAAATAATTCGCCAACGGGGGATGCACGGACAGACGGATCCGCGTTATCTAGAGATATAAATCGAATCGATTGCAGCGCCCCAGTTCGCTACGTTCTTTCGATCGTAAAGCAGTGGTGAGCGGTCAATTTATATACTTACATATTTTCCGAAGTGCTTCCCCTGGACTTTATACGAGGGTTTCTAGGAATCTCTTGAGACTTTTTTGATAACCGGAAACAGCTGATAACATTTTGCGTAGCTATTTATTTATTGAGGTTCTTTATCAACGGGGTTTCCTCGCAAAGTTTGCGAATATTATTAAAAACGCAATTTTGGCAACTGCAGAATCAGTTAACCTTCTGAACACCAGTCTAGTTCAGCACAGTCGCTTACTTAATTTTTGCCATTTTAAAGTCATATTTCCAAATAAGGTGAGCGAATCTCTTATTAATATTTAGTTAATCTATCGGTCCTATTTCGAATGAAATCGTGTGCAAGTGAATCTGTATATGACTATAATTCATGAAAATAATTGAAATCTTTTTTTAGTTACCTTGAAAAGTGTTCTGCAACCATTAGTTATACCAATTTATTTCATATTTTCCAAGAGATAACGTGGGAATTAGCTTAACTTATCTGTTTTATTATTGCACATAAGTACATATATGTAGGTATTCCTAATCCCTGATTCCAGATAGTCGCTTTCACAGCTGCATTGGATGAATCGTATACCTTTGTTCGTTTTGTAAAATATTCCGCTGAAAGCCCCACTTTAGCAATTAATTTGTTTTGCGTTTCCGTTCTCGTCTGTCCCCCAAGTAAATGTTTAATTTCAATTCGTTGTTTAATTTAATTTTGTTTATCTTTAGTTGACTTTTTTCCTTTTGATTTGCAAGCCAGCCTTTTTCTTGTGTAAACTAACTGAAATTCATGCGAACCATGCGCGTTCTTCTTTCTTTCTCTCTCTCTGTCACGCACGATGCTTTCTCGCTCGCTCGCCATGCCACGCCCACCTCATCCCGCCCCCACAGATCAACGAAGCTCTTGAATTGGCGCTCGAGGCAATCGATCGCGAGACGACACCCAGGCCAATGGACAAGGCGCAGCAACTGGCAGAGAAGCAGGAGGAGGAGCATCAGGATTCGGAGCACGCTCAGGAGCAGGAGCAGAAGCAGGAGCAGGAACAGGAGGAGGAGGAGGAGGAGCAGGAGCGGCAGCCAGAGCCGGAGCCTGAACAGGGGGGAACACACACCGAGGGTGGGGGGGACATGCCAAATAAAACCGACGAACAGAAGCAGGGGGAACGAGAGCCCATCTATGAGAATGTCAGCTCGACTATATCTATGCACGAAGTAGATAATGAACAGATAGCAACGATGACGATAACCACACAGACCCAGGCGACGACGCGGAGGAGTCACAGGAGAAGCATTCCAAATAAGCAAACCAGCAACAGCAACAATAACGAGAATAATCAAAACACTAATCAAACCAACAGCAACAACAGCAATCAGAGCGAGAACAACCCAGGAGGAGCAGCAGCAACATCAAAGGCAACAGCACCACCAGCAGCCATAACAGGCACTATTGTGCCACCACCATCATCATCATCAGCATCATCATCATCAGCAGCATCAGCATCATCAGCAGCGGCGGCGGGTGAAGCAGAGCCCTACTATCAAGTGCCCAAGGCCACGGAGCCCTACTACGATGCTCCCAAGCATTTGAGACCCGTTCCCGTCTACGAGAACATTGAGATCTTCTATTCCGGCCTGGAGATCAGCCAGAGTTCGGCGTTACCACCCGCGGGCCTGATGGAGCCGCCCAAGGAGAAGCCTCCGCCGCCACCCACCGAAAGTCCGCCGCCAGTTCCCCTGCGCGACAATCGCGTCGATGAGCTGGATGGCTTGGGCAGCAGTCTGGGACATAACACCGACACCTGGTCCTCGGATAACACCTACGAGACCATATCCAACGGCACACGCCGGCAGCTGCAGGGACAGCTGCTGGAACCCGCCCAGCCCTCTCCGCCCATCAAGCGGATGAATTCCACCAAGCGGATCAAGAAGGAGCTGCGCAACAAGCGCTCCAGCTTCCTCGGCATCGAGACCGACGGCGATCTCGATGACATGGAGAGTTATCTGGAGCTGACGGTGGCCCCGCCGCCGGATATGGCGCAGCTCCTGCAGGAGGAGCGTCGACTGGAGAAGCAGCTGTACATCAAGGCGGGACTGTGCGACAGCTCGGACACGGGTGAGTGAGAGACCATACCATGGTTTTTAAGCATAGTATTGAGCGGTCGAATGGGAGAAGAAAGCCGATACCAAAAGCCAATAGGGCATAAAAACGAAAGACAGAGCAAATCACAAGCAGAGAATGGGGCGGCAGGTGATGGGAGGCGGAGGTGGGGCACAGAAGGTGCCAGGGGTTGGCCCCCAGCTGCCCCCGCGAGGTTAAGTATAAATAATCCGTTTAGTGTGCGTGGCCCATGGAGCTGTCACAGCTTTGGCTCAAATGTTTCCCCATTGGGTGGTTGAACTGCCACACGGATGCCACTAAATTAGAATCGTTTGCCTTGGTCTCCGTCAGACCTGAAAACCTTTTGATATATTCATTCTTTAATCAACAATCAATTTAAAACTTGTTCACCATCGATTCTATAAAACGATCAATTCCGTCTGCCTGCCTTTCCATCTGTCCGGAGTATGGTCTATCAGGTTGAAACAAAAGAACTTAGAGACTTCCTACAGTCTCCTAGCAAATAGACACAACAGAGACTATAGCTAGCAAATTCTAAACGCAGATCAAGAGCTCATCTAATCCCGGCATTTTCCCTCTCCAGGCGACAGCCGCGACTCGGGCGTTTCGGAGAACCACTCGCGCCAGAGCAGCGAGCACTACACCAACTCCTCGGAGGAGAACGATACGCAGTCGGAGGCCACTCCGCCACCGCTGCCTCCGCCGCCGGCTACCACGCATCTGGGCGAGGTGATTTACCAGAACGAGAACCTACTGCTGGCTGCGCAGACACCTCTGCTCCAGACTGTCAAGGGCAACTCGGCCGAGTCCTGGACAGAATCGGCAACGGCGGCCGCGGCGGCCACTCAATCGCTGAGCGAAGCCACCGCGACGGCCAATGCCAAGATGCAGTCCATCGAGGAGAAGATACGGGAGCAGGGTGAGGTTTTGCGGGTGGAGCGGGAACTCCTGCACTTTTCGGTGAGTATAAGGAGTTGGTTTCGATTACCCATAATATATGTATCTACACCACAGCAGGAGGAACTGAAGCGGCAGCGTGAGAATCTCCTACTGCGCGAGAACCTCGCGCGTCGGGAACTGCAGCACGGGGCGAAGATGCTGATGTCGAACAACCGCCGATCCCTTCAGGATCTGCACCATGGCTTGGGCATAGGCAATGGGATGCTGAGCGCCTTCCAGCCGCCGCCGCCACCGCAGCACCACCAGCAGCCACTGCATCCTACGCATCCGCAGCAAATCTACGCCAACGTGCCACAGCAGCAACAACAGCAGCACCAGCAGCAGAAGGCGGCGCTTTATGCGTATCACCAGATGGACACGGACTACCGCAAGTCCATGTCGGATCTGAATGAGTTCTCCAACCGCCTGATGTTGCCGCCAACGCCGCCCACAAAGCCATTACGGGCAATGCACATAGCCGCCGCCAATGGTCACGGCCTGGAGCCCGACTATGCGGTTAGTACGAGGCAGCGGCAGCCGCCAGCTCCTTATGGCGGCTCCCTGGTGAAGATCGCTGGGGCTCCCATGGGCCCGAGACTTTCCGGTCCCGGATATCCCGTTCAGGCCTCAGCGGCGGCTGCCTACCACCACCAATCGGCCCAGAACCTGAGCAACATGTCGCGGAATACATTGCTCGCCTTGAGTGCCACGCCCAAGCCCAAATACACAGACGGTTGGGTGCAGGTGCAGCAGCGGAAGAGCTACGACAGTAACCTGGCCAACGATCCGGCCTGGCTCTCCGCCCAGCAGCAGAAGCGCAAGTCCATGCCGGACTACGGCGGAGCCGTCTACAACAACAACCACTGGCTCCTGCAGGAGGCGGAGCAGCGGCGCATCGATCAGCTTAACCGGCGATCGATGCCCGCCAGCAAGTCGAACGGAAAGCCCTTGCCCGATTCCATCATCCAGACGCTGACGGAACGCGTTCAGAGCAAGGGCATCGGTGAACGCAAACGGTAAGGTTGAGACAATCTTGCCTTAAGAGATTTATTTATGAAAGATTAAGATAGACTGTCTTATTTTAAGGCACAATTGATTCCTTAATATCAATTGCGTAAAATGTAAAAAAATAAAAAATACATTTTCCTTCTCCCAACAGTTTCGATGGGAATGGAAACTATAGCCAGGTTAATGGCAATACCAACACCGGCTATCAGCAGCAACCGCAGCAGCAGCAGCAGCATCAGCATCAGCAAAAGACCAACAATAGCAGTAACAACATCAACAATAACAACAATGGCAGCCAGGAGAAGGTGCTCAGCGTCAGTGGCAAAAAGAAGTGCTCCCATTGCGGGGACGAACTAGGTAAACTTTGCTACTACGTTGGTTGTGAGTGTTGTGGTTATTCTTCTATCTCCAGTCACCCCCGACTCTCATCAAGCATTCTTGGTAACATTTCTAGGCTTGTTTCTAAAAGCGTGAATCACAAGAATAACACACACTCTGAACTCACTAGCCTCATAATTTGGTATCTCAAGTGTTGATCATTAAAAGGATCCCTCCACCTTCTCCTCCTTCTATTGCTTCTGGATTCCCTATAATCTAAAGGTTCTTCTATCTTTCTATCCCAACGTACATGTCTGTGACAGATCTGGGCTGCACCCACGACAACTGTCGACAAGTGCACAAAGCGCTCAAATATATTGTTTGGGTGTGATTAACCAATTTTTAAACTATATTTATAATTAACAAAGACTTGATAAGGATAAATAAATACTTATAACTATGCCAAATCTAAAGAATTAAGGTATATTATAATTGTGGTGGATCGATTTTTGTTTTAACTTTGGTTAGCATTAGCAATGTTAAACTTATGAATGCATTGTCAGTTTGCACTGCAATGCAAATCTTAATTAATTATAAAAAACCTATTTATTGTTCAAGCAATTTAGTTTCTGGATTCTTCCTCCTAAGCAAATCGATCCACCTGAACTATGTACATGGTATAGTATTTAATAAATGTGGATTATTTACTTTTGACAGGTCGCGGTGCTGCCATGATCATCGAATCACTGCTGCTGTTCTACCATATCAACTGCTTCAAGTGCTGCGTCTGCCATGTCCAGCTGGGCGATGGCCTCAACGGAACCGACGTCCGGGTGCGGAACCACAAGCTGCACTGCCAGAACTGCTACTCCAGCGACGAGTTCAAGTTCAGCTGCGTCTAGGGGAGCACTTGGGCATTTGGAGTTAGGGCTGGCGAATGTTGTTGTTCTTGTTCTTGTTGCTATTGCGACAAATTGATTGTTGTTGTTGTACTAGTAATATATAGACACTAACTACAGACGCGTAATTCGTATGTTCACATATGCATATACAGTACATAGATATATCCATGTTGAGAACAAAGTCAAATGCAAAACGTTTCAGATTAGTGTTAATTAATCGCTTCAATATAAGTACGAACTTTTTTGAATGTCTTTGCATTGCTTTTTGACTCCGATTTTAACGTTTTTTATATACGATATATTCTACATGTTTGAAAAACCGACGTTAAAGCTAAGCTCTCTACAGTTTTATGCCAAGTCAAAGTCAAATTCAAAATGCAATTACGATTTATTGTGTGTGAAAATTATATAGGACAAACAAAAAACAAAAAAAAAGTTCTTTGAACGTTGTTAAAATTTTGAAATTGTATATTGCCTACATAGATATATTTACAGACAAAACAAAGTTGTACATTAATTTCAACCAATGCTGACGTCTTCTTATTTCGCGCCCGAGCATTCGGTGCCTTCTAATTCTGAAGTTTCTATGTACTATCTATCAGTTTCACACGCCCCAGCCCACATAGAATACCTAACGACGTATCCAATGTACCTAAAGTTATATACAAAAATACCCATACACACGCAACACACTAACATAAGTACATATTATTATATACATACTATATACATACTTAATGAGATATGCATATAACGTGAAAGATTTCATTTCTAATTGTCGTTATTCTTATTTATTGTAATTAAGCATATGAATCAAAATCATGGATATTCTATATACACTTCTTGAATTTTATGATTAACTTTTAAACTTGATTGGTATATGAATAATTTTCTGTAAAAATACAAAGAAACGATTTGAATTTCGCTTAGTTTTATAATAAAGTATTTAAAAGAACAAACTCTTAATTGTTTTTTTATTTTTCCCTAAGGTGGGCAAAATTTTTACTCTTTATTATACCCTTGCAGGGTATTATAATTTCAGTCAGAAGATTTCAACGCAGTGAAGGAGTCACCTCAGTTCGTCTGTCCGTTTCTACACAAACTAGTCTCTTAGTTTTCAAGCTATCTAAATGAAACTTTGTAGTACTCTCACTCGTATATACATATGTCGGAACGGGCCGGATCGACTATGTCATATAGCTGCCATAGGAACGATCGGAACAATTGTACGAAAAATAATATAACATTTTCAGTTTTCAACTGAATTTGATCAAATTTGAGATATATCCATTTTATATTATTCTACAATTATGTGTACAATTTTATGAATATCGGACAACTATATCATAAAGCTGCAGTAGGAACGATCGAAAAATTAATACAATTAAAAATTATAACATTTCAGTTTTCAACAGATTTGAGATATAGCCTTTTTTATAATTCTAGAACTTTCATTTTAGTTATATGATAATCGGACGACTATATCAAATAGCTGCCATACAAACGATCGTTAGATACATAAGAAAATGAAAAACTGTGAATGAAAAACAGTTAAGAAAATACCCTATTTACATTACTTCATTATTTTTAACAAAAATATATATAATTTATATTGTATTAATTCCTACTGATCGAAGTTAGCTTCCTTTCTAGTTATATATTATAATTTCAGTCAGAAGTTTGCAACGCAGTGAAGAAGTCATATCTGACCGTATAAAGTATATATATTCTTGATCAGCATCAACAGCCGAGTCGATCTTGCCATATCCGTCTGTCCGTTTCTACGACATCTATTCCTTAAGCTATCTGAATGAAACCTTGCAGGTAGTCTTCTATATATGAAGTCTTTCTCGTATATAGGTCGGAACGGGACGGATCGGACGACTATTTTATATAGCTGCCATAGGAAAGACCGAAAAGTCTTCAGAATATATTTTCATCTAAATTGAAAAATAGCTATTTTATATTATGTTAGAGTTTGGTATAAGTTTTATAAAAATCGGAATAATAGCTGCCATATAGAGGCTACTTTCTTTCTTTTTTATACCCGCTCAAGGACTTTGAATTTGTGTTTCTTTGAAACGCAGTGAAGAAGTCAGTTCCTACCCTTTTCGAGATGGTGAGAGTGAAAAATATAACATTGTTTTTATCACTGGCCGCGACTATCATATAAGAAAGTTAACTGACTCGAGCATGAATTTAAGAAAAGGTTCAGGTTTCTCCGGTTTTCACTTTGAAGATAATCTACACTTTCCATAAAAGAGAATAAAATCATTTTGCATATTTAATGACAATATACACAGCTTAGTTGGGCGACCAGAGCACTTTATTACTCAGACCATTAATAGAAAACATAATCCAATACAATCGGCTTTTACACTTTTTTCTTAAGATATCCCTAGTTCACCACTGCAGGCACACAGATCTAGGCCGTGGGCAGGAACGTTAGCTTCTCGTTCAGCTGCAGCTGGGTCTTGATAAGCTGGGACAGAGTGATGACCAACAGGAGGTTGCGCACGTTGGCGTTGAACATCTGGGTGAACTGTTCGTGGGTCATGTGCGGCACGGAGTGGATGAGGTCAAGCAGCTGGCGCCCCACAGCATTGTCCGGCGTCACCTTGTGGGCGATCACGTCATCGACGTACTTGAGGATCAGGTCCAGTAGCGACTGCAGTTTCTGCGAGGCCTCCGAGATCTGGGCCAGGTCCAGCATCGGCGGAACTGTCTTGGGGCGGTGAGCGGGGGACACGCCTACGGTCTTTTGGAGCAGCTTCAGGCCAAAGGTCTCTGGCTCGTAGCTGGTCAGCTCGACGGGAATGGGCGTGAACATGCAGCCGGTCTTGCCACCAGGCACACCCAGCTGGATGCACACATAGGCGCGCAGCCCCATGCGGCCGCCCTGAAGCGAGGTGTCCACAGTGACGTGCACCGGGTTATTGCACTCGCGGGCGTAGTACTCATGGATCACCGAGCTGTGGTTCGTCACATCGTTTCCGGTGGCCCACCAGCCCACCACACTCTCGTTAGGGTTGACCTTACGATTCAAGTCGTACATATCCAGGGCATAGCTCAGTTCCGCCTCCACCTGGTCGTCGTGCTCCTTGTGCGGCACACAGAAGCAGTTCGTCACCTCCACCACTCCCTTGTCCACAGAGCCGAGCAACGTGCCGATAACACGATGCGAGTCTGCGTTACGCCGCTCGAAGGCGTCCACCACCTGGAAGAGCACCACCGGGTGCACGCGCACGGTCAGGTTGAGAGCTGACATTCTTTCGAGGATTGCCGAGTATTTGCACGGAAAATTTACGCAAAATTTTGTGGCGAGCCACGCTGCGTATTTTTAAGGGATGGAGAAAAGATTAGTGCTGGAAAACACCGGTATGTTGCAGTATATTTCTGTTTACATATTTTTTGTAAAACAACGTATTTCAGCCTCAACGCCAAACGGTCACTCACCAAATTTAAGTACGGTATGTAGAGGGAAAACACCGGCTTAAGGCAGTGAGAGAGAGCGAGAGGCAAATAGTTGAAAGCGACCATTAAAAATACTAGAAAATTGAATGGCGTTAGGAGATTCCCGACGGCACACTTTTAGTATTTCTCGCGCGGCTTGCAAAAATAATTAAAATTTTAATAAACAGGCTGTTTGCGCCCATTTGCCTCTCGCTCTCACTTGCAGCTCCTTTACATATTTTAAATTATAGATCCCGGCATGAATGATAGTGTTGAGCGGATTGGTCACTAATTTGTTTTCTTTTGCACCATGCCCTTTGTTTTATTTATAATTAGTTGGTATTTTAAACTTTGTACAAATTTATTGAATATTTTAAAATTATTGGAAAGTGGTTGGAATTGAAACTTGATTTGGAGATTTAGTAATGCAAAAATCTATTATAGATGAGAAAGTACATTAAATGTTGCAAAATCAAATCCATGTCCTACGACATAAGTTATAATCGGCACAAATTTTGCAACCTAGACTGCTTTGAAAAAATTTTAAAATTTTTAAAGAGTGTCAGCAGCAGCTTGGCAAATTATTGAACACTGAAGTTTTTGTGTTTTGAAATGATTTTCATATGGGGAAACGTTGCGAATATTAGGATAAGCTTATGACGAATTTGTCTATCTATCTATCCCACTAATCTATCTACATATATATATATATATATATATATATATACTAGCTGACCCGGCAGACTTCGTACTGCCTCATCCTGAAATACTGGCTATTTATAAGGTTTCAATTTGATATTCACAGACACACACTGTTAAAATACAGTCTGTTAATTAATTTAAAGCTTTCTCATAAACTATATTTTTTGTTTTGTTTTGTGGTGCGTAAATAAACAAAGAAGACGGTTTTCCGACGCGCGAACACGCGACGTATAATTGTCCATGCGCGAAACAGGGAAACTCCAAGTTGATTCCACAAACTTCTAACGACTGTCCTTGCGATTTACTTATGGTCATCGCAAAGGCCAGACGCACTGGAAATTGTAACCGTTTAAAATCGAATGGTAAGTCCGTTGGAATCATCGGTATCCGCGGGATCAAGACATCCTCTCCTTTGTATTTTCCTTTTATGATTGTCGCCTCAATGACGTTATTCATCAGTCTTTTCACAGCCAGTCTTGTTCCATTGCATAGTCGAGGTTGATTAATGTTACGCAGCATGATGACAACTGATCCCACTTTTAACTGCAAATTGTGAGGTGGTAATCCAGGCAATTCCAGTGAATTTAAAAACTCAGTGGGATAGTTGACTACGTCATCCTGGTTCATTACGGTGTCGACTGATTTGAAGGAAACCAACTGTCCTGGAAGAAAATTCTCGAATGGTCGCATTAAGATCCTCGACATCTTTATTTTTCGCTGCTAATATTGCTCGTTCACCCAGCCAATTATGGTTATTGAACTTTTGCGCTATATCTGGGAAAACTCGCTGAATAAGTTCCACTTTTGAGTCTGTGATGTGACAGAAATCTGTAGGTAATGTGATGAATCCGGTCGAGGTGTCCACTGCAACTTTATTATTTCCAATGTCTAACAACTGCTTCGCAAACACATATGCAGTTTCATCTTGTTGCAAAAATACTCGCATGTTAGTTGTTAAGTGGAGTGTCTTTACGTACTGCCACAAATTTGATGATTTTAGGCATGCATTTAGTTCAACAGCAACAGTTGATCGGGGAATAACTGGAAGAGTCTGACGAAAATCACCTGACAACAGAATCATGGCCCCACCAAAAATATTTTGGTTGTCACGAAGATCTTTTAACGTTCGGTCCAGTGCCTCCAGTGACCTCTTATGGGCCATTGTGCATTCATCCCAAACAATCAATTTGCATACCTGTAGGATCTTGGCCATTGCGCTATTTTTGGCGATGTTGCAAATTGGTGTTTCTGTGATTTGCATGTTTAGTGGTAATTTCAAGGCAGAATGTGCAGTCCGCCCGCCTTCTAGCAGAGTTGCAGCTATTCCAGATGAAGCCAACGCTAGAGCAACATCATTTCGCGATCTGATCCTCGCCAAAAGCAATGAAATTAAAAACGTTTTTCCGGTTCCTCCGGGAGCATCAAGGAAATAAATTCCACCAGATCCACTGTTCACAGCTTCTATCAAAGTGTCGTACGCAAATACAAAAGTAATCCCGCCCATGACTGCAGAGGAGTTCCTTAGATCCTGTAAGGTTCTGTTCACGGCCCGTCCCGGCTTCGCACGGGCATTAAACATTACATTTAGATTTGTCAATTTTAACACATTCATAATAATAATAATAATATGACACAAATTCATCCTTTATTATTATTTTATTTTTTCAATTATTGAGGTCATAACCCTAAAAGAAAATACATTTATTTTGTTAGAGCTTCTCTGTAAACAATATTTGATGTTGTTTTATTTTGTGGCAGCAAAATAAATTGATTTTCAGGGGCTCCGACTCGCGATAGACCAACATACAGTTGACCATGAGTAAAACATTTATTTCGCAGATCGATCCCTACTAATTCGAAGGTTTGGCCTTGGGACTTGTTAATTATTAATGCGAAAGATGTTTTTACCGGAAATTGAAGCCGTTTAAATGGGATTGACAGATGAGTTGGGATCATCGGTATCCTCGGTATATGAGCTAGTTGACCACTTGCTGGGCCAGTGATAATAGTTGCTACAAGTAAATTGTTCTTTAACTCCTTAATAAGCAGCCTCCTCCCATTACACATGCTTGGAGGGTTTAAATTTCTTAAAAGCATGATTGGGATTCCGATTTTTAACGTCAATTCATGGGGTGGCAGTCCAGAAGGGTTCAACGAATTTAAAAATTCCTGTGGATAATGGACTGCATCTTCAATATTCGTTACAGTGTCGATCGATTTGTATGTTTTTGTTTGGCCGGGGACTTTTTGAACAATCAGATTATTTATTTCATTGACAGTATCATTCTTAGGTGATACTATAGCCCGAGAATACAGCCAATGGACGTCTCTTTCGTGCAAATTCTCGATATCAGGGTATACAGAATCTATTAAATTTCTTCTTTCAATATGTTTTGAATGTTTGACAGGAAATGCTTTGATTCAGCTGTCTGCCTGTACATTTTATTTAGAAAACGTTTGTATGGGAAATAGAAAAATACTGTTTTGAGGATTTTCCCGGCAATTAATCGAATTTTTCTCACCTTTTAAACCTTCCCTAGACCTCCACGAATAATTCAAGACCAAGATAAGATAAATCCGTTCAGCCATTCTCGAGTTTTAGCGAGACTAACGAACAGCTGTATATTTTTATATATATAGAAGATATATATCCATCCAATAGGAGAAGACGTCAAGGATAAAAAAGTAAATCGATTTTTTGGGTACGAGACGCCACATTTCTCGACTAGTTTCAAAAGTATTGAATTTTTTTTTAATTCGCTATCTATTACATTTTAATTCGGTTTCCCTAAATATTATACTTAATTGCATCGATGGTATGGAAGTATCAAATGTCCTTGCATTGAACTGACTGCAATTGTAGGATAATTTGTATATAATGTAATGGTCAAGAAACTTTTAATCTGTTTTTGATTTGTACGCAGTTTTATTCTATTTAAATTTTATAGTTAATTTAGCAAGTTTTCAAAAAAATTTTAAAAATCATAATAAACAAGAAAGAAGGCTAACTTCGGCACGAAGTTTATATACCCTTGCAGATAGAACATTAATGATTAGGAATCCAATATATATAATATAATATAATACAATATAAATTATATATATTTATGTTAATAAAACAATAAAGTAATACCTGCTTTCATTTCATTCAGATATACATATTATATTCGCAGTTCGCAGATTTGCATTTTTCCTATACATCTAACGATAATGCAGCTATATGATATAGTCGTCCGATTTTCATAAAATTTGACACAAAATTTAAGACTAATATAAAATGGCTATATCTCAAATTTGATTAAATTCTGTTGAAAACTGAAATGTTCTAATTTTTTTTGTAAAAATTTCCAGATTATTCCTATAGCAGCTATATGATATAGTCGTCCGATCCGGCCCGTTCCGACTTATATACGAGTGAGAGTATATAGAAGACTTACAACAAAGTTTCATTTAGATAGCTTCAAAACTGAGAGACTAGTTTGCGTAGAAACGGAAAGACGGAAAGACGGACATGGCTAGATCGACTGATTAAAAATATATGTACTTTAAATGGTCGGAGGTGCCTCCTTCACTGCGTTGCAAACTTGTGACTAAAATTATAATACATAAAGAAATCTCAAAAGACGTCTACGAATTTCAAATTTCACAAATACAAACTTCCCTTGATTCCGACACATACATAAATTGTATAACAAAAGTAAAATTTTAAATTTCACAAAGACAAACTTCCCTTGATTCCGACACATACATAAGTTTTATAACAAAAGTAAAATCAAAGAAATTTGGATTAATTACATATAAACAATTTTTATTAAATACGATTTTTACATAATGCATACTTAGCATAAATGCGATCGATATTGTATTTGTATTTCTACGTGAGACTAGCCCCTCTAAAAACGGGCTTGATCGCTAGCTTTCCTTGCATTCTATTGCCTATCTCATTCTACGGACATAATTGCCCGAAATCAACTCCAGGTCAGGTCCTACCAAACTTCGCACTTCTGCACCGGATTCATTGGGGAACCATCTGGGCATTGGAAGTCCTTGGCAAAGTCCTTCATATTGCTGAGCGATCCAAGGACGCGGAACTCGGATGGGGAATGCACGCCAGTCGTAATACGCATCTTAAGAGATTCTGGAATAGAAGAAGAAAATTCATAATAAGTAATGTGTATGCATCCTTATTGATGATAAGCTTTAACTGAAATAAAATATATAAATATTAAATTAAAGAACAATAGCATCTGACGATGTTAGGCCCAAAATAATAGGATTACCTCACCGAATGACAGAAAATGCTACAAGAATATTGTTACTTAAATTACATGTATGAAAACCATATTTTACGTTAAGGAATTTCATAAAACCAATAAATTCCTACCTTTGCGGTACTTAGCACACCATGTCTGTCCGGCTGCTACCCAGAACATTTGTTCCGGAGTGTAGTCCAAGCCTGGAAGCTTCTTCTCCGGGCCATTCTTCTGTGCCCATCGTCTGTACGCGATGTACGACTCCTTCACGCCACCGTTATCAGCGATATTCTCGCCTTGCGTGTTGATTCCATTAAGCTGTGGCAAGAAGTTCTGTTTTAGATTTCACTTTACAAAATATTGAAGAACATCTTACATTTAGACCCGTGGCCTTTTCGGTGTAATTTCCATATTGCTCGATGATGCACTTTGCCTTGGCCAGGTAAGCCTTCTGGGTGTCCGGCTGCCACCAGTCACGCAAATTGCCCTTTACGTCAAACTGGCGACCTTGATCGTCAAATCCGTGGGTGATCTCGTGACCAATGACGTAGCCAATAGCGCCAAAGTTCATGTACTTGGGGCGCTGAGCGTTGAAGAAGTGTCCCTGCAGGATGCCGGCTGGGAATTCTATTCATAAATTTGTTAGAAATAAATGTAGTCTCATTAATATATTAATTTTTAAATAATCTTTTGTGTGTAATAACTACGAAAGTTCCTAATTAAAAACTTATCAGCAATCAACGGAGACACCTTTTTATATAAATAAATATCTAAGAGATTGTTGACAAGATGTACATATTGCTATAGGGATACCATTGTGTATGCTAATCATAGGTGTCCATACATTTTGGGATGCCCCTGGACTAATTTAAAGAAGATATGACACTTACGTATACTGTTCTCGAGGGAGGAGTAAAAGGCGTTCACGATCGCAGGACGAGCGTGTCTCACCCAATCCGTCTTGTTGACTGGCAGACGGAGCTTGTTGAAGGAGTAGTCCGTGCCGAAGATGTTCATGCCCAGGAAGGACTCGAAGTACTTGTCGGGGTCGATATCGAGCTTGGCGTAGTAGTTGGCCAGCTTTTCGTTGTCGAGCATCTCGTCCGGATAGCCGATGTGAGTGGCCATGCTGTGCAGCTTCTCCTTGGCCTCCTTCTTTGTCTTGGCGTCCATCCAGATGACCTCGTCCAGGATGTCGTTGAATACGTTGCGGATGTCGTTGACCATGTCTAGGGCGTTGGCCTTCGAGTCCTTGTGGAAGTGCTTGCGGACGTATAGCGATCCCACGGATATGCCAAGGCTGGGATGCGATTCGATAACCGTTGGATTAAATGGCGCATGGTGGCGTTACCAATTCAATGTGATGTCGGTTGTTGGTTCGAGGGAGTGCAGTTATTGAAATGGGTGGTTGAAGAGTTTGCGTGAAAGTGGAACACAAAATGAATATGGACATTAAGATCGGCGGGAAGACTTAGATCAGATACGATCGGAACTAATCACATCGGATCGGACCTGTCGGAAAGCTGTGAACGCTCGATGTGCAAGTGAAAAAAGGGACCTCGAGTGTCGCTGTGCCCAACGTGCGTGAATTAAAGTGCATTCACTTATCGACTACTAATTACCGAGGCCCATTGAGATCGAAAGTTATACCATAGATCTAACCAGAAGACATTGACCATTGCTTGCGATTCATATACAAAATAAACGAATGCTAACTACAAAGGTACACATTTCATTAGTGAATCGATGTACCTATCCGGTCAAATCAAGGATCTTCTCTTTAATAAGAACGGACGCTGATCTGCTTTATATTTTTAATATTGCAGCATTAATCGTTTTTACAGATTTGACAAGATCACTTTATCTGGACCAGGTTAATAGACCTAAGGCAACAAAAATTATTGATGTTTACACAATAAAGCGTAAAGGCATAAAAGCAAAGGAACTATCAAGTTTTACTACTATTTATCTTTGTTAGCTTTTTATCTCCACATATACTCTGTGTCTGTCCCCTGGAATTGGAGGTTCCACAGTCGATCTCTCTTAATGGGTCTTCGGTTTTATTCTTAGCATGCGTGTGTGGTTGTGGTTTAGTGTATCCTTTGTCTGTGCGGGATGCGAGTGTGTTTTGTGGGTTTCGTGTTTGTGTTAGTATCGCGCTTTTCCAAGAATATTATGAATGCATTTTCTAAATAAGTACCTATCGAAATCTTCTTCGGATTCTTCATCCATGCTGCAAATCACAAAGAAATCAAAAGAAGATACAGAAAACGGGCAGAGAAACGAGATACAGCCAACCCCCGAAGACCCTGACCCAAGGACGGAGCCGTGGCATCCCAAACAACACACTAACCTGCCGGTGGCGATGTCCACGCACTCCTTCCACCTCGCCTCCTGCTCCTGGCGTCCGGAGAGGGCTGTGGCGTACTGCAGCTGCCGCTTGCGGAACTCCTCGCTCAGGAATCCCACGGAGAAGCCGTGAATCCGCCAGAACATGTAGTTGGCAATGACGCGCTTCGGCGTCTTGGCCAGCAGCTTGCCGAGATCCTCAAAGAAGCTGGGCACCGACAGGTTGATCATCTCGTCCTCGGCCACGTCCAGTCCCTCGGGCAGCAGGGCGTTCATGTAGTCCACCCACTGAACGTACGGATAGGCGGCCTGAAGCTGGGCCGGAGTCCTCAGGTTGTACAGCTCCGAGGAGTTGCGTCGCTTCTCGTTTGGCCAGGAGATCTAAGGAAACAGACAATGTACTAATGGACACGGTAAACATCCAACCGAAGTACTCACATTGGCCAAGGCTATCTCGAACTCCAGCGAGCTCAGCAGTTCCGTCTTGGCCTTATCCTTGTTGGCACCGAAGAGCACGGCCACGTCCACCATGTAGTCGTAATAGGCGGTCACCAGGGTCTCATTAAAGCCCTTTACCAAGTACTCCCGGCTTAGCGCCAGAGCCGATTGGTCGAGCTAAAGTCCAAAGAATTTTAAATTATAAATTTCACGTAGTAAACAGCCACCTTTCCGAAGTACTCACATCAATAAGGCGTTTGGTACTGTTCTGCAGATCCACACCGATCGAGAAATCGATTATGTAGTCCATGCTGAAGCCAGCGGCACGGAACTTCTTAACCTGCTCCTGCCAGGTCCAGCTATCGTCGGCATTCCAGCTCTCTCCCTTGATCAGCGGCCATCCGCCCAGCTTCTCGGCCACGCGCTTGATGGGCTCGGCGCCCAGGGTCTCGATAAGAGCTACGGAAAGCGCAATGTTAGTAATTTTTTCCTAATTTCTAAAAATACTTTATATATCTGAAGTACATTGACCTAATATTAGCAATAAGGAAAGCTACAGTGTGTTCGATTGCAAGATAGCCTGTACCCAAAGCATTGTGTTTCAAATTAAGAGAAACATGAGCATGCACATAATTTACTTTGTCTATTCTCTGATTTAACAAAATCTTCAATTAAATTAACAAATTAAGGCAAAATGTTGTTAGAAAAAACTTGAACAGCATCCAAATAAAAGTAAATGTTGCAAATTTTGTATGCGTTGCAGAAGTTCAGCGTGCGCGGAAACCTATTTGTCTAACAACTCTCATACTTATTAACTCATATTATTATCAACAACTTTGGGAACACAAACCTGTCAACTTTTAATGAAAAACTAAAATGAATCTTGACATACACAGCAATATAAATAATAAGGATGTCCTAAATTTTATATTTTAGATTCACTTACTTTTGTTCATGCACGCTTTGTATAGCAGATTGGGCAGGCGGAAATGCTTGGGTTCCGTTTCCGGTCGCTCAGCGGTGATGATGTCCTTGAGCTGCTCCTGCAGCTTGTCGGAGATCACGGAGAAGGTGCTGATCGAGACCTTGTCGTCGGGAATGTTCTCCTCCTCGAGATAGGTGCCACAGGCAAACTCGTAGAAATTGTCACAAGGCTCCACCTCAGGCTTCATCTTCCGCAGAACCGTAGAGGCGGTGTGGATGCACTCCTGGGTGAGGCACCACTCATCCGCACCCGCCTTGCCCTTCGAAGGTTTGCCCATGGACACCTTGTTTATGGTGGGGCTCTCACTCTTCAGGGCAGTGGCCTGCGGGTTCTGCGAGGAGCTGGTCGCCCTCAGGACATCGTTGATCCACAGTCCAAGTGCAGCGGCTGTGGCCACAAACAGAATGGAGCTGACCACCAGCAGACTTCTCTCCAACTTGGTGCGGCGACGCCACCAGTTGGGGTTCCTGAAGGGTGAGGAAGTAAGTCGAAGTCAGTCGGGAATGGAATTATTATTAAATTAGTTTTGTAATTAAATCTGCTCTCATTTTATTACATTTTCTAGGTGCTAGTAATATTTGTAGAGTTTTCGTAGGTAAGTAAAGGAGACTAAAGAAAAGTTATCTTAATATCCCCTGCTAACTGATTGTAAAAATTTAAATTAACTGCAATAGACATATAAACATAAAAATAAAATATAAACAGCGACGCTCATAAACTGACAGCGGTGTTTATTGTTAATGATAACAAAGCTAAAGTATTTCAAATATGTATTCTATAATAATATAACATATAATATAATATTCGCCAACTAAATATTTGCACAATCAGATTAACTCGAAATAAAAACTGATTTACAGTTTTTTGCTACCAGCTGTATGTAATTGGTGGCTCACTTCCGATTTGTCAATATATCGGCCCCGCTGACCCTCTCTGGGCCCCCTCGCACCACCAGGGGCGCTGGATTTGGCAATTTATTGCCATAATTATTGTTGTTACTCTGTTGTTCAACTGGTTAAATTTCGTACACACAGAGTTTGAAAAGTCATGTTGGCCGCCGAACTCGTTACGACATTTCAGTATTTTTGTTTGATGTTTTTTCCGTGTGTGTGTGTGTGTGTGTGTGTGTGTGTGTGTGTGTGTGCGAACCCACACCAAGGCACAAGGCTTTTTAATGCCCGGCCATTTCCGTGGCCGAAGTGTAAGTATAACACGGCGAAATAAAAATGAAAACATCTACATCAGTAGCTGCACGAAAATAGATTCCGAAAAAGTGATGAATTTTTGCACGCTTCAATTATTGTGGAAAATTGTAAAATAATAACGCAAAAAGTTATGACTCCGGAGCGCAGCGAAGATGCTTTTAATGGGCGATTAAGTCACGGCCAGTGAATCCGACCGTTTACGGCCGATTGGCGGAAAGGTCAGGTCCACTGAGCAGAATCCCGGATCGCCCAATTCCCCATCGGATAGAGCCCCGCCCCACCAAAAGCCGTCATATGTAGGTACATACATTTCCAAAACTCGTGCCAGATGCGATGGATCGGGGATAGATCAATTATCCGGTTTAATGTGGCTGAACTTTTCCCTACCGCTAATGACACTCGGCCAGAATCGCAGCACCAAAAAACTAGGATGACTAATCAGTTAGTGATTAATGTGGATGTGCGCCGTGGGCTCTTGAAAACCTCCATATTTGCTTACATATACTATGCACAGCGGATATGCCGCATTTATTCACTTATTTGATTTATACAAAAAGCTGATGGTGATGGTGTTTCTAATTAATGCCAAGTTCTTATTATTTTTGGACTGAAGTGCATTATATCGAGAACTGGCCGCTTAATAAATTCGAGCACCGCAAAAAACTCGCCAGTATTTCGAAATTTTGTAAGATAAAGTAATGTCAAGCGGCAAACCAGTTTTGTAAATTATTTTGCCACTAATTACACATAATGATACCGGGCTTACAGAGTTGAACGACATTGCAGAGCGAATCGCAGTAAAGTGCTCTGGATTTCCTATCATGGAAATTGTACATAAAAAGAAGGAAGTGCTACCAAAAAAACGATGAGATATAGTTTGTGAAAGAAAAGGATTATTGTTGAGGTCTTGATGGTATAATATAAAGATAACACAAGCCGCTACTTTACGCCGAAAGCACAGAGCAAGATCTGACTTATCAGTATCCGGAGCAACAGCATAAATGTATCCTTTTAAGATTTATTATATTATTCTATTTAACACTTAGAAAGAAGAAATTTAAAAAACTGAATTTCTAGCATCAATAACGACCTTTTCTGTTGCTTTTAAAGACAATTTTCTTTCATTGATACGATTTCGTGGTTAATAAATACATAATAATAATGAATAATAAAAATTGATGTTTGGTCCTAATTTACATATCAATTGTTCATAATTGAAAAATGGAAACTGTCAACCCTATAATAAATCTTTAACCGAGTTTCGGTTTTATTTACTCCAATAACAAGAGCAAGTAATTCTAAAAATAAGTATACCATATCTTAAACAAATGAGATTAACAATAATAGGCTAAATTGGCTTAAAGTAAGAAGAATAAAAGCAGAATATCAAGAACTGCTATTGATCTAAATTGTTGAAGAAAAATTAACTAATATTACCTAATTTAACGGAAATAAAACTGATATGATAACAAGTTTACGGTACACTTGAGCAATGATCTTAAATATCACCCTGATTCGTAAGAAATAATAATAGATCGATTAAAAATACAACAGACCTTTGAGTATGCTTTTTTATACATTTATCCTCCCTGTTAGATACATTATTTTTTCCCAACAATTTAAGCAAAATAAACAATTAAGAAGCAGAAAGAAGCACGACGAAGTCCGAATACCCTATAAAGCTATTTAGCTTGTTTACTAATTGGTTGGCTTGTGAGTGATTCCAGTGCATTGTATAATCACCATTCGCAATCTCCGCTCTGCCAAATATGAAATATGACTACTGATCATCGCTTGCTCAACTTAACCCATCCCCAGTCCCATCCCCAACCCCGTCCCTAATTAAGTGAGTCTAGTCTGTGGATCGTGCATTTCCTTTATCCGCTTTATCGCTGGGGAAGATCACGATCTCCGAGTCCCGGAGTTCTCGCAAGAGCCCGTCTCGACTATGGCGAGATCATCGTGTGCTCATTCAGGGGCGCACCTTGCAAGGGATTCCCATGGAGGCCCTCTGGTGTCGAAGGCACCTGGCTCAAGTGCTAAAAACTTTAGGTGAGTGTGTGTGTGTATGTGTGTGTGAGTGGGGGAGGGGGAGATGGGGTTGGATGAAAGGGTGCCAAAAATGGGGCCCATGTCAATGGGAAGCCCAGCTTTTGTCTGCCTTGGGACAGTGTTGCCCAATAAATGTGTCAAGTGCAGGCGGCGTGCCTCTGCCATTGACGTGGCAGCGTGTACGTCACCCCAACTGAGAGACAAAAACAAAAAAAAAGAAACACACTGTCGTAATATGCACACGTGAAATCGCACACACATGTGTGTGCGAGTGACGTTTGGCAACTTTTTTACGTGCCGTGTATTTATTGTCTAGCTTTTTAATATGTTTTTGATAGTTTTTGGTGTCGCTTGCCGTTGTCTTTATTAATAGGCGAGCCCTGATTGACAGCCGCCACATTTGAATTATGGCCGACTCTGCCCCGGAAAATACAAACGCCCAGCTAAAAGGGAGTCACATTTCCGCCTGCCCAATTGGCTAATCGATGACCATTTACCTTGACTGACTTTACTGTAAATTCAAACGTGCTTATGTCACTTGAGTTCAGATAAGAGACTCGATAAAATGGACTGGATTAGATAAAATCTGGTATCTGATAATGAATATCTTTCTTAAGCATCTAAAAGTTACTTGTACGTGTGCTTAAGCCTCGTCTCATTAGTTTTATGATCGCGTTCTAAAGGTTTCTCCCAATCAGTGACTACTGTAATAACGAGCGTGACACAGTTAGCCAATGTTAGGGAACAAATTTGCATTTATCGGTCCGGTAATCTGCAGGTCGATAATTAACGAGCACGTAAGTACGAGCTTTTGACTGGATATTATTATTATTTACAAGTTAAGCTCGAAACAAATTCAATAAATCTCTAAATTCTTTCTGTTTACACGTGCAACTGCCTCCAGTTCCCAGTTAATGCCTCAGAACTGCGATCAGTTTTCTATTTTTGTTCGTAATGCCCAAACAAAGTGCTGCGACAAATTGCCTTTCAAGTGTTAATTTGTGCCACAGACACAATTACCTAATACATTTTAATTTCGTTGAGCGAGAGATGCGACTAAGATCCAGTCGCTCACACTTTGCCCGAATTGCCACTGAGCGTTTTTAATTGCCCCGCGAAAATCTCCGGCTGTTCCCATCTGCGACATCTCTTAACCCCAAAGCTCCACTGTACAGTGTGCCATTGGCTGTGCGCTCAGTATCATGTCAAGGATCGCAAATGATTATTAGCCGCAATAGGGAACAACTCACATCCAATGCAACATTAAAGTTTTCACTTCGAGTACATAATTCTAAGATCAGAGACTCTGAATAAAGTTTTTAAGTTTATGTTCTACTTTTATTTAGATAATTCTTGAGAGCGGAATAAAGTCCGAAGCTCATTAAGGGCATTGCAGCATCCTAAATTTATTTGCCATTGCATACTAACACAGCTTCAACTCCAAACAAAAAATGTAATTTTTAAAAGATATACATATATATGTTTTCGTAGCAAGTTGCATCTTGATTTCTTTGTAATATTTCATAAATTAATTAAATGAAAATCGGATGACTATAAGATATAGCTGCAATACAAACGATCGTAGATAAAAATTAAGAACTGTGGATGTACATTTGTAAAAACGTTATGCATTGGTAAATTTAAAGAAAGTTTTCAACATACATTTATAATTTACATTATAGTCGGCACTTAAATTATTATATACGGTTTCATACGGATTTTGAAATATATGTATGTATATAATAAAGATTTTAATATTAATGAGTGCACATGATTAAATGGTAAGCATTTAAAATGCATGGAGTTACTTTATACATAAGTGATTTCTCAAAGATAAATTAAAATAAAATTGCATTACTATCAAAGTAAGTCAAATAATTTTAACGATTGCCTACTTAACGATTGAATTACAATACTAAAATCTGGAATAAAAACGTTTCAATGATTATTATACCAAACAATATTAAAGTAAGGATTCAAAACCTATAATCCTTGCAACAAATAAAAATAAAAAATGAGAATATAAAATCGTTAGTTGATATGGTAAAAATAACTCTGAAGCAAATCCAATTTGCACTTGAATGTCTAAGAAAAAGGACATTTCTGCCGGGGCAAAAGAGCTTTTAATTGGCAATACTGCGGTGGCAAAGCGCCAATAAATTTCAATAAACACATTACGCCGTGGACTTGAACTTGGAGTGGCCTAAGTGGATTTGCTGTGGCGCACAGACAGACAGATGGATGGATCTTGGCCAGGTCGCCAGTGCTTGGGAGACGTGGAGCAACAGATGCAGGTTGCAGGTTGCAGGCTGCGACGACAAACCTTTGAAATCCACTTATTGGCAGGAAGAGCGCAATTTGCGCCAGGAAGGAGCGCGGCCTGCGACAATGCAATTTGCCACTGTGCCACTTAATTTTCTACCCTTAGTGGGGAGCTGCGGGCGGGCAGGGAGGCGGAGGCGGAACAGGACGGAGATGCGGAAAAGCGGAAAAACTGGAGGCGCCACGGCTAATGCAAACAAATCGCAGGATGTTCGGTGGGCGAGGAGGCGTCGGGGGTGGGCAGGCGATTCAGGTGATTCAATTGCGTGTGTCCATTGGCAAGGCCGCAAAATAACCGTTATGTGGCATGGCTGCCAAGTGCTGCTGGCCAAGGTTGCCAGATGTTGCCAATGCAAAATGCAAATGCACATGGGGCCCCGCATGCGAAATATCAAGGGAAATTTTCACATTTTATAGTCAACTCTATAGGCCCAAGTTCAATTATATTTAATATGCCAATCGCGATACAACTGTCAGCGAAATTTTCAACTCGCTGTCTGACCTCACATTTATAAAATAATCAATATCAAACATGAAGTACATTTATGGCATTTAATTAAACAAAAATAAATACCAGAAGACAAAGCGCCTTAACTGGATTATTTACCTGGAGAATTCTCAGCTTTATTATCTCGCTTATGGCACGTTCCCAGGTTTCATTAACCCCCCAAAGCCCACAAACAATTACCCGCTCAATTTCCTCAAGAATTTGAAATACTTAAGAGTCCCAAAGTCGCTACCATCAATCATCCCTGTGACAAATTTGCAAATTATTTTAAATTTTATTATGTGCCAAATGAGTAATAAAGCGCTTACAACAATCGCAGCCAGAAGAACGAGAACGAGAAAGGGAAGAAAGCCAAATAAGAGTCCGGCCATTACGTGAGCTACACGCTCCAAAATCTTACGAAAACGCAAAGAATTCTACCTTGAATTAAGGCCGTCGTTGGCCTGGTTTCGAACGACTCACGTGCGCTTCATAAGGAAGCCAGGAGAATTACTCCGGTGACAGGTCGGTGCCAGTCGCTCCCACTCGAGCGATGAGTTGCCGATCTTAATGTACACAAACAACGGCCAATTGCTGTGGCCTCGCAGGTGGATGAGTCAAGGGATTGGGTTGCGGAAGGACACTTATCATGATAAATTGATGGCCAAAACGTGTTAGCTAAACCACTTTTCCTGCTTACGTCTCCAAAATCAAAATGCCGAATAGAAACCAACACAAAGAACAAATGGAATGCAAAATTATGACCAAAAAGTACTTTCAAACATATATATTTTTATAATGATGGAGGAAATTCTGTCTTCGAAGTTTTTATCGCAAGCAATATCTTGTAAGAGAGAAACAAACTGTAGGATGCAAGGAAACTCCTGATCAGGAGACCTTTTACTAATATATAACAAATAAGAGTTTGGAAATCATGTCTACTTATCATGTTAAACATAGCCACTACGCCTTAACATCAGCATATAAACATATGTTCATACATAGCCACGAGAAATACGGTTGCCAGAGATAAAGCCTCTTAAATTAGAATAAACCTGTGAGATCGTTTCAGCTTTCTCCAAGAGATTCAATTCGGGCGGCGAATCGAAAATCAAGTCGCAGAGAAAGTGGCCGTGTCAGTCGTGATTAGAATTCACTCGAATGGCTTGAAACCCAAGACGTTGGCGATATCGTTCCAAGAAAAATGCAGTTTGCTGATATGCTCTTAGCTTTATGGTTTGCATAACCAACGATTTTCTGGGCAATAATAAAAGGGGGGGAAAGGTCAGTTAATGCCGCAGGGGCGGCAGTATCTCCGAACCGCAAAAGTAGTTACCTTCAGCGGTGCATGGAAAAAAGAAAACGCCAACGAAAACGAAAAGCCAAGAAAACGCAGCCGCATGGCCAAGAAAAACTGTGCTGACCATAATTGGAGTTGCACTAAGGTCTGCGTGCATTTAATTATGCAATTTGAGCAAATAGCTGCCCAGCAAAAAGCCACAAAAGAATCAACTAGTCATACTCCGAAGGCGCTTGGTTCTTGGCTGATTTCTCAGCTCAGCTCTTGTCTGCCCCGAATACCAGAGATAAAAAAAAACGTTTTCAAAAATAAAGGCATTCTGTATTAGGCAAATAGTAAAACCGGTAAGACAGTTCCATCAAAGGTGCGACTTTGCTTTTCTGTCATTTTCGGGGGCCCGCAGTACGATTTATTGTGGCTTTGCACCGAAATCGAGGCCCGATGCCTGAGACTCTATGGCGTATACGACCTTTTTTGATGGCCAGGCCCGGCCATCGAGACTGAAAAGGAGGGCTGCCTCTTTAACTTACGTAATGCTGACCTAGAAAAATTCGCATAAACAATATTCACGAATACTTGCCGACACCTTAAACCTAATAAAAGTAATAAAAGAGAAAGATGCACAAAATACAGCGCTTTGTTTACACTCAAAACATAAGTGGAAAACGTGATCTGCGAAATATGTTCACAGCTGATACATTGAATTGGCTTTCGATTACCCCGCGCGGCTTGGCTGAGAGCAAAAATTTTAATTAATTTGTAAACAATGCCGGACGGGGTTGAGTAAATCGGAAGATTTGTCGGAATTTCTTATCTTCGGCAAATGCTTTTCTGTTTGCTTCTTAAACTTGCCCATTGAACAAGCCCGCTGCCATTAGCAAGACAATAGTTAGACTGTTTGGGGGAGTGACTCATAACGAGTGGTTACAGCACTTTCAGAGTTTCCTACTCCCAAGAACAATGACTGGGTTGGCGGACACTGGGCAGGTAGTGGGAACTGTGTATTATATATGTTCCGGACACGCGTCCAGGCGCAAACAAAGAGCTAATGACTGGCTGCGCCACCGCGATAATAAAATAGGAAGAATGTAGATAGCTTCCTCTAAATTGCACCGGCCATGCAATTACAATTTCATTTTGTTTGCTGTTGCACTGTGCAGCTGTAGTCACACGCACAAATCGATCATTAAATGAATGGAGCAAAAACCATTGGGTTTGGATACTGGTAATTAAAGCGCGCTCGCCACCAATTCATCGCTGAGGCTTTCGGCTGCACAGCCTCCGACTTAGTTGACTGAACTCGATTAACACCGATCCCACTCCCAAGTGAACCCCGGCCAACTGGAAACCCGTTTTCGAATTTCCATCGAAGCACCCAGAGATGTCATGCAAAGCCATCCGAGGTTTTTGCCGGCAGCTGGCTTTTGGTTATGGTTTTATTTTCGTCTGTCATTGCTGCTGCACGTAGAAAAATAGGATAACTCGAAAAAGATCTCTTCTCATATCATGTGCATTTTCTAATTATACTATTAAATTTGGGTATCTATTAAGTGGGTTCTACACCTATTTATATATTCGTTTGAATACACACCTGACAAAATGCTGACATGATATTATCTTGTGAGACTAAAGCTCTTAGATCATTGAAGCTAACTCCAAAACTCCTTACAATTTTGAAGTGCTTTCTTGAAAAGTTGTGTATAGAAGTTCACAAATTTACTTAAATTGTTTATTTATGAAATATGTTTGTTTTATTTATGAAATAGATCTGATAAATCTCGAGATTTCTTACTGTGTGCCGGAATCGGTGGGCCCAGCTCGAGTGATAAGCCAGGGTCCCATCGAAACGTGTTTTCAATAATCATGCGCAACTTTCTTTTCCCAGTGCGTACCCATGAGCACCGCAGATATCTGTCCAAGTGGATAGGCTAGAGAAACTGTCCGAGCAAGACCACTTGGGGATTCGGGGATGGGATGGGTGTTCAGGAATAGCGCGAATCGAAACATTCGGAGCAGGTAGAATACTTACTTAATGACTGTCTGCATGTTGGCCGTTTCTAGTCGGTTTTTGTGATGGACCGACAATATTTATTTTACTGCGCGACAAGTTTGCTTAATTTCGTTATCGTGAAGTTAACGAGAGGCTGCTAAGCTGTTGCAGAGAATTAATTGCATTCAGTAAACACTCAGCTCAAAATCAAACGAAACTTCAACGTCTTCGAGCGGTTACAGGCGTCACTTGTCTCTCCCTCGCTTCTGTATATTATTTATTGACTTTGGTTTGTTCAACTATTTAGCGAGCAATTAATTTACACAGCGCTCCAACTCCCGCTGATGGGAATTTGAAACAAACTGACACCAACCGTGGGCTAATCCGCAATCTTGAAAACTTGGAAACTCGCGGTGGAACTTGACTTAGCCAACGAAAGCTTTCACCGGCAATGTTGCCAGTTTAGCTTATTTCAGGCTAGAACTGGGATACCTGACAATGGAAAAGCTTTTGAAAATTGCAACTAACTCATAGCTTTAAAAGTAGCGTATGTTAATATTTATTTAGCAATTCCAACAAAATTGTTATATATAGATATTCTTTATACTACGTATAAATATACCATTCGTATACTGAAGCTCAGTATACATGCGCCACTCTATTAAAAATAATGTGTCAAAAGAGCGGTGCCACATCGCTAAAATTTGAATACTGCATGAAACGAGGCAAAATATAGTTTTAATACATTATGGCAAACGTATTTTCGGTCTTTTAATAACTCTGTCTAATTTAGGCAAACATTTCAAAAATATTTTATCATAATATATATAAAAAACTGTTTAGATAACGTAAAGTTTAAAGAGAAATTATAAAATTACAGAAATTCAAGTCTATTTTATCTTGAACTGAGTAAAATTCCGAACTTAACATCGAAATGAGAGAAAAAAATTTTAATGTAAATAGTTTGGGAACTAGTTTTACCAATGAAATTAAAGTATAAGTGGTCAAAAGGAATCATACTGACTGTAATAGCTCAATAAGTTATTGTTTCCCTTTTCTTATTTTTTTATATTCAGTATTGCCGATTAAAAATATTATCATCGACATATGTTTGTACTCTTACTAGTAATTACTTAATCCAAAATTTCCCCAATATTCTAAAAAATGTTGTTTAAACAAAATCTACATTTTATAACCATAACTGCGTATTTAATGAATTAAACTTCTGTTGTAGTAGCCAATGCGCTAATTAATTAATTAATCAATAAAGTCCCAATCAGCGATGATTATGTGGGTGGTTGAATTGAAAAATCCGTTAAAAACCAAAGTTACAGCACAAGTTTCTGTAAATGTTTTATTTGGAATCATCCAATAATGAAATATAAATCAAAGTGTGCCACACTATATTTTCTAAAATATACAGAAATTTAAGCGCATGCATATGTATGTACGTTTTGATGTAAGGGGAAAAAGAAAACACCACATAATAATAATAATATCCGAATCAGACATTTCTATATATATATAAATTATAGCCTTCATAGAAATAAAAGGGTACAATTAAAAATAACTCCATGAAACTTGGATAGAAATTCTGAAAACAACAAAATTGTTTCACATTATATTATAAAATAAAATGAAAAACAAGACATACATAGATAAGAACTGGCCAAAGAAATCATCTTGCTAAATTTAGGAAGTTTTAAAATAAGCATATTAAAAAAAATATGTATGTATTTCTATATGATATTCATGAACGTGTGCAGCTTAATGTGAACAAATGTGCACTTGCAACAATAAAATTAAATAACATATATTTAAATACTAGACAGCTAAATTTACTAATACAAAAATTACATACGTATTTAAAATTCATTTTTTATTGGACATGTCTGAAGAATGAAGATTTTATAATTTAATTTACCCGAATCACCCGATTAAAGAAAAACGCCTAAGTGCAGGCTACACCGTTATCGTGAGAACTACGCCTAGGAAACGTTAAAAATGCGGTTTATTTTGGGTTTTCTTGCAATTACATACTTTATTTATTGAATTTTGCAACTCGTTCGATCACCTTTACGTACACCACATGCTCAGCACATCGTTTCTGCATATGTGCTGACATGTTTTAATACTATTTAATGTGTTTCTTTTTTACAGCGCATTGATATATATATTATCCTCTTTCGTTCTTCAATCTTCAACAACAAATTGTAATTTGCGTTCTGCCGTTGAAAACTTGACTTAAAAGCGCATGTGTGTGTCTACTTTAGAAAAATATATATGTATGCCGTTATATATATTATGAAGTAGCATTTTTCAGATTACATGGACCGGGTACAAACTTGTATATAATTTCTGATTTCTCTTTATTTTTTTTCTCCTTCCTGGTGTGTTCCTTAACTAGTATAGTAAATGTCAATTATGGAAGTAAAATTCATTAAGAGTTCTCCAAAGATTGTGAGGCGGGGGTATGTCATTAAATAGTATTCATTACTACAATAGCGGAAAAAATTCGATTTAACAAAAAAATTATACATTTTTTGTAGAACAGCAAAATTGTACGATTAACCAATAAAAAGTATTCCGTGTCTTATTTTTGATGCCTAAACAATTTCAAATTCATTTATGTATTTGTTCTGCTGAGCAAACCATTTTTAAAGCGTCGATCGAAGCAAACAAAAACATATACATTTGTATGGCTTTTATGCATTAATAATTTGTTGCGTGTATTTAAATAATTTTCTTTCTGGCTTTCACGCTTCCTTGTTTTAGTACTAGTATGTAATACAGATTTTTATTCTTAGTACGACTATTACAAATTTTCAATTATTAAATTAAACTAAATTTAAACTTAAACATTTAGCAAAGGCGCGCCTCTAGCGAACGCTGTTCTATAATTTTTTAGTTAGCATTTGCTTGCTGGTTTCGCTGCCGTTGCACATTATCGATTTGCTTCGCTGGCTGCATTTGCTCAACCACAGAGGGCCCGAGTTCACCGTCAGATAATATCATGGAACATAAATCAGTAGGCCGATTCGATATACGATAGAGAATTAGTAACATGTGCCGGGCCACCTGAGCCGACCCGTAAGGCGTGTGGAACTCAAACGGAACTCAAAAGGGTCTGCCCGCTGCCTGTGACTTGTGTGAGTGAGTGAGTGTTTTTCGGGATAACTAAAAGTCTAGAAATAGTATAATATATGCATGTCGGGTTATTACGACTTCGATTTCATCATGGGTGCAATTTGGAGTTGACGAAATGATACCAAATAAGCATATGTACTTCACACTTAGTTCTGAGCACACAACAGAGCCTAATGCGGATGGAGGTGATGATGAATAAGTTACAGACCTAAGGACATGCAGCGAGATGTGTTCCTCATGCCGGATGAGAGAGTGTTGTTATGGAGGGTGTGGTGTGTGTGCGCGTTTACAGCAGCGTACAAAATACATTCCGGGCGGAGCTTAACTACTACCACCTTGTCCCTTGCCGTAGATGAGCTCCTCGCATATCTTAAGCAGGTCGGCGTTTTCACGTGTCTTCTGTTGCAGCTGCTCCGTCATTGAGACACGCGAAATTTCCTCCTTTTTGAGTAAAGCTTTCAGTTTTTTCACCTCGTCCGCATGCTCCCTCGTAATGTGATCCAGCTTTTTGTTGGCACTAAGTGGAAAAGGGAAACGAGATGGGATTAGCTAGATTTTATAGTGCGATTCTCAGTTTACTACTAACATTTCCAGCTGCTGCATGGCATGGCTCTTCATCTTGTCGTAACGCTGTTCCTGCATCCGCAGATTGTCCATCATCTGCTTTCGATCCGCCTGCAGCGACTCTTCGTTGAGCTTAAGTTGCGTTGTCATCTCTTTGCTCTTCTCGTATTTCCTGCAATGATGGTTAGTTACTCGATTGATCAAGACAAGACACACTGTCCTCGGTAGAGACAGTCGCCGCTTACACATGCAGATCGGAGAATGTGGTTTCCAGCGATGTTAAGTGATGGTAATTGGTATCCCGGTCTGTCTGTACATCCTGCAACTGCCGCTCATAGCCGTGCGCTTGCTGTTCCTTCTCACTGATCAGCTCGGCAATGGCCTTCTCATACGCCTCGATAACGCCACTATATAAGGAGAAGACAATTAAAAATGGTATTTAGGTGTTTTCCTTCGGCAAAAATATTATTATATACTCACTTAAGCTTTGCAATTGCTTTATCTTTTTCTGTGATACGCTTTATGCTCGCCTCCTCGCGTTGCTCTGCCTCCTTAAGCTTCTTCTCAATATCCTCTGATCGGGTTCTGAAATATATATCCATTTGTGAGGACACATTAAAGGCTGCTTTTTAGATCAACTTACACTTCATTTTTGATCTTCTTCTCCATTTCATCCATGTTATTGTAATTGTGGGTCTTGTCCTCCTTGTTAAGGCTGCAAATATAAAAGTAAACAACATATATTCAGGATCCAGAAGACACACTGACACCAGTTACTCACTTGGAATTATCGAAGGTTTTGTTGCAATCGTTATCAATGACGTCCACACTCATTTTAGCATGCTTCTGTGAAATGCCAAAACATAAGTAATTAGTTATAGTTACGGTAAAGTTGGCTATAATATTCAAATTCAAAAATCAAACTGAATAGGTGAAACTTACTTTGGTCCTATCCACAGGCGGCTTAAAGTCCAACTTCTTGGCGGTTTCTTTGGCACTCACTTCAATTCCAAACGACTGGCTGTTGCCTCCACTCGTCTCGAGCTCTTCCAACGTAGGACTGAGGACCCTGTTGTTCTGATTCTGATTCAACCCGCGGATATTCAGCAGCGCTTGCTCCTGTTCCTGAGGCAGATTCACAGGAACGGGGGCACCTAGGAGCGGATCGAACTTTAGCAGCAGCGAACTGCGATCGATGGGCGCATTATTGCTGCCTTTCGTGTACAAATAGTCAAAATCTGATGAGTTTAGTATTACTGCGGATGGAGTTTGGTTGTGTTTTGTTTGTGTGTGTTTTTGTATATGTTTGGATGAGGTGCATGCGCGTGCATTTCGTATTTGTGTTTGATGGGGGTAAAAAGAGAAAAAGACAAAAACTATAGTTAGTCACTGGCTTTTGCAGCTCGTCTCCATCGGCTTCGAAATCAGTTTAAATCAATGTCAACGTCAAGGCAATTTCCTTTGACCTCCTCTCGCTACGGAAATGGACCATTAATAGGTACAAACATTGCACATACAAACGAGGACTGGTAAACGCCCCTTAAAAAAGCAATGCAAGTGGGTTTAATATGGAAACCAAGCGAAATGAGTGGGATTAGATAGGAAGAGAGACTAAAAGTAATAAAGCAATGTACTTTCTGATTCGGTTAAGCTCGATTTGTGGTTGTTCTTACTTGGATTTGATATCAATACGTTTAATTTCAATCATTACAAAAGATATATTCCTTATCTTCTTTCTTTACCCTTAATTGAGCATTTTAACTATATTAGATATGATCAAAGTTTTAATGGCTTTGTTTCTACTGTCATTATCAACACGGGTAGCATTTCTTATCTTTTCCACCAATTTTGTGTCACTTTATTTACAATCTGGGCTTAGTATATTTTTTTGACAAAATAAATACTGCAAATTTCATGTTTCCTTAAGCTAATTCTGATATTTAAAAATAAATAGGATAACGTTTTAAGTTTTTGCATTTATATAATTTGATGCTAATTATATAAAATTTTAAACTTTTCTTAGGAGCGAAATTTAAAAAAAAAAACTTTTTGAATCAAGTTTTTAATAATTTTAAAGAAAACTTTATATTGAGAGAAAGTTTTGTTAAAGTCGATTTAAAATATATAAACTTAGAAAAACTAAGAGGGAATATTTGCATACGTAAAATAATTCCCCATCGCGTCTCTTTTTTTAACATCTTTGCTTGTGTGACTCGTTGAAAAGAAAACAAAAAAAAAAAAACGGAAGGAAGAACAATGACAAAACCGAATATAAGATATAGCATGACTCAAAATGAATGTCTCTCCCTACCATTCAACCCCCAGAACCCCAAACCAAGAGATCCCAAGGGGCTGGAAATAGAGGTGTGCCGGTTCTGTAGAGAAGCCCGCATTATTATATTTTGCTTGCACATGAAAGAATTTCGATTTTTTTAGTTAATTTAAGCATTGAGGGTCAGAGAAAATGTTTTGATTTAAAAATGATTTAAAGGATTTTTAGAAGTAGGCATTTAATTTAATTTAATTTCTTAAATATAAGTCGTTTATTTTGTTTTCTATATGTAATATTTTGGAACATTTAAAACAATTTAAAATTCATAGCAACTTTTAAAATTTCAATTAAATTGCAAAGTTTTCAGTGTTCAGCAAGAAAGAAATGGAGAGAATACATAAACAAATTGGCGGCTTTAAAAATAGTAAAAACAGTGCGAGAACCCGGGCAGGCCCAGATACTATATTTTGCTGTGATAAAAGCCAAAATGCAGGTCATCTGTAGCCATTATTTACTTCATTTGTTTCAGTTTCGAAAACCGACCAGGGAGCAAAACAAACCAAAACAAGAGGAAACGGTGACTTTGTGAGTCATTTTATGCAATCGACGAAAGGTTTCCAAAAGTGGGTTGCGACAAGGGGGCAGAAGGAGAAAGAAAGAGAGAGCGCGGTGAAAGAAAGTGGGGAGTGTGGAAGAGCGAGAGAGAGGCAGCTTTTCACACTGTGATGCATTTTAATTGCGTGTCTTTGACAAGTTTTGCATTTTCAAGATTTTCTACAGTTATTCACTCAATAATGTTAACCGTGACCACGCAGCGCCCACACTCATATGCCCGCGACCGTACACACACACACACACACACACACACACACACACACATATGGGGCCAATCGCACAATGAAGTTTCACGCTCTCACTCTCGCGTATAATTTTTCTTTGAGACTTTCGGAGTCTTGCCTTGTGGCTTTATTTATGCTATTTGTTGTTTTTTCTGCACAGCTGCTTGTTACATTTCCCATTTCTAGCACTTTTAATGAGTTAACCGCAATGCAATGCTTGTCCGAGTTTAGTAAACAAACAAAATATCCGTTTTAGGTTGCCTTTTTAAATTTACATTTGCTGATTTAGCAGTTTGAAGAGCAATAACAATGCAATACAGCGACGACGTCAAATGTTGAAAACTAACTGAAATGGAATTTCTTATTGCTTACATTTCTCTCCGATTCCAATAAGAAAACCAGCGCACGCACGCGAGCGAGCGAGAGGGCGAATGGGACGAGCCTGAATTCTGACTGGAGTGTGTGACAGTGACGCGTATGCAGCAATGAGCAAGTGCGCAGAGAGAGCGTTCGAGAGAGCGCTCTGTGTACACGTTGTATGTTTGGAGTTGTATTCCCTTTTTCCCGCACGGCCCCCATATAAGACCCTCTCGCTCTGATGCAGCTGTTATGGGGCTGTAAAAGTGCATGTTCTAACTAGAATTCCTATGCGCCAAGGTGTGTGAGTGTGTGTGTGGGTAAACTGGAGAGAACATGCGGATAAGAGATGGGCACTACAGTGGATCTTGGATTTAAAAATCATTGTTTTGAACTTCTTAGTTGTGGCGTTTAAAATGTATAACTTTTAAACTCGGTTCAGCTCAAATCAAATGTGTTGATGATATACGATTTAACAGCGACCATATTATAATAAACTATTCTGGCTAATTTGCAAGATAAATTTGATACTATTAATGAAGGTTCACTGTACTACTCTATGAATAGTGGCAAGAGAACGGTAGAAAATCTCTCAGACTTTGTTGTTTCATGGTTGTGTGGGTCAGAGATAGCCAGAGTTGCATTTTCCTAGTCAGCGATAACGATAATTTGGCCGCCAATATAAAAAGTGATTCAAAAATACTATTAATAGTATGTTTGTTAAAAACATGCTTATTATGTAACATGCGAATATATACATACATATATACAAATTTGTCTTCTCTCAAATTATTTAATTTCATAAATGCGCAATTATCGCATTAAGCAATGAGTCGCCTTAATTAACCAAAAATATAAATGCGCTCATCAGGGCACAAATACCGAAGCGTGGAAATACAGAGATCCACCAAGAACTGACAGCGTTTCTTCAATTAGCCAGAGTGACGTCACACTAAGAGTAGTTGTAGTATTTGTATTCGCTTACGATATTTTGCTGATAAGGGCTCCACTCAGAGAGAAAGTCAGAGAGCGGAAGAGAGTACCGGATAGAGTAGACGGACAGAGAGAGCGTAATGCGGCATTTTCCAGAGAATAGAGAACGTAAAATGCATTGGCAGCAACAAAAACCGGGAAGCAGGAAGAAAACGTGCACACAAACACTGTGCATTAAACAAAAAACGTGAACTACTCCATGGGCTCTGCCATTCAAAAACTAAATTATGCGCCTAATTGACACCGGGTCCCCTTGTTTTCGTTGCTGCTCTTTTTGCCTTTTCCGCTCTGCCCCGCGAGTTTCCCATCCTCTACGAATTGAAGTTCAGGTTCATTGCCTTGCATGTGTGCTGTGTTTATTTTTACAGTTAGATATATTCCATGCCAACAAGGAGGGAACTCTGGGTTTCGAGTTTACCGCCTCCATAATATTTCAAGTTCAAAAGTTATTGGGTGGTGCAGGCAGATTGGTGCTTGGGTTGAGTGCATTTAATGGCCGATGAGCTAAGGTCACGAACATGCAAAGGAATCAAGGAGAACCAACCAAGTCCCGTTACAAGCAACTACAGTCAAACTTTGTAAACTAGAGAAGCGTATTATTTATATGACCTCTATGTAAATTAGGCAGTCGTTAACACTAAATGTATATAATTTTTAAATTAAGTGAAATTTTACCATTTATAATATGATTTTGAAGAAATTTTTCTAAACCGATATAACGCTTAAAAGAAATTGAAAGATTAAATGTAATTATATATATCTCAATAATTAGAGCTCCGATTTGTTAGTTCGATTTGCAGAAAATTAACTGGAGATTAGATGATAATAGGAACTTCTTTGATAATATCAATATGTGACATAAGGCTGTTAAGTGTCCTAAACATTTGTTAAGCAATAAATTTTTTAATAGAGATTCTAACTTCTTGCCCCGAACAATTAAATTAAACAATTAAAAAAAAATGCACTCTTCCACTCTCCACTAAATAAATAATTAATGACAACTAATTGTCAAGTTTGACCAGTTTGACTGTAGTTAAAGGATTGACAGATTTTATATACATATTTAAAATTAAAAACCTTCGACTTACGATTTTGGTTGCTGGCTCCATCTTGGAATTCGGAATCAAACTGGTCCTCCTCGCCTGATCCTCCACGTTTGGTACTGCCCACCAAAGGAACAGCGCCCCCACCGCTTCCGGCGGCAGCATTAGCCTTAATCTTGGCTTGATTGTGAAAGCCGCTAGTGGTAAACTGCGGTGTCTTGAACATGTCATCTGAGACTGGTGATATGGCACCAAAGTGCTCCACAAACACATCATCCTTCTCGTCACCGGCACTCAAATGCGCCTGCTCCTTGGCGGACAGCTTCTGCTCTTGCTCCAATACAACGGTGGAATTCCCTAGTGGCGACACTGGAGAATTACCATCATCGTGGATGGGAGGTCGTCTTAGATTCTGGTGGGTGGGAATCGGCGGCGAGTTTGAAACGAAGGGCTTAGCCAGTGGGTGCTGCTGAGGTGATCTTAGAACTGTGGCCTCCTCCACCCGCATGGAGACATCGACATCCATGGCTTCGAAGTCCTCACCAGCCATGCATTCCTCGGTGGCCTCAACTGCTGGCGATGCATTCTGCTCCAGGCAAAAGGTGCGTCTTGGTTTATCATTTTCCATATTGAAGGTCTTTCGGGATGACGCTTTCTCCTCCTCCGGAGACGGAACTAACGAAAATGTGCGCCGCTGATGCTCAGGGATGGATCCCAACTGTACATCGAAGGTCGCGGAACCCTCCAGGGGAGTACCCTCCGACACGAACTCTGGTGTGGCATCTATCCTGCTGCCGCTGTCGAAGGTTCCATTAAGAGGCGTTGGTGAAACATCGCTCGTGGGCAGAGTTTCGTTGAGATTCTTTGGCTTCGGTGGGCTGGGTTCTGTCACCTGGATGACCACTGGTGATTTGGCGATCACTCCTGCCTCATAGACACTGTGCTTGCGATCTAAGGAAGGTTCTACAACAGCTTCTTCCAAGTAGGTCATCTCCTCCTGCTCGGGTGGAGCATTCGGAGAACGAGGAAAGTGAGATGGGGGCTCTGCGGGTCCTTTGATCGGGAAGCTTGGTGATGTTGGTGCAGAGGTTTTCCCTTTGCTAATGGTAGAGAAACTTTCAACTAGCTCCAAAGACAAAGGAGTTGTAGATCGCCGCTGACCTGGTGCGATTACTGCCACTGGCACGTGATGTTGAACTATATCCCTCACATCCTTCTGGTCATCTGCATCAATATCATCATCAGGTAGGGGCAATTCCCTTAGGGCTAGGAATTCTAATTCCTCAGCAGTTTTTGGACGATGTGTGGGTATTGGCGGAGAAAGCGGTAACTCCTGCCGTTTGGCCTGAAGAGTTGGTACGGGCGGAGAGAGTGGTGGTGCTGCTGGACAGTCTGGTTCTGTAGGCTTTAACTCTGTGCACTTTATAGGTTCGACTGGCTCTGACTCTGGAACAGGCAGTTTTGTTTCCTGTTTCAGTGTAGATTGTTCTAAGGCAGCAGATTCTATTTTAGGTTCTTCAGATTCTGGGAGAAGCAACGTTGAATGCGGTATTTGGGGCTGAATTGGCTCTTGGGTTTGATGATCGGCCGATTGGATCGACTCCAGCTTCTGCGGTTCCATCAACTGTGGTGACGGATTTTCCTGCAGATTCTCATCATCTTTCGGGCTGGGAAGCGAATTTGGCTTTAGTTCAGGCTTCTCAATTTTATCTTCAGCATTTTGTGCCGGTGTCAGAGCTGATGATGTCAACTCCGTTCGATGTGCCGCAGGCTCGGGTACCTTGGGGGTAGGTTCCTGTCCTTTAGTTTTAAATTCTTGATAGATCTCCAACTGTTCCAGGATCTCAAATGATTCGTCCATTTTTTCTTCCTCCCTTTTCTGTTCGCCGTTGGATAATAATGGGTTAACATCAACAATTGGCTGACATTCGCTAACAACAAATTGTTGCTGCAACAACTGATGATCTTCCGAACCGAGGACGTCCTTTAGCATCTCCATGGTCTCGTTAATATCATCCACATCCATAGGTTCATAGCTGAGGTTGTGCCGGCTGACAGCTAACGGGTCGTCAAATGTGTTCTCCAACGTGGCAGCCGAGGTAATAGACAATTGGTGCTCCAACACATCGTTGAGAGCACTGGAATAGGCCTCCAGCTCGGAACGATCCGCCGTGTACCTCTCGCTATGATGCGACAGGCATTCCACAAACACATCTGAGTCAGATTGGTCTGACTTCATTGGGCCTGCCGGAGGAAATAAAACTAAACAAGTTAAAAATATTATATTATTACATCAATAGAATTTGTTCTTACCCTCCATTTCGCTTAGGGGCGCTAATTCTGGGATCTGTGTCTCGTCAAACTCTGGCAGACCACCGAATTTCGTAGCTGCGCCCGCCACATCCAGCTTGGGGCCCAGAGCAGCTGCCAGAGCCTTCTGCTGCTCCATGGTTGATGGCTTGGGAGTGGGCTTCACCGCCAGCGGACTAAGCTGGAAAAACAAACGAGAGTCGCAATTATGTAGGGGCAGAAAATCAAAGAAAATTAATTACAAATTGTATGAATCGCGTGCAACATGATTCGGAGCAACGCGAAAAAAAATCATCATAATCCAAACAATTGGCCATCAAAAAATCAACAACAGAGGATGGTGATGGGGAAGGGAATAATACCGAACAATCGCTTGCAGCAGCTGTTTGTGCATTTAATTAAGAATTGTTGACACTTTGTTTGAGTGAAGAGAAGTGGTAAGGGGCTTGGGCTGACGACAAAAATAGGTTGCATCTGGGCCTTAAGGTGGATTGCCCTTTACCGAATAATTACAGGTATGGTCTGATTTGATTCGTGTTGTATACAACATTATTTTCTAGTACATGTATAACTTATTTTATATATTTCATTTATTACAAGAAATTTTATGTATGGCCTAAGGTTACGATAACTTTAATGCTACAGCGCTTACAATTATTATTAATCTCCTTTGAACGCTTTGGTAAAAGAAACCTGCATCTCATTCCCTACATAGCTAATTCAGTTTATGCCTCCCACATTGTGGCACCCCTCTCACCAAAAGAGAGCACGCTCACATCCCCATCGCAATATCGTTGTCCCAGTCGGTCAACCAACAAGCAAATGTCATTAATTTAAAAGTCAGCCAAGACGTGGGAAATCGGGCACACGAGAGGGAATGGGGCGTCAGGTGGACCGGGGGGACGTGGAACTGGGTCGGTGTCGGCGTCGGCTTTTGTGCAGTGCAAAGAGAAAATCGGAAAATGCGGCGGACTTGATGGGGCCGGCCCGGGTCCGGCGTTTGTTTTCCGTTCATTCTCAGGGCCTTGGTGCAATGTTCTACACGCGGAATTTAATTAGAGCGCATTATAGCACGATGATTGTTGCCGCAAGGTTAAAGTCAGCTAGATTAATAGAGAAAATGGTACAAGAAAAGGGTGCTCCTATGATCTATGATATTGGGAAGAGGACTATCTATACAGGGCACATTATTAAATAATATAAGCTCAACAAATAATAGTCTCACTATAACGTACTTAAATTAAAATGGGATCAAGAAAAGATATGTTTTCGAGATAGTTATAAATTTACGATTGGGATAGATAGATTTAGGATTAAGTAAACTAATCCCCAGTGAGCAATGAGATAAAGAAACAGACAATGCATTCCAAAAATACACATTATGACTGTATAAAAGCAATACTTTGAAACGCAATAATTTGGAAAAACACAAAAACCTGAATATGAAATTTTAAAATAAGTAAAATAAAATTTGCAATTATTTAAGGACTAGTCCCTGGGCAAAATTCAAAATCATCCATATCTTCTCTTTAAAAAATAACCAGGGATAACCGACTTAATCAAAGAAATTTAACAACGCAAAAAAAATATTTAACAAATTTTTTAACGCATTCCACACGCAATCCACACATTGGCAGTGTATTCGGTTGACACTTACCTCGCCACTCATGGCCTGCAAGTGCTCCATTTCATTCGCACTGACTTGGTTTAGATTCAAATTGATATCGCTCAGAAGCTGCTGGATGGTATCCCTACTGGTGCTTGAAGGGGTTGCTAGTGGGTCTTCAATGGGGTCACCTAGGATTAGGTCACTGTGCTGTTTTTCCAACAGCAGCAGATCCTCCGATGCGGAGTCGAGTAAAGTATCCAGATCTTGGGAGTGCGATGGCTTTTCTTGATTGACCGCCAGTGAAGGGTGTTCCTCCGCGGAGCTAATTGCTTCTGTGGCTTCCATAGCCGTTGGCTGTTTGCCACTGGCCATGCTCTTGGGCTTCTTGATGATATTTGCGAGGAAGTCCATAAGGAGATTGCTGATGGAACACTCTACGCACGATTAACTTCCCAGACGCTTCACGGTTCACTCGATTCCAAAAACCGATCGATCGATCGGGTTCTCAGTTGTTCTTTAGTGTTTTGTGACTTTTTTCGGGTTTCGGATTCAGCTATGGCACGGATTTCGACTCGCCTACTGTGGAAATTGTCGACTGTGATTTTCCGCGCTCTGCTCTCGCATTATATATTGAGTAATAAACCGCCGAGATTCTCGAGACCCAACGCCGCGTGCGTTTGTCGCTGGCTCCCGATCTTGTCTGTCTTTGAAATCAATTTAAAAGTATTTTCGTTTTCAATTTGCTTTGCTCCCGCTCAGCATCGCACACACAATAATGCCTCTGCCTAGGGGAGAGACAGTGGCCGACCGGCACAGAGAGCGAGAAAATTCGAATGGCATCCACACGAACGCAATCCGGATAGTTTTTGTGACTATGCGATCGGATCGCCTGTAGCCTAAATTTTCCCCGTTTATCAGCACAAGATCCGCTCTATTTTCAATGTTAGTTTGTTTTTCCCGCTACTTTGGAGGATCTCTTATCACGTTACGAATATAAACTAAGTATATACTGGATATTATTATTAAAAAGTGTTGGTAACTTAATTTTAGACAATTTATTGAATATTATTATTTTTTTACTCATATCTCTTGATATTGAAACCCTTTCTGAAATGTAACAGTTATTTTAAGCATTTTAAAACTGCGACGATTGTTTAACCTTTGAAGGGGTGGAAACCGTTTTAAAAAACATTCGATATAGAAAAACAATTTATATTACTTTAAATGCAACAGTTTATTAACACTTCGAAATGACTTATCGCCACGATAGCTGATCGCTTAGAGTGCGCGTGGGCAAACGATAGCAATTTAATTGATATAACCGCTTAATTGATCCCAAAAACGTGGACCCAGCCACAGACAACCTTCATCGATGAATTGCAGTGAAAAACTGAGAAGCTAGACGAGCCTCAGACTCAACTCAAAGGCAGAAGTGCAAAATGCAAGACACCGCAAAATAAGCCGAAACACTCAGAAAAGGCCAATAGAGAAGGGCTGGGGGGGGAACATGAAAATAGGGCGACCGGCAACACTAATGAATGAAAGTCTTAGTCAAACAGCCCGTACACAGAACGAAAAAAGGATCTATGCAGACAATGGTTATTTGTAGACTAAAACCAGTTCTATTACTTTTTGAGAAGGGTTTGATTGCTTTGACCTAAAGTCTGTAAGAGGCTCCTTCTCCATTTAGAGCATATCCTATATTATTCAAAAATTCAGTTTTAAGTTCTAGCTTCAAATTTGTTCTCTCTCTGTAACTCTTGTGGATGCCAAGTGACATGCAATCCCACTGCAATTGTTGCGCATCACGGGGCACTATCCACAAGTCCACGAGTCGAATCGCATCGAGGAAGTGCTCCACATTGCTCCACGGCTGACTTTGCATATTTCGCTAGAAAAGTCCCGCCAATGTGAAACGAAATATCCCACACGATGGGCAAGGTGGCAAGTGTTGGATGTTAGTTTTAGCGTTAGTCAACCAATGCGTGACAGGTGACAAGATAGCACCAGTTGCACCTGAGTGGAATGAAACCAAGTGCAATCCAGCGATGGGAACACAACACAAACAATAGACGATGCAAGGGACGTTTGAGTGGGGCCATAAATTATAAGTAAGCTTAGCTAAAATATAAACAAAAACATTGTTTTCATGGTGCAAACAAACAATTTAAAACAATACTAATTTTAACTAGCTTTTATTTGATATAAAGAAGCTCAAAAACTTTTGATCAAACAAATTAAAAAACAAAACCAAACAAACAAAAAAAAATGCTACCTTCTGCTCCCTGAAGATTGTATACCCTTGCAGATTTCAATTCGATCACTAATAATTTTAAAGTTTTGTGTTAAATAACAACGAGATTTTTCCTACCTTCATTAGTCACCTATACTTACTATATTTAAAGTTTGGGAGTAACAGTTTTACATTCACAGCTTCGAATTTTCCTCTACATTTAACGACAGTTTCTATGGCACCTATGTACATACATGAATCTCCTCCCGTTTTTTATCAAATTAAATGAGTTTTTTTTAATTTAAGGTATATTTTTTCGAGCGAACTAGTGAAAATTCGAAACAATTGAATACAAACATAGAACGGGATTTTTATATGTTGCACATGGTGTATATAAAATTCAAATACCCTTCTCTACAACACATGGCAAAAATTAAAGAAAGCAAATATAGTGGGGGAAGCGCAGCAGTAAAATGTACTATAAATAGGCGAAAAACAAATGCAGACAACTCTTTGGACAACAATTTGGGGGAGTCTGCAGCTCGATCTCCGGGTGTTCCGTAACGAGCATCGTTGGTGGCAACGGGGAGACTAAATTTGTCAACACAGCCCGGTTTCGGGTGTTCAATGAACTTTACTTGAGGTTGCAGAAACTCGACCGCGTTGTATATAGATTGCAAACATAGAAGTTAGAGCATTAATCTTCTGACCACTGGCTAAACAAAGATGTTTATTAATTTGATTAAAATTGTACAAAATACTCAAAATAATATCACTAAAGAGGCTTCGGATCAAGTGATCCTCATTTCTGTTTTGGCAAAACAAATCGATTCCATAATTTCTTTCAGAGCTATCGATCCCAAATGGATAGATTTATTCCGATCTTGCCGTCTGGATCAAGAACGACTGCATCTGGACAATGAGAAATGTCAAGAGGCCGCCGACCACCATCCCAAGATTTCGAAGATAATATACATATATAGCACTTGTAGATAATCCATTTAATGCAGAAATGTCTAGAATCTGCTTACGGCAGAATACTTCTTATAAACATTAAAAGAAATACGTATAGCGAACTATTGAGTCCGAAAGGTAGCGATTAAATAAGATAAAATTGGTTTTTTTTATAAAGGGTTATTTGTTATTTTTATCGAACATAAAACCGTTTTTATCTTTGAAATTAATGTTCAGTTTTGTGTTTCTTAAATAAAATTCGTATAAATCCACAGAAAAAATTTTGATTTTTATAGGCAATGGCGTGGAAACCCCCGAGTTAATGGATTTTACATTTGGCATACCGGATTCCCTGTTGTGTTGTCCGACTTTATTGGTCGTTTTCCCAGAGAGGATGCTCTCGATTTCTTTGTCTTCCCTGGCTTATTGCCCATTTTTAGGGCTGGAATTAGTAAATGGGATCTGGAAATCAGGATGCCGGAGGAGTTGGATAATGTCCGGCGGCGTACACCGATCAACTGGGGAGCACTCACCGGCGACAGCTGCCACAGAGCTAATAAAAACAACGCGCGCAGATTGTATACATATGTATACAAAGGAAAATAGCAAAAACAGGCTGTGATCGGAGACGTACATGCACATGTACATGTACATAAGTATGTGTACATTAATTGCAGGAGAACGCGGAACACATGCTAGAAACAGAATGTTTGACCAAATCGCACTTGGGCGGTTCCACGAGACACGCCCCAAGCTGATGTATTCCTACTCCACTTACCTTGACGCCGCCATCGTTCTTGTTGATCTCTCGCAGAACTCCGCGAGCGCCGAGCCCCATCGCCAGCCCATTGTCAGCCGCATCGTATTCCATAACTTATATACAGGAGGGCCTCGTTTTCCTTTCGGCCAATTTCACAATGCAGCTGTTTTTCTTATAGTTATCTGCTGGCTAAATCTTATTAATGCGATGTTTGGTTAGGGTGACGCTGATTTGTATGTTGTTTTTGTCTGAAAATGCCGCTACAATTTGAAGAAGCATAATAGTCAGAGTGTGACCGTTCGTTTTTCGGTGGAAATTGTCATTCGCCACTGAAAATATACCAAGTAAATTAAATTAAGGGGTTGCAGTGCAGTCATGTAGAATTCGAGTTTTGTAAATTCGTCTTTTACAAATGGATTGACTTATAAGCCAAGTTGAATACGACTAATTTACTGAATTAATTTATTTAACCTTTATGGTCATTTATTTAGACATATAGGGAACGAACCAAACAAAATCATACGCTAGATTTTAAACAAAAACCCAGCCGCAAGATATGGATTTTTTATTCACCTCTATAATCTTTTAATATTTTTACTACTGGACCTTTCATTTAGCAATCCTAAACGTTGATGTATGCGAACTCTGTAGCAACATTTCAGTCATTTAGTCGACCTCAGAGCCCTTACATCGAAATTCCAAAAAAGTAATTAGTATGTAACACCTGTTTTCAGCTGCCGATATTTTCTTTCAGTCGTACAGTGAATACTATGAATATTTTTACACAGCGTTGCACAACTCCCGAAAGTAGCATTCACGCCTTTCTCTTCCGTAAGAAATACATAGTGTGAATAAAACATATTTTTATTCAGTATTTTCATCATTTTTGTATACATTGAATGCATTTTTGCATCTTATTTCATTATACATACAGTGTTTGCGCCTGCGAGAAACATTTTATTAAAACGCAATTTTGTGTAGTTGCTGTCTCGAAAAGTAAACCAGTATGGGCAGAAATAATTTTACCCGAGCTGGGATATCTGCCCAAACGTCGATGGACGTAACTGGTACCAGCGGCTGGTATGGAGGGAACCAATCCTCTCTGCGTTTTGTCAGTGCTCACAACTCTGCTATGACGGCAGCTGGTTACAACGCCATTGCCACAACGACATCGCAACACCATCTTGCAAGTGCCTTCATCAAGACAGAGGTTGAAACAAATGACGAAAGTTCGCCGAACCCAAGCACCAGCTCCCAGCGAAGGGATGGGCCGAGGCGTTCAAGCGAGGGGATGAAGGCGAAGGCGCAGTACAAGGCGGCCCTCAAGATCCAATCACGGCTCCAGGACAGAGTTGATCTTTCTGTAGAGGAAAGGGAATCGTTGGCCTGGGCCGAGAAAAGGATCGAGGAGAGCAGGCTGCACTTCGCCAATATTCCGAACATGAAATCCACGAGCGGGTTCGCAAACAAGGTGGAGGAGATGTTTGCCAACAAAAAGCAACGCTCCGGCGATATGGGCGGTCCGGTGAACAAGCGGCAACGCGAGCCCAGGGATGCGGGACCTTCACCCATAGCGAGCGGTCCGGCAAGCAAGCGGCAACGCGAGCCCAGGGATGCGGGCCCCTCAACCATAGCGAGCGGTCCGCCAAGGAAGCGGCAACGCGAGCCCAGGGATGCGGGCCCCTCAACCACAGCGAGCGGTCCGGCAAGCAAGTGGCATCGCGGGCCAAAGAATGCAGAACCGCCGCCAATAGCGAGGAAGCCTAACAGAAGGGCGGAACCGAGGGAAAGTCAGGTGCATAGGCAAAACCTGATCGTGGCGCTCATTGACCGTAGTGACGAAAACGGCCAGATGACTGAGGAGCGGTGGAAGACTGTGAACGCACGGCTCGTAAAATGTCTATTCGCACAGATGGAGGGAGACCCCAATGCTCCCATGCCTACGTTTGATGGTGCCGGGTGGCTGAATGGGGTAAAAATCCTGAAGTGCATGGACGTCCCAACTTTGAAGTGGCTGACGCAAACGGTCTACGAATTGGAACCGCTGTGGGAAGGGGCCGAACTGCAGGTGGTGAACAGGTATTTAATACCCTCCAAACCGAAGGCAAAGGTACTCTTTCCCATCGCGGTTCAAAAAGACCACGCACTAAAACTGCTACAGCGACAAAACCCAGATGTTCCAACGGCAGACTGGAAGATTCTGCACCTCGCGAACCCACAGAAAGAGGGGGGTCAGAGTGCGATACTCCAGATAAACAAGGAGGCGGAGGACATTCTATATCCCAGATACGGAAAGATGGCGTGGGGCATGGGTTGTGTATACCTGCGCCTTAAAAAGCGCCACCCCGGTGACATGGATGCGCACACCTTGCAGGCAGGCGAGGTGGAGATGGACCTAGGTCTGAACAACACAGTGACGCTGAACGAATCGGACGCGGAGGAAGATGACCTAGCAATGTTTGAAATCATGTCGGGTAGAGGTGTACACAGCACCTATGACACTTAGGTTGCTGCAGTTCTACCTCCATAATTCAAAAATGCATCTGTGGAACTCCTTATTGCCACGGAGCAAGGATCCGTGGACACAACTTTAGTCTACGAGCCCGGAGTTTGCATCGGGAAATGCTATGGCCAGTAAGAACTACAAACCTACAACCCATTTTACCCTCCATCGGGCAACGCTATGGACAGAACCTCCGAACTCGATCGAGATGGTCTCCACGCTAGCCTTATATCTTATTACAGCTCTGGTGATGCTAAAAAGCGAGAAGAAGCGGCTCCAGGTAAGTTCTTGCTGTATGGCAGAGGACAACTTAAAAGCCTGGTAAAAAACAGCCCTTAAGATCAGCTCGTGGGTACAGGCCTGAGAACGGCAGTGAGCCACCGGAACAACATGGCCTATAGAAGGACGCCGAGACACCCGATTCGTTAAATGTCTATGTCTTAAATCCTTAATATAAGTATTATTATAAAAATAAAATGATCTAGATTTAGGTAATTTTGAAACAGGACAATATTTATATATCATCTCAAACTTATTTTCAGTTCTTAATCTTTTTCAGTTGAAATATAAATTTTGTTTGTTCTTAAAATTGTTATATATTTATTTTTATATACTGCTGTTTTAAGAAATGAGGGTTCAAATTGCAATGCTGTCAAATGTTTTGGGGGACAACATACTTTTTCTTAAAAGTATTTAATTATTTCAATTTGATAAATAACTCAAATAAACATAATGTTTTTAAAAGGGGGACCGACCCATTTGGGCTTGTTGAATTGGATGAAAGCCTATAATAATTATTTGTTTCCATTTGATCAGCATAGAACAACTAAATTTTTGTACATTTGGTGGGTTATATAATTGTAACAAGAAGTTTGCAATGGATTGAAGGAGATTTCCGGCCAATAATACCTATATAAGGTATGCGGAATGAAATCCGAACAAAAACATAGAACGTTCGACGTAATCGCGGTAATATTTCTGAGAACAGCAGAGCGTTGAAATTAGATTTGCACACATTGTGCAATAACCCATCTCAGCCAAAAACTTTTTCATTACTTTTCGGCTATGGGCTTCAAAAAAGGGTTTATTCATAAAGTTATTTCTGATATTTAGAGTGGAAAAAAAAGTTTGCCAACAAATGGTACACGAAAATCTAAATAGATTAAAGTAAATAACAATACCAAATAAATAATAATTAATAAAAATCATAAGAAAATTGTAAGTTGGTCCGAATTGAAAACAAGAAAGGAGGCCAAATTCGGCACGCCAAAGTTTGTATACCCATGCAGATGGAAATTCGATCACTAGGAGTCAATGCAGTATAAATTATATATAATTATGTTAAAAAAAATACAAGATAGAACTTCTATGACTAGGAATCCATACAATATAAATTATATATATTTGTGTTAAAAAACAATGACATATTATATTTGCAGTTTTACATTCACAGATTTGCATTTTTCATCTAAATCGATCGTTTGTATGGCACCGATTTTCATAAAATTTGACACAAAACTTAAAACTTATATAAAATGGCTATATCTCAAATTTGATGAAAATCTGTTGAAAACTGCAAAAGTTAATATTTTTAATTGTATTAATTACTCGATCGTTCCTATGGGAGCTATATGATATACATAGTAGTCCAAATTTCCTTAAATTTTACACAAAAGTGTAGATTAATATAAAATAGCTATCTCAAATTTGATGAAAATCCTTTGAAAACTGAAAATGTTATAATTTTTAATTGAATTAATGTCTCGACCGTTCCAATGGGAGCTATATGATATAGTAGTCCGATTTTCATAAAATTGTACACAAAATTGTAAAGTAATAAAAAAAAGTATATCTCAAATTTGATCAAATTCTGTTGAAAACTGAAAATGTTATAATTTTTTTTTGTAAAAATTTTTTTATCATTCCTATGGCAGCTATATGAAATTGTCGTCCGATCCGGCCCGTTCCAATATATATTCGAGTGAGAGTATATAGAAGGCTAACTACAAAGTTTTATTCAGATAGCTTCAAAACTGACGGACGGACGATATATATACATACATATATATTCTTGATTAGCATCAACAATGTAGTCGATTTAGCCATATCAGTCCGTCCGTCTGTCCGTAAGGAAGTCTCTCAGTTTTGAAGAAATCTGAATAAAAGCAAAGATTCTTGCCAAAACCACACGAAGAATTTAACTGATTAACAATATTATATATCCATTTCTGACACCTCTTGCAGTTCGGTAAATCTTTTAAACAATCAAGTACCTTAAAATTAAAACGATCAATAAGTTTCCTTGTTTTTTTTTTTATGGGGGGATGCTTTATTAGAAAAATATTGCTCTTTTGCCATGCATAACATTTTCTTTCATATAGTAACCATTATCAGATAACATTCAACGAGTTGCCAAGCGTATTCACTAGGCAAAGTTGCAACTTTTAAAATATATGTACTTTTATATGCATAATTAATAATTAGACCTGAAACGCTACTAATTGATTTATATTAAAATTAGCTTGGTAATTGATAATTGTTAATTCATAATACATAATGGTAATAAAGTAATTAATAGTTACTCTAAAATTATTGATTTCCTCTATGCCCCTTGCAATTCATTATTTAGATGTCGAGAAAGGTAATTAATTGAAGTTTTCTATAATATTTAATTATTGTGTGACTACTCTTATATGTATGTCTTTTCATGAAATTCTCTCCAGGTGTTTACAACACAATCACTAAAATGTGGAACCGCAGGCCTTTAGAAGGATCAACCGCCAATAGTTGGCATTTCTATTAAATGGGTTCTACATGAGGTTCGATTCGGTTCGGTTCGGATCGGTTTTGGTTTAATTGTGACTGCGTAATACTGGGCTTGTCTCTCGGGGCGTGTTCCACATTCGACCGACGTACTAGGCTTATGAGACTACTTTTTATGGCTGCGCTGAAGCTAAACCCAGATTCATGTGTGTTTATGGCCTTCCGGGGATTAACTAAACTTTAAAACTATGCCCTAATGCCCTAGATTTAATGAAAAATATACATATATAGGTAATTAGTGTTATATTTTTGGGCTGCCTTTGCGAGCGTCTTTTTCCGTTTAATCGGATTTGGTTAGGGACTCTTCTGCCCAAAGATCTAAGCTTCAGAGTTGACTACTAAAAAATGTTGGTATTTTTTTTTTACCTAGGGTGCCTAACATATTCCTCATTTGAGCACTTTTATTTTGGGGACTAGGGTAAAGTTGAGCTCCTACTTTTTAAGTGTGCGAAAAGAGCTAGGTCTGCCTCGGACTTCCCCTCAAAAAAGTTTGCTAGTGTGCGTTACAAAAGGAGGCGCCCCTTACGTAATAAAGGGGCTTTATAAGTATATATAGTGTATATCAAATTTGTAGACTGTAGTTTACAAGTCACAGCACCACCAAAGTGAACAAAACCCAAGGTTCTAACTGTCTGCACTGCATTAGCTTAATTTTGAACAGCTGCTTCTACAATTAAACATTAGAACTATGTTCCTAAATCCTATCAAGCTCTACATAGGCAAGGCTCGAGAATGGTAAGTTAGTATCTCGAGACCTCCCCCGTGCGAAAGCAAGTACTTCTCCAAGCTAACATCGCTTTTAAGCAACTGTTCTGTCAATCCCATCCGTTGTTAAACAGCTTTTTTCTGCGCAACCTAATCTCGCGTTGGAGCAGATCACATTGGTGGGCCATCCTCGTTTATCTTGGTCGTCCAAATGCCGGGCATCAGTTGAGGAGGTAGATTTGATTGCGGCGTGGTCAGTTTCCTAATGGTGCTGTTCGCATGGATGGTTGGCTTCGAGCTGGGCGTGTAGCCCTTGTTGTCCATGCCGTCGATGATGGTGAACTGGGAGGCCACATTTTGTGCACTCTGGGCAGCCGGCGACGCGGGTCTTGAGATGGGATGTGTCCTTGGGCTGCTGATCAAGGCGGTGCAGAATCCGCCCCAGATGGCCAGCGAGGCAAAGGCCGTCTGGGGAATGAGTTGGCCCAGGACCACTGTGGACCCAATAAAGGGAGCTCCTAGCAGCCAAAAACGAGCCCAGCAGATGGTCGAGAAGGCGGTGATTTTCTTTTTATCATCAGAGACCAGTTCCACAGTGCAGGTAGTCAGGATGCTGAGCGTCGTCGAGATGGCCATTTTGGACACCATTGCCGAGCACATGAGCAGGGCCACATTCAGGTCTACTCCGATCACACTCTGCTTGGGGACCAACCAGCCGCAGTAGGCAATACATCCCGCCACAATGTTGAAGAGCCCCGTCCACAGCCACTTGCGGGTGGTCTTCAGGATCAGGAAGAGGCCAATGAACGTGCCCACCATCTCGCTGAAGCCCGCGATGAAGGTGTTGATGTACAGGTGATCGCGGCTGAAGGAGCGTATGTTGAGCAGCATGCCGTAGTAGACGACGATGTAGAGCGACCAGGCCAGGTGCACGCACACCATGTGCCGCACCGCACGCTCACCCTTCCACATAGACCACCACCCACTCGGCGGCGGGGCGTCCATCGCCGTCTGTGCCTGCAGCTCCAGCTGCTGGTCGATGTCGTGGGGCAGGTTGTAGCGCGTTCCATTCACCTCGGCGCACTCTAGCAAGATCTTCTTGGCTTCCTGCACCCTACCCCGGGCGATAAGCCAGCGTGGCGAGTCGGGAATCCACCTAAAAAATTTAGTTCAGGAAACGACCCTATTAAAACTACAAGCCTTGGATGCTTTTTTTGATTACTCACTGCCATAGGTAGATGAGGATCACCGTGGGCCATGAGATGGCCATGTAGAGATGCGACCAACTGGACCAGAAGCTGGCCACTCCGGGCAGCATCATCACCCCAATAGACCAGAACTGCTCGAAGAGTGTGGAGACGCAGGTTTTATACTTCCCACCCGTTATGTCGGCCACTGTTGGGGAAGAGGAATTGGAGTATCCATTAGCTTCTGTCCTTTAAGCACCATATATGGTAAGTACTTACTGATCTGGCCACCTGCGGTGTACATCTGGGCACAGCAGACGGCGGAGAGGCACCGGAAGAAGACATGCAGCTCGTAGGAGGCAACATGGCCCGTTAGGTTTCCACAGAAGATCTGTGTGATCATGCCAAAGAGCATCACATTTCGGGGACTGAAACTGGAGTGGAAAGATGTAATAAATAAATAACCAAGAGAACATTCTACTCCTCTCAAGTGCAACTCACTATTTAAGCAGCTGATTGGCCAGAATGCCCCCAGTGAGCACACCGAAGAGATGGAAGAACTGTGTGACTGAGACGAGGATGTCCCGAGAGCAGACGAGATCGTACTGGGTCACCACGGAATGGTAGTCGGATTCGTGCTGAAACTCGGTGCAGGGAATCACATTGGAGTTGCGGTGCAGGGGCTTCTCCCACACCCGCGGCTCCTGCTCTCTGTTCTCGTAGTTGTAGTAATGATGGGCGTGCTCCTGGGCATCCTGGTACACATTGCAAAAGTCGATGGAGAACTCCTGATCGTCGCTCTCCTCCTTTTGCGGATGGGAAACCTTGATCCACTGCGTCTGGTTCTGGGCTCCGATCGTGTTTGGTGGTTTGCAGAAGAACTCCCCGTGTCGGGGTGCCGGCGCCGTGAAAATGATGCAGGCCATGAACCAGGAGGAGGGGATCTTGCAAAGAAAGATCAGGAGCACAGTCCGTAGCTGCCATTTGCCCCAGGGGCCAGTGATGCGACCCACTGCATCCACTTTAGTCTGCATCTTGGTATTTGGTCTCGCTGACTTCCCTTCTAGACGGGCAAAGGTGTCGTTGGGATACAGCTGATATTCGTGCTGGTGCTTGTGGCTGGGAGTGCTGCTGGACAGGTGAGAATAGAATCCTCCCTCGTTGATGTTATTGTTGTTATTGTTGCTGGTGCTACTGCTGTTGTTGTTCGCCTCTCCTTGCGGACTCTCGACGTGGTCACAAGGCAGGGAATTCGGACAACTGGTCAGCGAGCTGCGACGACGACACTCGTTGGAAGCGGGTGGCGGCGGATGCTGGTGCGGATGCTGGTGCTGATGCTGATGAGCTGGCACGAGTTCGTGGTCGCCTGCTAAGGTGCTGTACTGGTGGGGTGACCTACTGGCTGATATGTGCGAGGAACTCTGGACTCGAGTGGGCGATGGCTCGAGGTCGTCCTTCAGGGGCAGCAGGGGGGATTCTGCCTGTGTGGGCCGAAAAGAGAGAAAACATGGCAATTAGAATTTAAATTAAGGCTAATTGTAAAGGTACATGGCTGGAATAATAAGCATTAACTTAAATCAAATCCTCTTAATCTGTGAAAGTATTTTTATAGGTACATAGCCCGAATCACATTTAAAGGAAGTTAATACAATTTATTAGTTCTTATCTCTTGCTTGTGCCATTGCTATCCAGTCAAAAGGACAACTCAGTGGCATTCCTCCGATCATCCCCCACTGTCCTTGGACACTCAAGTGCAGACTGCATCGTATGGGACTTGGGTAGTGTCGCCCACTCACATGGCTCACTTGGCGTATCCCCGATTGCATTTCCAGGATATAATGAACATAAATTGCACAACCAAGTGGCCTGCGTCACTTTCTTTCTTGGCCCTCTCTTAAAGTAATTTGAAATCCCAGGAAAGCCGCAATGGTAATTGAAGAAGCTATTTATCCTTGTGCTTACATATATTTTTAAATGTAACATCTCCAGGCTTATCCTTGGGCCATGAACTTTAAGAGGGGTAATATGTACATCGCATCTGTCATCGCAAATATTACTAATACGCCATATGCGTACATATTCCTGAACTAAGTAACTAGTTTGTGGTATGTTAATTTTAGCTTTATTTGCATGGACCTTAATGTCACCCATATGACCACAGAATGTAATTGCCTTTGGGCACGAATTCTTTTAAATAACTGGTCAAAATATCAAACCTTTTCGTTCCACTTTAAGGAAGCACGTGTAATTAAACATTAACTTTAAATATTAATAAAATATATGCACATCGCATTAGGTCTACATTTTTTAAGCCAAATAAAAACATTATTTTTTCTTAATTAGGTTTCTCTAATTAACCATCCTCATATATCTAAGCAGCAGAAAAACACAGAGCAAGCGAAAAAATTAAAACAAAAACTCGGCAACAGTTTACGACTTCTCATTTGGTTTCAGCATTTTTGGGTTGACAAATGTCCCTGGAGTCGGAAAAAAAAACAGCGGCAGACGCCCAGCTAAACAAGCCAAAACACCTCCTTTCCCCCACTCGGTAGTCTTATTCAGATGTTCTTGGCCAACAATTGCAAACAATTGCGTTGGCTCAGTGGGTTTTTGTTTTGTTCCGCCGCTGGGCCATCTTTTTTTGACTGTCGCATTTGTCGTCATTAAAGTTTTGTTTTTCGTGTGCTGCCTCGTTTAATGGGATCTAATATATGCGGGTTGTTTACTGGAAAACGGAGACCCACACACAGGGACTTTGAAAATCGAAAGTCCCGAAGCAACCATTAGGTGTGACCTTCAAAGGAATGCAGGCGAAGGCGAAACCTGAGAAGGGGAAAGGATCTGAATTGGGTTTCATGCATAATGCATTAATCCGCGGATTCTTTAGCGCCGATTGGTGGCATGGCATAAATTTTGCAAAGCGGGAAATTTGCAAAGGAAAAACCACCAAATCGGAGTGGAAAAAACATCAACAGAACGAGAAAAATAACTTTGATTTTCGGTCTGAAGGTCGTTCCATTGTCAGGAGCGATTTCCCAAGGATTCGCTAAGCCCGACGCCGGTAAGTATGCAATCATTTTATTAGTTCTCTGGGTCCGACCGCGTGTTTCTAGTTTTATGCGTCGCCTAAATGAATTCGTTTCCATATCTCTTCGCTTTATTCTTGTCTTTTCGGGTCTTATTTTCGTTTTGCTGACTGCCAGCAGTTGTGCAAATATCGCCAAGGTTAATGCCGATTGCCTTCGCTTGTTGTTTTATATCGGTTTTACGTTGGGAAAGGCTTGGAGAGGGAAAATTGAATTTTATGCGTCACGTGACAAATGGTTGAAAATACTGCCTCTTAAGGTGATTCACTTATATAGTTAAGGGCATTGTTTACGTAGCTCATGCTTGAAGGACTGGAAGGTGTTCTTGACTGCATATTTTACATGTTTTACTTAAACTTTAAAGAAAACATTGTTTCACTTTGACTTTGTTCAAATACCCAACCAGGACTTTGCCTAAGCCTCTTAGGAACCCATTTAAATTTTATATTTAATAATACTCAATTGAAAACCCACAGGAATTTATATCTGCCGGCCCCGAATGTGTTTCGTAAAAGTTTTGTTTTTTGAAATTCCAAAAAAAAGGAAACAAAAAAGTGCCGAAGTTTTCATATTCTTTCCCACGGAAATTTAAATAAGAAGAAATTGGAAATATTTATTCTGAAAGTATTAAGTTTCACGAAGAAATTCCCATCTGATTACACCTTAAATTTTAAAACTAAGCTATAAAAGCACAAAAATTACCTTTATAGACGGTGTTCAATGTTCAACTATTTGAAAAAAATCCGTTCCCAAGAGTATCAAGAGCCGATGCGTGGTAACAAATTTTTTAATAAAGCACAAAGCCCCCGAAATCCAGCTATAAATTATTCATAAGTCGCTGCCGCACGGCTGACTGGGGACAGGATGCGGAGCACAGGAGCATCTCCTCCTTGTCAGTGGTCGACGACTGATGGAGGGTCTTAAAGCCCTGTCCGGATTGCCGGCTCAGCTCCCTCGGTCATAATTAAAGCAATTTTCTTACAGTCAGATTGATACTTTGCTTGGCTGCTTTAATTAGCTGTCAAGCTGGAAAATTTGTTGCCCACAACCTACTCCAATTATCTGCCCGAAGCGGAGCATTTAGCTGGGTGACTTGCTCTGCAAATCATTTTTATTCCCGACCGGAAACAATTGCCGCCGCTACATTCCTTTATATAGTCCCCATGGGAGTAGAGCGTCCTTAATATTTCATTAACGCATTTATTGCTCTTCATAATTCAATCGGAAGTGTTTCCCTGCGGAAGGAGCTCGCTTGGCGGTGCATATAGGACATGGAAATTGATTGTTTATCGGAAGAAAGGAGCAGACTTCTTGCCATTTGGGCATATAGTACATATGGTGTGTCGGGGTCCATTGTATGCCGAGAGGGAAAATTTTGTAATTGAAACCGAGGCGAGGAAGGAAAAGCTCTTTGGCTTCAGTGCTGGAAATATGAGTTACACATTCGAGTGGGAGGCATAATGAGAGAAGTATTCAAAGAAAATATTGTGTAAGAAAATATTGTGTAGGGATGCCAGCAAATGCCAGAGGTTGTTAAATAAAATTAAGGTAATTGGTTGGACTCTTAAAATTTTTATGAATTGGTTGAACAACTTGAAAACCTTGAAAAAATCAAATGATTGCGTAAAGAATGTTGAATATCTACAAGTTCTTTTAATTTTAATTATTATTAGTATTATTGATGATATTATTAATGAAGAAGTATGCTAAACCTTTAGTCGGTCAGGTAGTGTTAAGTCTTTAATATTAAATATTAATATATTATTAATATTTAATATTAATATTAAGTCTTTAATATTAAAATTCAGCTTCATCCAACTTTATATAAGTAACTTTTTTAATATTTCCGCATTTTGCAACGTGAGACAAACATTTTAAAAGTTAATTAACACAAGTTTGCGTTCTTGTTTGTAAAGCAACAAATTCATAACCAAACGATCTTTGCCAGTAATTAGAATCAACCTGCTAGACAATAGACAAATAATTAAATTCAATGGTTACACTTGCACTAGCACTGCTTGGTAATCACATGAAATCTCTCTTGACAGCAGCAAAACAAGCCAAAGGAAAAGCACTTTCCACACTTCTGAGACGGTGTGTATCGCTTACCCATTAGCCAGGCCTAATGATTAATTAATTGTTTGGCCTAACAATCTTCAGGTAACGACAACACCCCCAGCTGCCATGACTTTTCCTCTCTCACTCTCCCTCGACAACAAAGGCACACAAAGTTGCAACTGAAGTATTTTCTTTGTTGCGAGGAAAAGTTGGAAAAATACATACATAGGTGACGACGGTGGTGGGTGGGGTGACAACAATGGACGCCAAAGTTAATTGGAGCAATGCCAGGGCGAGAGTGTTTCCTGCTCCGGTTTGCCGTTGCTGCCCTCTGGCAAACAGGCAACAGAGTGGCCACGACGGATGCGGGACAGGTGGAGAGGCTGATGTATTATTCGCTGTTTTTGCTGGTAAGTGAAAATCCCTGGCAAAAGCTGTTGACATCCAGCTGCTGAGGCGAGTTAATGTGCTTATTTCCGACGCTCCTGCTGCTGGCTGAATATTGTTTATGCTTCAATAAATTCTCCCCCAGTACAAGGATTAGGGCATAACATTGTGTTAATTTCGGGAAAGCATGAGGAAAGGTAAGGGATGACAAATCTCAATTAAAGTATAAATGTTGTTCTTCTTATAACACGGCCAGGAAAATTCTACTAATTTTCCCAACGTAAAAACTTGTGGTTATTTAGCTTGTAATGGCTCCTGTCAAACCTCGTTAAAGGTTATATAATTACCGAATTAGTTTAGCAAAAGTTTTTCCCAAAAGGAGATGACAAAATGCCGTGTAATTAAATTGCCTCAAAATAGATTCTCACTCAATACTTAGCGGCCAAGGACCAATTATTTTGGCTTTCAAGACATGCGATGTGGTGGCCCGACATCCTCCCAACTTGTTGCTGGCCCAACTAGGCGGCCAATACTTATGAGCCATTCGAGTTAGCCCCGTCACGATATCGTGGCCAGACGTGGGCCCAGACGAAAGCGAGCATAAATATTTGATTAGTTCCAACTCGTAGCTTGACCCCCGAGTGGCCGCAATGTGTTGGCGATAATTTACAAAAAATCCGGGCTATATTGCCCACTTGGCTGTCTGTCACGAAAGTATCATATATATTTATGTGTGTGTAGGGTATATACTATATGTACAATGATGGATGAAACCATCTCACTCTGACACGTGTATGCAAATGTCTTCGATGGCGTTTGGAGAGTCATAAACATTCGCATGCTCCCAACTGTCGAAACAATTTGGCGCAGCATGGCGTATACGTAATGTACTGCAGATTGTTTTTATGCCCTCCATCGCATAGAGAATGCGTGGGTCCTGCTGCCAATGGGTGCGGTAAGTGTTTTGGTTATGGCACATTGAAGGATCGAAGGATTCAAGGAGCTTCTTAAGGGGGGCCTAGCCACCGCCACCAACTGGGAAAGTGTTAACTCAACAAAGTTTTATCGGGGCTATAAAAGCTGACTTCATATACTACTACTACTACTACTAAATGTATGTATTTATGTATATGTACCAACATCACTCTTTAATTATCTCCTTAATTGTTTTGTTTATTGCCTGGAACATAAACTGTTTTAATGATCTCCAACTAAGTCGGCGTCGCCTACTGTTTAGTCAAGTGTTTTCCATCAGTTTCATTCATTGCCGAAAGAATAGTGGTCCCAAAAAGCGCCAAGTAAATAAATAATAGAGGCCAACGTCAAGGTAACAAACGAAATTTGCGTAGAACATTTATGTGCCGAACGATGACACCAGAAATCATTTCTCAATGTTATGAAAATTGTATTTGTCAAAGCAGCAAGCGGAAGGGTCGACAAAACACATAAGTGACAGGAAAATTCTATTTCATTTTTTCGCAGACGCAATGACTATAATTTAAAGGGGCTTTCCCTTTTTTATTTTTCCCTTTTCCTTTTTGCAATTAACTTGAAAGTGAAAGGAAGCAGTCTTGTTCCAATCCCACCAACACCAACACCAACACCACCAATTTCTGGCCAGGATTTATGACTTGCCGCCTTCTTCGACTTTCTTTCCTCTGATTTATGTGTCCCAGCAATTGAAACTGACAACTCTCCCACTGCAAACTCATGTGGGGCAGGTCGTAGTCAGGGCTTTACTCCGCGGCATTCAGATGAAAGTCGAATGGGCTCACGATGGAGGGAGCCTGAAATTATGGACTTTGCCTTTGATTCGAACGGAATTGCCCGCATTCTCGGGATGCTTAGATGAAGGATATGCATATATTATGCGAGCGAGTGAATTCTTTATGCGTCCGTTCTTTTCCATCTCAGCAACGTTTCAATTGCTCGGAAAGCTTTTCTCTGTTTGTCTCCGTTTTCCTTCTGTATCTGTCTCTGAGATTTTTTGGGGATTTCCACGGATTTAGGTGGGGTAGGTTTGGTGACAGGGAAAATCAGATTTTGACAGACGAATAAACACCTAACGAGAGACGACACACGCACAGAATTTAGAGTGATTTTTATGTTACTTTGTATTTTGTTCTTTTTAGAGAAATATCGAGGATAAATATTCAGAAAAGTATACTCATTGGGAATTGAATTTTCCTCCTAGCTTTAGTAAATATTTTCCTCGCATTCTTGATGGGCTTATGGCAATCTATAGCATATATGTAATTTCGGATTTCGGTTGGCAGTCAATTGCATTACGAATCAGACAGAAACACATTTCATAAAATAGCAGATGCTTATTATAACCTTTTGGTAGGCACAGTGGACACTGAGTTATAATATACTCTCTTTAAATGAACTTCAGAAAACTCTCTATAATACATTTAATAAAGAAAACAAATTCATTACGACATAAAGCACATAATTGGTTTTGATGGAATACCCTTAGGCTTGGCATTATTTAAACATTAATTAGTGAGTAAATGAATCACATTTGCCAAGATGTCCCGAAATTATGATAGATTTCAGCCACAGTGCCCGTAGGCCACATCTGCAATTTCCCTTTTGGCCACCGACTAAGCAGATAAATGGAAATTGTGCCTCCATCTGAGGTCTGCCACTAAGCGGCTTAGGAAAACAACAGGACCATATACTTACTACTCGTATTCGTATTCGTATGCGTGTGTGTGTCTGCGAGGTGAACCCCCGCAGAACATAAACATAAATAGGCCTGGACCATCAAATTTAGTTGGCCTTGGCCACCAACTTGCCTGCTGCTGCTGTTTGGCCTGCCGCAGTCAATCGCCTTGCCTTAATCGCAATCTGTCACAAAACAGCCCCAGAATAAACCCAACCGAGGACGTAGTAGTCCTGCGGCCAAGGCACCCTTAAATGCGGAATCAAACATTCGAGGACGGTAGTCAGGCTCAGGGATTTGCAGAGACAGAGGGAAATGTGGAAAGCAAATTGCAGGCGCAGGAACTGGCTTGCTTATCGTTTGTAATGAGACAGCGTTCGGTTCGGGGAAAATATTAAAATTGAATTTTCATTTTGCCGCCTTAAGGTTCCCGGAAGAAGAACGCTTCACACTTGAGTGCGCGGCGTAAACAATTTATAGCAGAGAAAACAGAAGCCTTCAAAATTACGAAAAACAAAGGACAAAGGAAGTTCGCTTTTCCTAGGCTTGATTATGGTAATATTTTCTTCTAAATATGTTTACTATATAATCTTAGGCTAATATGCTGGCAGAATAATTGCTAGGGGAACCTAGGATATTTTATGATATTCATTTATCCAAGGCATCCTCATAAGAATAATAAATATTCGCTAATAAATTGAATTATCATATTCGCCAAAGTAATTGCTTGGCGCAGCAGAAATGTATGCTACATAAAACATAATGACACATTATTACAGTTACAAGTGAGAGGAGCCATATTGTCTGCTATATCATCCCCGCGTTCACTTGAATTTTAATGCCCTTTTCACACCCGGCCATTGCCATGTTGCATTTTCCCCCACTCTGGGTGCTTCCGCTTCGGATGCCTGACAGTTTAATTGCCCGGGGAGCCACCCACAGAGCCGGCCGTCCCACTCGTCAAGGCCGCCCTCCCAATCAGACCCACTCACTGGTTGTTTCCTCACTTTTATTTACACAATTGTCTTGTCTTTTGTTTGGGGCTCTCATCTGGTTTCCGTTTCGGTGTTTTTTTTTGTTTCCCTACGTCGTTTCGGGTGTAATTGCTTTGAGTACTTGGTCTTAATAGCGTGCGCCATTTTTGTTTGCTCAGTTCGTTGCCAAAAATAAAAATAAATCGTCAGAGCAGCAAAGGGTTCTGAACCTTAAAGAGGTCTTTAAACTAGACCTGAACTTGAGAAAAAGGTCACAAGAAATTATCCATCCTTATTTAGTGGCTGAGAGGCTGAGGAAATCTTTTGACTGATTTTTGCCTCGCTAGGCGTTTTAATTAAATTTCTGCTTACTCTCCCATATAGTTCGGAAGCTGTTTTCATTTTCAGCAGCTTTAACAGCTGGCTGGGCGATTCAAGTTACCAACAATTCTGCTGATTAGTGGTAAAACGACTCGTAACAGGCCGAGCGGGGAGGACGGAAAAGTTTCTGGTCCATAAATATCGAGTAAATCTCGAGCCGCTCAAAGCAAAAAGTTCTCCCCAAGATGAAATTGAAAAGCGATTATCGCATCTGAGGCACTTGAAAACTTTATGAGTGCTCTTGTTTACCTTGCCTGGCGAGTTTTATGACACTTTTCAGCCAACTGCCCCGCCATTAAGTCGTTCAATGCCCTTGACCCGAGGCACTTACCTTCCCCAACGTTCTCCCTTGCCCTATTTATTGAGCTCTCGAGTTCGCCGCACTTAGGCACAAAGTTCGAGGCACTTTACTAATGCAAATGAGACAATCTCGAGGGGTCCTCGACTTCTCTGGACTCGAGCCCGGGCTTAAAACCAATTAAAATCCTGCCAAGAGAACAGCCCCTAAGTCCCTCTTTGCTTATCAATTTTAATAAATAATCAACGATTTTTTGGTCCTCAACGGTTAAGCGGCATCCTTTTTTTTACATTGTTCCCTTTGACCTTGGCGGCCCTGTAGTGGTCAGTTCTCAATCGGACACAGTCTGGAAAGAGGGTTAATGCCCACCCCGAAAACCCAGAGCCCTTTGAAGGGTCTGTTGGCTAATAAAAGTTTCATTTTGTCAGTTGCGAAAAAAGTGGTGAGTTAAACGCTTTCAACTATGGGTTTGGAATGTAGCTCAGCAAAAAGATTCATCCTCAAAAAAAAAAACTCTTTAATACATATAAATATAGCATTTAAATAAAACTGCTTACATGTTTAGTTTAGTAAGTTGTGTACAAGACTAGAAAAAGCTTGTAAACAATCAGAACAATGACTCTATTTAGTTTATGTAATGTACTCTACATTAGTGTTCTTCCATTAATGACGGGAATTCCCTTTATTCCTGTCCACTGTAGCTTGTTAGCTCAGATTTGTGGGCCGTAACTTTACGACCATACTGGCAAACTGATTGTCCTTTACAACATACTTGGCTTTACGTTTATTTGGGCAACATTTTTTCGGGACTATGACAGACGTATAAACCTTTTCGCTGACATTTTTTTCTATACGCGGTACCAATAGAGTACGAGGGTACTATAAGTGCCGACCGAGAATATATATAATAGGTAAAATAGGGTCTTCTGATCAGCATCACCACCAGAGTCAATTTAGCCTTTTCCGTATGTCAGACACTGCGCGAGTAAAATATATATTTTAAAGTAAATTTGATAGCAGCATTCATATCTGTAGAGCGCAGACCAAGTTGCCGAGGAGATACTCTAAAAATTTGAACACAATCAGATAAGAAACATGGAAGTTATACGAGTATAAAGTTTCTGTGCTGCATTTGTACTTGGTGCTGCTCAACCTTTCCCTTGAAATATTTTTATTCATTAAGGTGTTGCACAACATGTACTTATCAACATTTGGCCTTTTTAAACATTTTCATTTGTATTCCACCCTGTTTAATTCGAGTTTAATTATTATTATTATGTCCATTACCAAGTATTTAATAGTCTATCAAACTCTACTATAGCTTCCTAACCTTTTTTATATTATTTTTTTGTAGCCAAAACAAATGGCATAATAAATGACAAAAAAAAATTGCAATACATACATATATCTTTGGTCAAGTGCAACACAAATTCCTCTAAAAGAAAGTTCATTAACGAAGAGATTTAAATTGAGGGTGGAACTCAGGCTCCACTTCCCGAATTGCAAATCTATACTCTAAATGCACCAAACAAATTATTTTGTTTACACTCTGGTAAAGAGTGTTTGGTTATATGGACGATTAGGGCCTAGTTCAGACTTTCGCGAGGGATTCACTGCAAAAGTGCTGGCAATTGAGACACGCGACTCTTATTTGCGAATTGAAATTGGAAATTTGCGTTGATTATTCGCTTTGAGAGTGGGAAATTCGCGTGTCTGTCTGGACGAAATTGCCCGGGTCAAATTGGAGTCGAGTTCATTGGAAAAGTTGTTGTAGGTACGAATTCGTTATCCGATTCAACCAGTTTCAGGTTGAATATAAATGGTTGATTTCAAAATATCAACCATTAAATTACCTCATGATAAGCGACTACATTTATGTTCCTAATATTTTAATTTTAATGAAACCACAAAAATATCATAAGGTAATTCAAACGGAACAAAAATAAAAAAGGCATATCTGAGAAACTGAAGGAACTCACCTCAATCCTGGACGAGGACAACCATTTTTCGGGCTAAATATATTTATCAATATTATCCCCTTTCACACAAGAATCTATATATTCTTGCGCTCTAATTTTTCACACGAGGCGAGCGCGTGTCCTGCGCCGACTAATTTACATACGGGTCGAGGGGAAAAAAAGAAAAAGGAGACGACATTTACATAATCTGGAAAGAGTATGGCATACACGGTTCCGACTTTGACGTTTATCGCATTCGCATGCTAAACAGAATCCGCTGTCACCTTCTTATTCTCCAGAGTCAATACGCACGGATCTCGGAGCACGTGTGGCTGCCACACTAATGAGTGGAGTAACCCCGCCAGGGGCCACCTGGAGCCTCGCAATCAGCTCAGGCGAAGCGGAAAAGAACCGGGAATGGAGTGTTTAGTTTCAAAACTTGACTTAATTAAGGCAGTCGGAATGACGTCATCAACGCCAGATTTTAATTAAAGCCAAGTGAAAAAAGGAAGCGTGTCGGAAAAATGTGAAATATATCTGCAGATGGCAGCCCAGCGATATCTGTTTTGACTGGACGTGAACCCGAAAGCAAACATTTTGCCGAAAACAGGGACAACAACAGCCACGACCGCCACAAAGGAAAGCTCTTGGGGAAAATTTATTTGCCAAAGAAAAGGCAGGCCAAAACGGTCATTTGCCTCATTTAGTTGGTGCCTTTGGCAACATTTTCTCCTTGATTCGTGTATTCAATCCCATTCCCCGATATCCTTATTCACACCCGAGAAGAGAGCTCCAGCGGAAGTGCTCCTTGGGGTGCTCATTCGCATCTGTGAATGATTGTTTGAATAATTGAATGGATCTCACGAATTTGTTTGGGGCCAGGCAGGCGGCCAAAACCGCGAGTCGGAGATCAGAGGAGCTAAGTTTCCGGCGGAAAGGAATGTAGGGTTGCGCGGGCTCAAAACCCAACTCAAAAGTTTGCGTTATTCAAACGGTTACGCCGCGTAACTCACACTCATACATATAAGTTACTCCCGTTAGGGTGCGTCGAGGATAATGAATAAAAGTTCGTGAGTGCCCATAAGCTAGAAATATTTCTCATATCTTTAAGCAGCCCACTTTATTTTAACAATTAACCCGTAAAGATCAAGGAAATATAAGTAACTGAAATGTATTACAGAATGAAGGAAGCATTTCCGATTAAAGCTTTAAAATTCATCAGCAGCCGACTAGATCTGGCCATGGTAGACATTTTATCTATCTGTAAATAATACTTTCAGTAATAAAATAACAATGCTTTCCTAAATAACACGCCCTAAGCAACTCCTTTGTACATATACCATGGAATTTCTGGGTGTCCTGCAATTCGACCTACCCTAACATAAGACCCTTCCAAATCCTGCCCAGCTTATCGCTGTGCCACGCACAATTTGCTCTTGGATTTCCGCTTGTGACTGAGAGTTTGTAATTATCTCCGAGCATAAAATTACGCATGCATATGCGGCTAATTCGCCTAAACAAAATCCACTCGAGTATACATATATACCGTAGTTTCATCCTCATCATCATCATCATCGTCGTCGTCATCATCCTCATCGTCCTCATCGGCATCGCCTTCACAGTTGCTGCCCTTCTTGGAGCTCGCATCGTCATTCCGCGTTGCCAACTTTTCGCTGCTCGCACTGAAAATGCCGCTGGAGGAGCCGCTCAGCGAATGAATGCCACTGACTAGGATGCTGTTGCCATGACCATTGCCAACATTATGGCCATTGGTGCCATTACCGATACCGATACCGTTCGCGCTGCTGCTGCCAATGTCCGTGAGCATAATGCGTTCGAACCCGGTCGAAATGGCGAGAACTTCCCCGCTAAGTTAAATCATTTAACTCGAAATTTATTCGTTTTCCCACGCACACTATCTCAGTAATATATCATTTATTAGTTAATGTTTTAAGCACTCTGATTGCCAATAAGTTTGTTTAATTTTGAATTGTTTCTTGCTGAGGCTTCAATGACAGACAATGAGATGTTTGAGTGAGAAAAATATATTTTGAACATTTAGCCTAAATCCAATGAAGTAATAATAATTTTAGGTAAGGGAGAAGAAGCCGGAACAAATTGTGTTTAATATAATGGAAATTGGATGATCAAAAAAAATGTTATAATAAATTTAAATTAGTTTAGCAAAGTCTTGTAGTTACTTAATAACAAAAAATTTAGGGATTTTTCTATTATGTGAAAATTAAGCGGACCAAGCAACGATCATAAACTAATTTAAAAGAATGCATTAAAGTTGGAAAAATAATACGAGTCGCTCAAGAAACTAATGTGAATGAATAATATTTATTCAAATACTGAAAACGTAGCTCCGTCCGCGCTGTAAAAATGACTCGTTTTGTGCTGGCGTTCGCCCAACGCGCAACTGAATTGCCGAAAAGCCACGGAAAGCAGGGAAAACTGGCGAAAAGCTCCGCCTCCAGCTGTACTTCGTTTTTCCTTCCACCCGAAGCAGAATGAAAATGAAAACGAAAGCGAAAGCTCTCGCCGACGACACAGCAACTTCTTCAGAGTTCATTCACGAGCAATGCTTCAATGAGGCCGGTCGGTCACGTGTGTTGGCCAATTTCACTTTCGTTGGCCCCACGTCGAAGTGGCTAACTGAATCCGGGCTAAACTAAGGCCAAAGCTTTTGGAGCTAGATCCGAGCAGCTGTTGCTCGACTCCCCTCCCAAGGTTGACTCTTGTCGCCAGCAGGACCTTCCTCTATGCGACTCGTAGTGTGTCCCTCTTCCATCGACACATATTTCATTTGGCCACAATTAGGGGGGCGCAATAAATGTTTGACAAATTAAATATACATATTCCACCAATTGACTCGATTAATTGGTCGTTCTGTGGATCTCTCAACGGGAGGATAACAGGGTCCAATTTAAGCCAAACTACTGACGCACGTGCCATTGCGTGCCTGTCACTATCTCCTCTCGTTCGCAGTTTCTCCATTAAAATGGTAATAAGAGAGAGAGAAATAATAAAACTTGTTTAATGGGAAGCAAGTTGAAAGGTCGCCAAGCACCGGCGAATATAGAACATTGCCACATTATGGCTTGTTATGTGAGGATCTTCAAGTTCCAAGGAATAGGATTATATACCATTATAGGAGTCTTTTTCCTGATTAAAACCGTTATATATTACACTTCAAAACCAAAAGAAGGCCTGACAACTGATCTTTAAATAAGGCTAACAGGAAATTCTTATTAAACTACGTGTAATGTTGTATAGAATAAACGTTAATTAAAAGATACATAGTTCGTCAGCTGTATTAATTGTGTTCATTAATATATATTTCTTTCATTAATTAAAAAGAATAATAACAAGAAATAATGACAATATTCGATATTGTTGATGTTAATATGCTAAAACAATTAAGAAATCATTTTATTAGCTTGATTTGCCATTAACAATATTCCTAAAACTGAATATGAAAACTTATGTTATTATAGAATAAATGTGTTACTTAAAAACCTATATACATTTTTCAGTTATTTTTCTAATTATTTCAATTCGGAGGTTATTCAAATTATTTTTTCATATTGTGCAACTTTGCTGTGACACTTGCTCTTTTAAATAAAAAATAACATAAAGTAGATCTTCTACTGATCTCAAAAAAGTTAAAATTAACCAATAAATAAATGTAAAAATGAATAATAAATTATTAAATTGATATAGTATAAGCATTTACTTCAAATAGTTATCGTGTCGTAAAACAAGACTGGAAAAAACAATGTTTTCTTTAGCGACAATTATTTGTTACTTTCTGTTATTGTCGGAGTGCTTTTGTTCTAATTACGACTGTTAGCGGCATTAGTTAGTGTCATGCACTTGTGAGCATTCGTATTGTTGGCTTGTTTGCAAATCTAATTCGACAACCACGCCCCCCTACCTACCGCCTAACGCCCCCAACCGTTTGTCATTGTTCGAACGAGAGCGCTAATAAATTTTACATCAACAATGAAGGGAGGAAGACGGGGACGGAGGGGGGTTCCCCAGATGGGGAAAAGGCGGCTGGTACGCGTGCATCTTCATTGTAACGGGAACCTGTGATTGGCACGCGCAGCAAACAAATTAGCCAGAAAGTTCTTATTGTTGTTGTTGCTGGTGTTTGGATGTAACGTTGATTACGCATACGCTGCGTGGCACGACAAGAAACACAAAAAGCGGCGCAGACAATAAGAAAAGTTTCATCTCCCCCGCACCTCCCTTAGACAAATTTTATGGGAAATGTATGCACAAAAAAAAGCATTAAATGAGTTTCGAAGTTTGAGGCTGTCGAAAGTTTAAATGAAATTAGCAGGTTGCGTGTTTTTAGCTTTGTCTCCTCACACATGGCGTATACTTAATATGTGTATGATACCAAGGTTTGGGTTCTGCCATTCGATATGAGTAAATGTGTCGTGTTTCTGATCATGGAGGGAAAACTCCTAATGGGAATAAGAAAAATAAGACTTGAATACTTTATATTGACCGATTGTATCTCCCTTAAAGTGAATTTGAGTTGATTTTTATCATCAAAGTTCCAGCTAAATATTTTCGGACTTTTATCCTGAGCTTTACCTGAACTTTCAGCATCACTATTGTTATGGCCACCCGATCATTAAGGGGACTCTTTCGATGGGGCTCCTCCGGTTTAGCTTCCGCTTCCTCCATTGGCCCTGGTGGCTTGCCATTGCTACCCATTAGCCCAGCATCGGGATGGATGAAACTCATTTTGAACTTTGTGATTTGCACAGGTCATTAACAAGGAACTATTCGAGCAATCTCATGCCGAGCTAGTTGTGCAATTCGATTTTATATAATCACGCGAACACACACACACACACACGCCCGTCAATAATTCAAATCGCCAGAATTCTCAGGTTTTTGGCGGGCAAAGCACTTTCACATTGGAAATATATCAAGTGCTGAATATTTATGGATTTTTGATATCGAAACAAGGCGAAGCGATCGGATCTGGCAATGGTGCAGTGTGTGTAGGAGGCAAGGGCCGAGTTGGAACTACAAAAGAATTGGCAGCCAAAGAATTTCTTTTGGGCTGACTCGATTTCCGCTCAAACAGGAAGAAGAGGAGCGCTGCTAGGGTATCTATTAATATCCCTCTCGTAGTACTCATGTTCGATTCTCCCACAATTGCACTTGTCCCCAAGATCCCGAGAGATCCATTTCCTGGCTCTCAGCAAAGTCAAGTTCAAGTTTGCCGAGAGGCAAGGCGAAAGAGTTCAGTACACTCATTGATATGGCTAGTACTGTAGATCCATTTTATATCACTCTCGTGCTGCCAACGGCGATCTATGTACGTACAATTGTACACTTGCCAAGAGGCGAGGAGCAGCGAGCCAAAAAACACTCATACGCCGTGTGGACCAGCAGCAGTTCACTTCGCTTTTCGCATTCGCCTTTTACTCTGTTTGCTTAAGTGTTTCTTTATATTTTTGTTCGCCCAATCCCCCTCCCCTCCTCCCCCGCTGCTTTCATTTTATTTCGTTTGTTTGACACTTTGTTTGATTTATCTTTTGTTTTATTTGTTTTCGTTTTTAACGCACGACACTCAGGTGGCCGAAAGAGGAGCTGGATGGGCCAGGGGTTATCAAGATGTAAATTGATCTGATACGTGCATACACATATGTAAGTGTAATTGTTAATAAACCGGTACAAATTTCGGCACGTGACTGAATGTAAACAGGCCAATGGGATTAGTGTTTAACTTAGCAGTTGGCAGAGGCAGCACAGTTTCCCACAATAAGAATCTCTTATGCTGCGCTGGCCACAGGCATTTCCCACGACAGCTATCGCAGCTAATTAAAGATATCTCATATTTGCATAGAAAAGAAAATGCATTAGAACCATATTTTCTTCATTTACATCCGAGGTACATGACATGATCGCGTAATACACATGATTGCTCCTAGTACATCGTCTCACAATAAACGTGTGGAAATTGAATTAGCCATTAATTGGAATGAATAACAAAGACAGTGCGAGATTGTTGCAATATATTGGGATTACCTGGCTTGGTGTTTGGAAGGAAAAACATAATTCTAGTGACGCAATGGGTTATTGCCACTTTTGAACTTAAACTCACTTTAATTACTTTTTACAGTAAGCCTCAGCTGGTTAAGTCGCTTTCAAAGCTTTCATTTTGTGATAAATTAACTTTTAACATTAATTATAATTGTAATTTTTATTGAGTAATCTCTTTTTTTCTGAGTAGCTTTTTATATAGTTGATATTAAGTCACCATTTGAATTACCTTTATAAAAGCCATGTAATCTTGTACCCCTTAGAAAATTTCCTGGTTAGATCAATCTAAATCCAGTGAGTAATTCAAGAGACTTCCCCAGCACCTAGTCCACTGACCCCATATGAATGGCAACACGTTTTGTCTGATCTTCCACAGGTTTGAACAATAACTAAGCCGAGAGAATTATAGTTCGATTTGAATAATGCAAAGTTCAGAGAATTTCCAGGTCGGGCGACGTCGCCGATGATCGGGACGCTTCAACTGAACTCTGTAATTTCCCACAGTTATTTCACAATTTTTTATGCATAATAATGGATACATGTGGGCCTGCTATATATATTTAAGCAGCTTTAAATCAAAAGTATATTGTGGCAGTAGCAGAAATAAAAATAATTTAAAACACGCCTCCGCATGGTTTACGACTTAATCAATTACTAGAATTTAAAGCAAGCTTAAACTCTCGCCTAAAGGGTATTAGAGTACAATCACTCGGAGAATCCCAATAAACTATTGATATTCATTAGTTTGAAAAGTAATTTCAATCCAGTAATAATTAATTTTATGGTTCACTAAAAACTTTCCTCGAAAAACTTAAAAATTACTGGCTATCGTTTGACACCATTTTGTGAAGTCATAACAAAAATTTCCTTGACTAACTCTAATTGGTACATCTTTTTAGAAGGACAATAAAAAAAGTTTTATTACCAACCTTCATAGGCTTAGCACGATTGAGTTTTAATAAATTAAGTTTTTAGACGTATACAGGCGGACAGGTGTTCATTATTTTTAAAGTCTAATTCACAGGACTCACCTATTGGAGAAAACTGGTATCCGGTCAGAAGGGCTGTGCTATTCTGGTAATCATAATTCGGCAAGGATATTTCACTGTTGGTAACTGGACTGCTCCTTGGCTACCGTTCACTGTGAACATTAAGCGGATACTGAATTAATGGCGAATCCGATCGCTCCCTTCACACTTCACTTAAAGTGCCAAAAACTCTACTAGTTTCGGCACACGCACACACATGTCGCCAACTGGCAGGCATTCGATATACGAGTGTGGAACCTGGTATATATATTAAGCAAATATGTATGCTAATAAACAGCGTTTCAAAAAGAACGGCGAGCTGCGAACTGCGAACTGGGTGAACCTGCGAATAAAGCGGACTAAAGCCGCTCTGTTTGCCCAGCCAATTTAGCGCTTGTTGCAAAATGTAAACCGTTTTCGAAGCCGAAGTCGCGCGCCATTCGATTCGGATCGGGATCGTGATCGGGATCGGGACTCGACCGAAGATCGGCCATGTCCGATCTACCACCCGAGATCAGTTCGTCGGCTCACGAATCGAGTTCGTGGGCTAGTAACGAGCATGGAAATTTTCTCATCGGCGCACGCTGCGCATGGTCAATTGATTTGCAACTTTTTTGTTGCTTACTTTTGGCTAATTTGATTGAGCGGCTGTTCTTCTTGTCGGCTAAAAGTCATCCCAACTTTTGGTTTAACTGGTTCGTCTTTGCCAGTTTGGCTTTCCTCACCATCATGTGATGCGTTGATTAAACAATAATTACTAATTGACAGTAATTAATAATTGTGAGTAAAAACAAAAGGCTAAAAGCGTGACATGTTTGAGAGGCAAATATTGTTCTATGACGTATAAAAAGGCAACTAAATCAGTCTTTAAACACTAAGTAATATTTCATTTTTTTATATAACGATCTAAGACTCTAAAAGTGTTTGGTAATTTAATAAATTCTTTTCTTTTTGTTATTACTTTAAATTCAATTTCAATGATATAATTATGATAATGGTTGCTTAAAGCTTTGTGTTTAAATGTTTATAAATTTAGTAAAACGTTTTTTAATTTTAATATTCTAAACCTACAAGTACTCATCTCGTTTTTTATAATGTATGTATGTCGAACATTTAATAATTATTATTTTTAGTCAAAAATCGTTAATTTTCAACTTTGATCTTAACAACTTAATCTTAACATAAAAATGCCTCATATAAGAATCTCGACAGAGTAATCCTTAACTTATGAATTTTCTTTTTTCATAACGGTCGATTGGCAAACAGTTTGGCTTTCGGTGAACAACCCATCCTCTTTAGAAGGGAACCCTTTACATATTTTTATGAACAATTAAAAAAGAAAAAAATGTTCCAATATTGTTAGATTATATGGCATTTCAGGTAATAACCTAACTCTTTTGTTGCGCCAAAGTAATCTTTTTTTGGTATTTTGCTGTTATTCTGACTCAAACTTCAAAGTTTTATTAAATTAATTTATTTAAATTAATCAAATTAGCATGTATTCATCGAGGCCAATTTACTTTAACCAACTAACTGCACCCCAAAGGTCTCTCCCACTTTCCACTCGCTGTATTATTTTTCTAAACGATCGATCTATGCTCAACGGTGACGAATTCCCTGATATTTCTACTGATTTCTTAATTTATTTTGTTTTCTTTCTATGCTTCGCGATCATCAATCAACAAGGCAATGCTAATTTCTTGTGACGATTATTTTGGCAAGTTGTTGTCGTGTTAATACCAGATGTAAATAAGCTTATGAAAATGGCAAAGATTTTTCTCTCTGCCTCCTGAAAGTCTGTATGTGTGGTGCGTATAACCTTGTTATTGAACTTACTGCTCGCATTTGCACGGTATTGGCGAGGGGGGTTTCGCAGCTTCCAACTAAGTGATGCCCATCAAACACACGCCACAACAAAAAACAGGTGACAATCACATTTTTTCCATACAAAAAATTACAAATAACATTTGTCGCTAATTCAATTTATTGTGTTGCATTCTGTGTGTTTATTTGCATTGGCCATTTGTGGTGGGTCGGGTTGTTTACATTGGCCATTTCACACGTCATTATGATCGCCGTTATATAGGCTATATTACAACGTTAAGTGCTAATAGGTTTTTTTCTTCCTTTTCCTTCGTCTTGCAATCCTTGATGCGGCAAAGAATGCTTCTTGCGTAGTCTCCTTCTCGAAAAGTCTTTTAAAACTGGCGTGGTTGGGATTTTTTTTTGTAACGATGCTCACACTAGGTGGTGCTTTGGTTTTCGAATCTTTAACCTTAAGTCCTGCATTTGTAGTGTAACCTGGATCTGGAACTAAGGATGTATCTGATGATGATTCTGTGAAGGTAACGGAATCTACGGGGGAAGTAGAATCTCTCAGGAGGAGCGCGAGCATCGATTGTTTTCCGCGGCTTCAGAGTTCTGCAGCGCGCCGACGACGCAGATGTTTTCAGCGCTTTCCTCCGTCCCTGTTGCGGCACAGTCATATTTACTCCTCACGTTCCTCTCGCTGATGGTTTGTGCCGTTTGTTCAGCGAGGTAAGGGCTAAGATGGAATGAAGCTGGATAAGCACGAAATAGGAGGTGGAGGAGGAGTAACTAAGAGAAAAAGAGCAGTCAACGCAGGAGGAACAATCAACACCGAAGGCGGACACGAATGTATAAAGCGAGCCAGAGCTTTTTATATAAATAGTTGCAAGTTTCTGCATATTCTTCAGTATATAACTTTCTGTCGCAGATAGGAAGGAAAAATTGAAAGTATATACAATTGGTGTAAAAAAAAAAAAAACAAATTTAAGATTTTTTATTTGATTTTGATTTTTAATTACATACTAAGGTTTGGGAACATTCAAACGCATTTTAAATTTTAAGTTCCTTAAACAAAGGTACATTTTTATGTATATTTGGAAAAAGTCAACCCTAAAAAACGTGACGAGCAACCAAATATAATTTTTAATTTTCGTTTTATTTTTAAATGCCATTATTTTAAAGGCATGTGTTAAAGCTTAAATATTTTATTAATTTTTTTTATTTGTCGCCCGCGAAAAATTCACCATTTATGATGTTTAAATTTCCCGGCAATAGGAGAGGATTTATTTCTTCGCTGCACCTGGTCACACTTAAACGTCATTGTGAACCGACAATTGACACAATACAAAATATATTAAAGTTAAAAGAATAAATTAAGATTTAAAGTTTAAACGGGATAAAATTAAAACTATGCCGCCGACTATCAACAATTCGGCAATCAACAGCGCCGCCGACAAGAGACCACAGCGGCAGACGGAGCGCAAGTAAGTGGCCAGATAACCAAGCCAAAGCCAACGCCGGAAGTCATACACAAATTCTTTGCAGATCGGAGATTATTTGTCGCGTAAAGTATGGAAACAACCTGCCAGACATACCCTTCGACCTGAAGTTTCTTCAGTACCCCTTCGACAGCCATCGCTTCGTACAGTACAATCCCACGTCGCTGGAACGAAACTTCAAGTACGATGTGCTGACGGAGCACGACTTGGGCGTGACGGTGGATCTGATCAACCGGGAACTGTACCAAGCCGACTCCATGACCCTACTGGATCCGGCTGATGAGAAGCTGCTCGAGGAGGAGACCTTAACGCCCACGGACTCTGTGCGCTCCCGCCAGCACTCGAGAACAGTCTCCTGGTTACGAAAGTCTGAGTACATATCCACGGAGCAGACGCGCTTCCAGCCGCAAAACCTGGAGAACATAGAGGCCAAGGTGGGCTACAACGTTAAGAAGTCGCTACGAGAGGAGACACTGTATCTGGACCGCGATGCCCAGATCAAGGCCATAGAAAAGACCTTCAGCGACACCAAGAGCGAGATCACCAAGCACTACTCCAAGCCCAATGTGGTGCCCGTGGAGGTGCTGCCCATCTTCCCCGACTTTACCAACTGGAAGTATCCCTGCGCTCAGGTCATATTCGACAGCGATCCCGCCCCCATCGGGAAGAATGTTCCCGCTCAGCTGGAGGAGATGTCACAGGCCATGATTCGTGGTGTGATGGACGAAAGCGGCGAGCAGTTTGTCGCCTATTTCCTGCCAACAGAGCAGACGCTCGAGAAGCGGCGTGCCGACTTTATTGCCAACGAGCTTTACAAGGAAGAGGAGGAGTACGAATACAAGATAGCTCGCGAGTACAACTGGAACGTGAAGACCAAGGCGTCCAAGGGCTACGAGGAGAACTACTTCTTTGTCATGCGGCCGGATGGCATTTACTACAATGAGCTAGAGACGAGAGTACGCCTCAACAAGCGCCGCGTTAAGGTTGGCCAGCAACCCAACAATACTAAGCTGGTAAGATTTTCTTTCCCCAAGCACATACTCATAAATTATTATTATTATAAACAAAAATATACTCTAAATTAATATTAACCCTTTAATCTTTCCTAGGTGGTTAAGCATCGACCTCTGGACAGCATGGAACATCGTATGCAGCGCTATCGCGAGCGTCAACTGGAGGTACCTGGCGAGGAAGAGGAGGAGGTCGATGAGGAAATGGAAGTGGATGAGGAACAGAAGCAGGTTATTGCCGAGACAGAAAAGACCGGCGAAGTTGCCTCGGACAGCGCAAAGACGAAAGAAGATGGTGGAGATTCCCCGGCCCAAGTGGCAAAGGATCGACAGTCACGCTCCCGGACTCGCAGTCGCAGCGGGTCGAGCTCGGGCTCGGGCTCTGACTCTGGGTCTCGGGCCAGCAGTCGATCCAAGTCCGGCTCCCGCTCAGCCAGCGGCTCCCCTAGATCGCGCACAAACTCGCCTGCAGGATCCCAGAAGTCTGGTGCCGGCTCACATAAATCAGGATCAAGATCAAGATCGGGTACACGTTCACGGTCGCGTTCGAAGTCCGGCTCCCGATCTCGTTCCCGCTCAAAGTCTGGTTCCAGGTCCCGTTCACGGTCCCGATCCGGATCCCGCTCTGGCTCTGGATCCCGGTCGCCCAGCAGATCACGCAGTGGCTCGCCTAGTGGCTCTGGAACCAGTACTGGAAGCGGATCAGATGAGGAATGAAGAGTTTCAGCATATGACTCATTTATTAATAAAACGAATTGAATATAAAGCCCTTGTGGCCGAAACCCATCAAAATAAATTAACTGTTGTTTTATGGGGCCCATCCACAGTAGAACCATGTTGGCCGAGCCTCTCGTCGAGCAAAAATTTCATTTGGCACCAACTAGTGGCAACATGCTCGCAAGCATAATTTGCTGGCAAATCTTTGAGAAGCAAACATGGCAACGGACAACGACAGCGGTTTAATAAAAATAAAGTTTTCAAATAAAATAAATAAATTGTTTTGACATTTTAGAGCTGCGCTATCACGTGTTCTACTGTGGATAGGCCTCATTCGTTTTCATATCTTCCATATTTGGTTTCTGTCGCGTTTTCCAAACCTTTAAATTGAAAAATTTTAGTCGAGTTCGTAAGATTTCCATTTATGTAAATAGATGAAGATGAGTGCAACAGAAATTTAAAATTAATTTAAATTTTGGATAGATAGCTGCTAGAAGCATCATGAAATTACACTGATTTTTTTAATCTGCGCAAGGTATTATAATTTCGGTCAGATATAATTTTCAAAAATATAAAATAATCGTCAGCTATGTTTTAAAAGCTCAATCAACGCTCACTTGTTAGCAGAAACCGATTTATTATTATGTTAGGTTAGGTTAGGTTAGGCCTAATAACTATCTTAAAGAAATATATATGTATAAATACTAGCTGTACCCTGCCACGTTTCTCTGTGGCATATTGTGGTTAAGAGGGCACTTCTGAATACATCAAGGTTATGGCAAAAGCATCTTCCTGGCATAAGGTGAAGAAGGCAGTCAGAGTTGTCGTGGGCGGATTCAGGACTCTTTCTTGCACATTTAGTTCTGTGAAATAGGCACGTTGACCATTCTCCAAATTGACTGCCAAGTGAACTACAGCTGGATAGCGTTCATGAATTGGGAACGAAAAAATTCGCCATGCAGCCTCGTTGCTGCTTATGTATCTTCCAGCCTGGTATTGAGAGATTTTATCGACAACTTGTACTGCATTGCTGTCACAATTTTCTGCCTGAACACCAAAAACTGCCATATCGCTGCCTTTATTCACGTACTTGCAGATATATTTAATCGATTTCACGGAATTGCAATATTCTACGTTGATGTGCGCTTTGTATGATTTTGACAATTGTGGTGAGTATGGAACCACCCAACGATTGTCTACCTCAATATCACCAATTCTCATGTTTAAAGTTGCCGAAGTCCCTTCATCTTCAGTTGACCGTCTCCTATACAGAGGATATCCATCGTCCCCTGTTACGGTGTTGGCTGTAAATGCTCGAGGATATCGCTTGGAACACTTCCCGTCTTCCATTCATGGTGAACATGGGTTGAGGGTACCACAAAGGCCATGGATCATGTTCTTGATGATAACATCATGCAAATCCGTATCAATCTCGACCCGTGGAATCTCAGCGCATATCACAACGTCGATTTCGTCTGGAGTAATTTTATCATACAGCCAAATCAGTATGTGCGCATGCGGCAATCCTCTCTTCTGCCATTCTACTGAATACATCCAGCACCGCACAGATCCAAAAACTCCATGTTTCACAATGAAATCCATCAGTGACTTGAGCTTTTGTCTGAAAACACGGGCTGTGATGTCATGCCTATCCCTATATGATTGTCCAGGAAATAACAGCTGTACTATCTCGTCCCAAGCTGGATTGCATGTGAAGGTGATAAATAAATCTGGACGGCCGTAGCAACGAACATGTGCCATGGCATCTTGAGCATATTCCTGCATGTGGCGTGGACTACCTATGTATGAGGATGGCAAAATCGTGAGCTTTCCAACGTTGGTTGTATTACGGTCATTCATCACAGCATCCCGCAAATGGATATATTCAATCAGGAGCCTGACAGTATATGCAGACCTGATGCATCCGGCCAATAACGACATTGCGATTCGAGCTGTAATCAACAGTTGGATTATATCTGAATGCAAGACGATTGTATTGCAGGTTTTGATCTGCTGCAAGCTGTAAACGCACTTCAGCTATTCTTGCCCTGTCGCGTTCATTATTTTGAGAGTGAATCAAATCGATTGCTGCAGAACGCGACTAACTCTCAATCGTTTTCTCTCAAGCCTATCTGCTCGTCTTTCTGCTGATTCCTCGTTGTGTCTCTCGGATGCAGGCCCGTTCTTCGTCAGTCATATTCGTAATCTTACGTGTGTTTGCTTCTGTATTGCAAGTACGACGACCCAAACTCGACTACTTGGGTGGCATGACTTCGTTTCTTACTGAACCTGAACAAAAAAATAAAATTTTTATCTCCAATTTCTTCTTTCAAAATGTTTTGAATGTTTGACAGGAAATGCTTTGATTCAGCTGGCTGCCTGTAGAAGGCGCAGCAGTAGCGGCACGGGGAAACGCTAAAAAAAAGTGATATATTCGCAATTGCAGATAATCTATCAACATCAAAAGTAGACAATAACCGATCTGGGACCTTAACGCATGTTCTCTAAAAATTTGGGCTTAAACGGATCAGAACTTTTCAACTTTCTTCTTTCAATATGTTTTGAATGTTTGACAGGAACTGATTTGATTCAGCTGCCTTCCTGTAAAGGGCGCAGCAGTAGGGGCACAGGGAAACGCTAAAAAACTGATATATTCGCAACCGCAGATAAGCTATCAACATCAAAAGTAGAACATAACCGAGCTGGAACCCCAACGCATGTTGTGTAAAAATTTGGGCTTAAACGGTTCAGAACTTTAAAAGTCTATGAAGGATGTAGACACGAACAGAGCATTTTTATATATATAGATATATATTTTTACGAAAATAAGAAAATTTACTGCTCGATTGTGATTTCTGATTGTAATAAGTTTAAATTGTCTATTTGGTAATAGTGAACCACTATGACATGGCGAAAGACGACGTACCCACAACGGCGCTGGATATATTGGCTTAACTAGAACTATTAGGGCTTGATTATTAGGCTTGTTTTGCTCATGCAGGACAAACTGTTTTAAATATAAATATTTTCGCACTTTTAGATTTAGGATTCAGGAAGAGAGCAGCGAGACTGAAAAAATTCCCGATTATATTATTGAATTTCTACAAAATTGGGAAATGCTACCATTTTGTTAAACAATTTTAGAATCCTTCTGGGATCTCGGTCATTTGCTGAGTATCCAGCTACTAGACCAAAGTTTTGAAAGAACTTCGTATGATACGATTTTCCAAGAAATAATATTGTAGTCAGATTTTTATAAAATTAAATGTAAAATTCTGAAATATCAAAAAGGCTACATGGCTGAGTATTTTGAAAAACATCGAAGTTCTTTTTTTACTCTTGCAAGTTTTTTTTTTTTTTTGTCAAAAGTTTGCAACGCAGGGATGGAGTCATCTCTGATCATTCCTACAACAGCTATATGATAGCTATGATAGATATGATAGAAGTCTAGTTAAAAAAAAATAGTTTTTTAATTTTCCAATCGTTCCTATGGGACCTATATGATATAGTCGTCCGATCCCGCCCGTTCTAACTTATATACGAGTGAGAGTACATTGCTAGATCGACTCGGCTGTTGGCGCTGATCGAAAATTACAAAAATTATAATACCCTGCAAGGGTAAAGTATAGTTTTTCCAATTACAAATTGGTTTTTAAATTGATTAATTTTTTGTTGAATTGTCTATGTAAATGTAAGCCGTGCACATCTATTTTGGAATTTTACTGTTCTAGCAGCTGTTTCGGCATTTATCAAGTGATCTTGAACAGTGAACTGTTCTCTTAGATTTGTCCGATCGAAAAAAGTGAAAATATTTTTAATGGCAGAATTGGCAACAATTTAGAAGGCTATTAGAAGTATTGGAAAACGTTTTTCTTTAAGGATCTTCATGAGAAATCAGGAATGTTTTACATTTTAGACTTATAAACTATAAACTTACTTAAAAAGAGAAAAAATTCTCATACAAATTTTAGTTCTCAAGATTTATGGTTGTTACATCAAAGGACAGTAGACAGCCGACAATGTTGATGCTGGTCACCAATATGGATGGCGATAAGACATTTATATTTTTGCCCCAAGTGGTCTCACTAAAATAAAAAAGTCAGGATTATTTTGTTAAGAGTCGTGCTGCCTTATCATTAAAACTATATTCAAACATGAATTTAGCGAATAAACGAAAAATATTTATAAATGCCGCCTTAGTAGGCTTTATGGTAGCTTTGGCAGAAGAGGAAGAGGATGATGAAGGCAATCATCAGAAAATTGCTAGAATTAACCGCCAACGGCGGTGTTGGGTTAACCCGTATTTGCAGCAAAGGAATGGAAGAGGAAAATATGCGAATGTAAGTAATATAAAAAAAACTACTAATTTGTTCCAATTACAGCGAAGAATATTGTGTTTTAGTTTGAGAACTTGACGAAAAATCCAACCCACTTCTTTGCCAATTTCCATATGAGCTTTGATAGTTTTCAAAGTTTATTTTATATGGTGGAACCTCATCTTATGCCAAGGAAATGTTCTCGTAGCGGCGACTTTATACGAGCTGAGCAAAAGTTGGCGGCAGTCCTCGAGTAAGTGGTGCTAAATGGAGTTAATTTCACAAGTTCAAGTGCTTCTTTCCACAGGTACTTTGCCCTGGGAGAGCTGCAACAGGACGTCAGCTTCTCTTACAGGATCAGCAAACAGCATTTCGGAAGCCTTGTTCCTGCTGTGTGTGAGGCCATCGCCCATGAACTAGGTTGGGAGATTCCGCAATGGGAGAAGTACTCAGTCCTGGGAAGTGCCCTCGACTATGAGAACATCTGTAACTTACCAAACTGTGTGGGAGCAATTGGCGGCAGGCTTATGGACGTTAAGCCTCCACTACAGCGCAATCGAGTAAACAAAATTTGTACTTTCATCTGCATTGCATATATAAAAGGGTTGCACTCATTCCAGGACATGGATTCCATGGCAATTTTTGCCGTATGTGACCCCTCCCTTAGATTCACTTACCTTGACGTGGGCGGTATCAGTAACGCCGACGATCCAGACCTTTTCGCCAAATCAAACTTGGGCAAAGCTATATTATCAGACAACTTTTACTTTCCGGAGGACAGCTGTGTAAACGGGTCACCGATGACATACTATGTTGTATCCGACGACAACACATTCCCATTGGTAAAGCGAATTATGAAACCATACAGAGCGAAGACCATTACTAGAGAAGAACGATTCTTTAACGATCGCCTCCACCAAGCGAGCAGTTACATTGACAAGGCCTTTGGCATTCTGAGTGCCAAATGGACCGTGATGCGACGGGAAGTCAGGTGCCGACCTGATAGGGCCAAGGGAATAGCAACGGCATGCTGCCTGCTCCACAATTACCTGATGCGTACAAAGCCAAAGGACTATGCAGACTGGTTGCCGGACCAAGACGAGGCTATGACTTCAATTAACTCTGGCATTACACCAGGTCGCACTGAAACCTACCCAAAATTGGTTAGAGATAGCATAAAGAATAGTTTAATTGTCAAAAAACTGGCATATCAGTGAAGGAAAAGAGCCCACAAGATCACAAGTACGCTTAAAAACTAAATCTTATAATTATTTTAATACATTTTTCTCTTGTTTTCAACTTCTTTTTTGGCAATCTCCTGCAGAAACTCAGTTACTTTGAACACAGCGCGTTGTGAGTTTTGGGGTGACATCCCGGTAAGTAGAGTATCCCAGTAAGCTAGGACGGTGGCATTTTTTGAGACAGGCTGCTCCAGGCAGTGCCTAGTTTCCTTGAGAAAATTGCTTAACATGTCGACAACTGACTCCTGAGATGTCGACGCTGCACTTTTTCTCGGTTTGCCCCTTGTCTTTGGATCCGGCTTGATATTTTCAACGCTTTCCGGTGTTAAAAGAGCATCGGCCGGAATCTCTGCAGATCCTGTCATCCAGTCAGCCACCTCATCATCTTCACCAGCTTCATCTTCTCCATCGGCTTCATTGAGAACAGTTGGGCTGGAAGGTCTTCTATTTTTTAAGAGTTAAAACATTTAAACTCATTGGGCAGTATAAAAGATTAACTTGGCTCTTACGGTCTCTTGATTGCGGGTTGAGGCATAAAGGACATAGCTTCAGCGAACCGCCAATCGATCTGTTTGGTAGCCAGCAGGGGATCGAAATCCTCTCCGTCGAGATGCTGAAATTTACCACAGTCACGCTTGAAATGATAGCGGTAGCTTTCTCTCAAAGAACTCCACGCCTCCTTGCAGTGAGGAACTAAAACAACGCATTTTAATAATTAGAATTGGATAATGTATATCTACATATATGGTGTCCTTAATTACCAGGTCTTTTTACTTCGCCAGACACAGCTTTCCAAGCAGCTTGAACCTTGTCATAATCCCTATGATATAGGTCCAAAACATCCCACAGTAGTGAGCGCCTTTTAATAGAGTGAATTAGCTGCAGTTTTTCCGCATTTGTAAAACACGGTTTTCTTTTACGGGGAGAACTCATTTTTTTCACAGTACACAATACAAAAAAAACTTTACCACGACCTTATAATAGTACTCAGCTGCGTGACAGCACCGATAACGATACAAAATATAATTCGGTAGAATTATAAATACCAAAAAATACTATATGAGTATCAAAAAACACCATCAGTATAAAAAATTTAATTTAAACCAATTTAAAATTCTATTTGCTTTACACACTGTATTAGCTCTTCTGAATTTCTAAATTCATTTCTTTTTTTTTGCATATTTTTGTTCATGGCGGGATCTATTATTTCAAATATGTAAAAGAGTTGCATGTGAGAGCGGGAAACTCCTAACGCCATCATACTTTTAAGTATTTTTAATTTCGTGTCTCCGTACAGGCCTTTAAAACGGACTGACAAACAGCTGACAACTATTTGCCTCTTGCCCTCTCTCACTGCGAAAAAGAATACAAATTATATGTTATGTTAGTTTGTAAGGAAAAGGGGACCCTTTAAGAGACATATGAATTGGAAACACGTAGACCAGCTAGGACATATGTTTCAATATGTGCTTAAAAACAAATAAATTGTTTTAAAATTAATTTTTTATACTGATAGTGTTTCTTGATAGTCATATGGTATTTTTTGTATTTTTAATTCTACCGAATTATATTTTGCATCGTTATCGGTGCTGCCACGCTGCAGTGTGGTAGACTATTAAATATAAATAATAAATAAACAAGACAGGAAGTCCGGCAGACCGCAGTTTACATACCCTTCCAGATAGAACTTCGATCACTATCAAATAATACAATATAAATTATACATATTTATGTTTAAAAACAATAAAAAACAAAAAGTAGTGCCTGCTTTCACTTCATGCACCTTTATACATATGTATATATTATTATTATATTTAAAATTTTACATTATCTAACGATCGTTTCTATGGAAGCTATATGATATACATAGTAGACCAATTTTCAAAAAATTAAAATAAAAATTCTCGAATGATAAAAAAGGTACATATGTATATTAGAGGTGGAGAACAATCGATGGCACTATCGACGCTATCGATGGATTGGTGCTATCGAGCCGCCATCGATAGCGGCGCGCACTCTCGATAGTGGTCAATCGCTATCGTCGATAGTGGTCGATAGTTTGGTTTTCTCATCTTTACCTTAAAATTGTGAACGAAAGCACATTGCGCGGACTTGTGGCATAGTTTTACAACCTGTAATTTATTACAAAATGGATCGTTTTCTTTAAATAGGTAAGATATTGTTATTTTGTTGTTATATTCTTATTTTGTGTATTTATAATGAGTAAAAGCAAAATTTTGTGTGACAATAACAAAAGTGCTACGTGAAGATGCTGATTCTGCTATTACGTTTTGTTGTGAAATACATACACATACACACATATAATTAATTAAAGGAAAACGCCAAACATCATCAACGGCCAGTACTTCCATTACGGACAAAGAGATTTGCGAGTGTAGCAGCACTGACAGTGAAGATGTTGCAACAGAGAAACCAGAACGCAAAAAAAAAATTCAAAATTACAATAATAATAAATTTAATAATTATTTATTATTTTCAGATAAAGATTGTATAACCAATGACATACTTGTATACTTTAAGTAAATATGGACTATTACAAAAACTAAGTAAATTTTTTATTAAGATTACTGCACTATCGACGATAGATTTTCCTTGCTATCGTCGATAGTCGATATTTTATGGAATCTATCAAGCACTATCGATGGCGCAGACTATCGATAGTTCTCCACCTCTAATGTATATCTCAAATTTGATGAAAATCTGCTGTAAACTGAAAAGTGATAATATTTAAATGTATTAATTTCTCGAGCGTTCCTTTGTCAGCTTTATGATATAGTATATATTTATCGGAATATTCATTAAATTGTAGACAAAATTGTATAATATAAATATGTATATATCAAATTTGATGAAAATATGTTAAAAACTGAAAAGTTATAATTTTAAATTGTATTAATCTCTCTATCGTATAAAATGGCTATATCAGAAAATTGATAAAATTCTGTTGAAAACTGAAAAACTTTTTTTGTAAAAATTTCTCGATCGTTCCGACATAAATATATGCGAGTAAGATTATATAGAAGACTATCTGCAAAGTTTCATTCAGATACTGATGCTGATCAAGAATTAATGTACATATGTATATACTTTATTAGGTCGGAGATGATTCATCTCTTCTTCACTGCGTTGCAAGCTTCTGACTAAAATAATAATACCCTGCAAGGGTATAATGAGAGTAGAAAAGGACACGTCGTTCAGCTTCGTCTGGTTGGCTCGCCAAGGACATAAGTTAGTGGGCGACAGGCGAACCTGAAAGAAATCAAAGAGTAGATAATTAACGAGAAAACCATAATCCTCACGAACTTACACATGAATTGAACGTTGCAAACACTGCCAACAGCCGGGGATACTTCTTCGAATGCCACTTCGTCCCAAGTCCAAGGATTTTGATGATTTTCCGCAGTGTTTAAAAAACTGCAGTCGAATTAGCATAAGCCGCAATATTTTTGCTTTCCACTACTTCAACTGCTAGCGATATTATAAAATGAAAAAAATCATTCTGCTTCTGCTTCTGAACAAATCAGAAGTCGCAGTCAAAGCATAGTCAACAAGAAAGGAAGCTAACTTCGGCACGCCGAAGTTTATATACCCTTGCAGATAGAAATTCTATGACTAGGAATCCATACCATATAAATCTATATATATAAAAATGCTCTGTTCGTGTCTACTTCCTATATAGACTTGAAAAGTTCTGAGCCGTTTAAGCCCAAATTTTGACACAACATGCGTTGAGGTTGTTGATAGCTTATCTGCGTTTGCGAATATATCAGTTTTTTTTCCGTTTCCCCGTGCCCCTACAGGCAGCCAGCTGAATCGAAGCATTTCCTGTCAAACATCCCAAAAATATTGAAAGAAGAAATAGGAGATTAAAATTTTAATTTTTTATTCATTTTCAGTAAGAAACGAAGTCATGCCACCCAAGAAGTCGAGTTTGGATCATCGTACTCGCAATACAGAAGCAAAAAGACGTTAGATTACGAATCCATCCGAGAGACTCAGCGGCTGAGAGCAATGCAGATGCACAACGCGAAATCAGCAGAAAGACGAGTAGATAGGCTTAAGAGAAAACGATTGAGAGTTAGTCGCGTTCTGCAGCAATCGATTTGATTCACTCTCAAAATAATAAACGCGACAGGGCAAGGGTAGCTGAAGCTTGCAGAAGATCAAAACCTGCAATACAATCGTCTTGCATTCCGATATAATACAACTGTTGATTATAGCTCGAATCGCAATGTCGTTATTGGCCGGAAGATATAATGCTCCAACTATAGACGAAGTGGCAATTGTCATAGTCGGGGATCAGTTCCAACCTCGAGATATTATTCTCCATCGACGAAACGATCGATTGGTAAACGTCGCAGAAACTCACCGTTGTTACGATGCTTTGCAGTATCCACTCTGGGATGGTGCCGATGGATACCATTTCAATGTGAGGATGGCAGACCCAGTCAATGGTGTAGAAACGAATAAAAAGTGCAGCGCGATGAACTTTTACTCATACCTTACTCATATATTAATGGTTCGGAGGACCGATGACAATCATATATTGAAATGTCGTCAGTTGTTTCTTCAGTACATTGTCGATATGTATGAAAAAATTGAAACAACGTTTGCTGTTCCTCCGATTATATCAGACGAAACTTCGGTCCGAGGAATATATCCATTTGCGGGATGCTGTGATGAATGACCGTAATACAACCAAAGTTGGAAAGCTCACGATTTTGCCATCCTCATACATAGGTAGTCCACGCCACATGCAGGATTATGCTCAAGATGCCATGGCATATATTCGTTGCTACGGCCGTCCAGACTTCTGTTAGCTGTTATTTCCTGGACAATCGTCTAGGGATAGGCATCACAGCCCGTGTTTTCAGACAACAACTCAAGTCGCTGATGGATTTCATTGTGAAACATGGAGTTTTTGGATCTGTGCGGTACTGGATGTATTCAGTAGAATGGCAGAAGAGAGAATTGCCGCATGCGCACATACTGATTTGGCTGTATAATAAAATTACTCCAGACGAAATTGACGATGTGATATGCGCTGAGATTCCACGGGCAGAGGTTGATATGGATTTGCATGCAGTTGTCATCTAGAACATGATCCATGGCCTATGTGGTACCCTCAACCCAAGTTCACCATGCATGGTAGACGGGAAGTGTTCCAAGCGATATCCTCGAGCATTTGCAGCCAACACCGTAACAGGGGACGATGGATATATCTGTATAGGAGACGGTCAACTGAAGATGAAGGGACTTCGGCAACTTTAAACATGAGAATTGGTGATATTGATGAGAATGGAGAAACGAAGAATATTGTATACCAACAAGTATTACAGAATTAAATGAATTTGAAAATTAATCTTTTTTGTTTGACTTATTTCTTATGCGTGCAACCGCAATATTCCACAGAAAAACGTGGCAGGGTACAGCTAGTATTATATGTATATGTATTATATGTATATATACATATATATATGCAGCTTTACATTCACAGATTTGAATTTTTCTTCTACTTCATTCATTCAGATAGCTTCAAAACTAAAAGACTAGTTTGCGTAGAAACGGACAGGCGGACATGGCTAGATCGACTCTGCTGTTGATCCTGATCAAGAATATATATACTTTATATAGTCGGAGGTGCCTCCTTCACTGCGTTGCAAACTTCTGACTGAAATTATAATACCCTGCAAGGGTATACAAATCAAACAGAGACCAAAATCAAAAATCAGCAGCAGTCGCCGCTTTTCGTTTTCTTGCTTTCCGCTTTGCTGTTGCTTTTGTCGTAGAAGCAGATCCCGCAAATAACTGTCGACCGTTTCTCGTTGTCTGCAAATAAGTGTCTTTTCCTGACACTTTACGAAAAAACTCAGAGAGCAACCGAAATAAGAGTGCTTAAATGAGCTCGCTCGCGCTCAGAGCGAAACCGTTTTTTTTAATTCTGTTTTGTTCTGGTTGTTCCAAACCGTTTTGTCGTGTTCAGTGAAGCAAAAAGTCTTTTGCATATGTATTGGTATTAATTGCGATCGTGAATTGAGTGTGTCAAGTTGAGAAATATTTGTTGTGTAAAATGGGAAGAAACTTAAATAAAAAAGTGCACCAATTCTTTAAATTTAATTTGGAAGAAAACAAGTCAATTTGTAGTGTTTGCGGCATTAAATTGTCCGGCAATCATTCAACAAACTTAAGACGGCATTTAACAACAAAACATTTGGACATTTTCAATGAACGGAACAATTCTGGATATTCAAAATTCACCAAATGTGAAGAAAAACGAAAAATACTAGTAATAAAGCTTAACACGTAATATATTAAAAATGTTATAAAAATATATACGAGTATATATGTACACTCACCAGAAAAAGTGTGCGTACAAACTTAACGAGCAACTTTGATGTTAAATAAAAATAGTTCTATGGAAGATATTGACTTAATTTTTTTTTAAATTAACGACACATCTATTTTTAAAAATTATAGCCAGTCTATATATATGAAAGTCCTTAAGGACAAGTTGCACCAAAGCGCATCAAGATTGGGTCTGGCAGATGATTTTTGGTTGCAACAGGATAATGACCCCAAGCATACTTCGCTTAGTTTGAAGCTATGGTTGCTTTTTTATACCAAAAATCAACTGCATTCATCGCCTCAGTCGCAGGACTTAAGCCCCATAGAGGATCTGTGGGTTTTTCTGGAGCGCAGGATTCGTCTTCGAACAATTACATCGAAGGATACGTTGAAGGATGTGATTTTGGATGAGTGGAGTAAAATACCACCTGAATTCACCGAAAAATTGGGTTATTCAATTCCAAAACGCTTAAATGGGACAATAGATAGAAATGGGTATCCTCCTTCTTACTAATTTTATCAATGCCTTAACAATAAATGGTTTTTTTTTATCTTAATTGAATTTTGTACGCACACTTTTTCTTACCTGAAAATATGGGTATTTTTTGTTTTTTAATTTTAATTAAAAAAGTAGTGGACGGAAATAAATAAAGACTGGCTATAATTTTTAATAATAGATGTGTCGTTAATTAAAAAAAAAAAAAAATGAAGTCAATATCTTCCATACAACTATTTTAATTTAACACCAAAGTTGCGCGTTAAGTTTGTACGCACACTTTTTCTGGTGAGTGCATACATATATGTACGTTCGAACGCATTTAATGCAAATAAAAAATATAAAAGCAAATTATATTATTTCTTTTCACAACAACGAAAGTAAATGCAAAGACCGTTTGCGTTGAGTTTTTCGGTCAATCGGTGTTTTGCTGACTCTCATTGTGCGAGCGTTTCTCATTTCGCTCTTTAGGCAATGCTCATTGAAAGAGCGACACACAAAGAGCTCAACGAAAAACGTTCAACAGAAAACATAAAAGAATACAGAAAGAGTCTCTTGCTCAGAGCGAGAGCGAGAGAGTATGAACTTTTTCGGTTGTGCTTGCAACAGTGCTGCCAATTTGGATTTTTTCCCGTCAAAACTGGCTTTTTTTTAAGGCTAACTGCGGGAAAAATTTGTGAATTGCGGGAATTGTGAAAAGCGGGAATTCTGGCTTTTTTGGAAATTGAATTGGCTTTTCCCGATTTTTTTTTGTGTCGTTAAAACTTAAGTACAAAATATGAAAAAGTGATGATATGAAAAAATGAGGCAGCTAAAAAGTTAGCTTTACGAACAAACCAGATAATGTAGCGACGTATCGATTGTTTTAATAGATATACGCTAATTTCATAAGTCGCTTAGTTTTTCCATCTCTATATAAAAAGTGCGCGTAAATTGTTAGCAAGTTCTAAAATGCCGAAGGAGTATGAACAAAAATGCCGCGATGTCTGGCTTAAAAGCAGAGCTCGCAAATAACTGTCGACCGTTTCTCGTTGTCTGCAAATAAGTGTCTTTTCCTGACACTTTACGAAAAAACTCAGAGAGCAACCGAAATAAGAGTGCTTAAATCAGCTCGCTCGCGCTCAGAGCGAAACCGATTTTTTTAATTCTGTTTTGTTCTGGTTGTTCCAAGACCGTTTTGTCGTGTTCAGTGAAGCAAAAAGTCTTTTGCATATGTATTGGTATACACTCACACGCATAGGCAAGCAAGTCGTTAAGCGTCTGTATTGCGATCGTGAATTGAGTGTGTGTGAGTAAATGCAAAGACCGTTTGCGTTGAGTTTTTCTCGTTTCTCGTTTCGCTCTTTAGGCAATGCTCATTGAAAGAGCGACACACAAAGAGCTCAACGAAAAACGTTCAACAGAAAACATAAAAGAATACAGCAAGAGTCTCTTGCTCAGAGCGAGAGCGAGAGAGTATGAACTTTTTCGGTTGTGCGACTTGTGCTCGCAACGAGAGCGCAAGAAAAAAATCGGTCGACAGTTATTTGCGAGCTCTGCGTAGAAGTGATGACTTTGACGCATCGACTTTCGAAGGATGACACAGACTGCAAAGGCTTTATTGCAACTATTGCAAGACTACTATTAAAGCTAAACTCAGTGTTTTGCGAGCTCACGCTGCAATAAAGAAGCATACTAGTGAAAGCAAAAGATATTTATTTCTATTTATATTCATTACATTTATTTTAATATACAGAAACGGATTGCAAGGGTCGGGAAATGTTGCGTTGACTATGAAGTGCTATTCAAATATCTAGATGATAGGATCTATTAGTCTTTCGAAAATCAGGAAGACCATGAAGAAATTGATCAAATTATGGAAATCTTTTAAACAAAAATAACTTGTTAAATATTGTTATACAAGATTTTTTTCAACATTTTTTGCTAGTTTTTTAGTACATTAAATATTGTTTTAATTGTCCTTGTTTTGTGAGATTTTTTTATCACCATTTTTTAAGACTTATTATTTTCAGAGAGCTTACTCGGCCGACCATTTACTGGTTTATTTTCGAGTCTATTTTCATTTTTTGCGCGACTTATTATATTTTGGACAGTGCGTATATGCAGCTTGAACATATTTGCAAGTTCTGCAGTGGTTTTTCCATTGTTATGGTTGTAATACACCAGTTGTGTTACATCGAACGACACTCGTTTTCCTGGCATTGTAAAACATTTAATTTCTCGACTGTCTCCGTCTGCATATAACCAAAAAATGACGACGAAATGCTCGAAATGCACATTAATTTCATCTATTCGAGAAAAACTACCGTTATAACGGTACAAGCATATGCGAAAGACGAGAAACAGCAGAGATGGTAAAAACGAAAACACTTTTGTGACAGTGGGCTTTGGGAGACTTTTTTTGTTTTTGTTATATGTTTTTTGTTAATTGAATTGAATTTAAGTTTTGTTTTTTGAATACTATTAAGAAATAAATGTAGAATATAAAATAATAAAAAAATTTGTTCAAAACTTATTTCATAGTTGATTTATATTAATAAAATTGGGAAAAATATAAGAAAAAGTTCATGCGAAAACACTTTTGTGACAAATTGTATGTACATAGATCGTGGATGTCGCCCGTTGTTTTCGATCGTTGCGACTTTTTATTTATGACCTATTACATTGATTAATTTTTTGGCAATTAATTATTTCGTACTTGTACCTTTTTATTCATGTTTTTTCATCTTATTTTTTACTCTTTACGAAAAATAACACAATAAATCAAAAATGCGAGTAATTTAATATCAATAAACACAAAATTAATTGAAATAAAAACAAAAACAGTTTGAGTGTTAATAAACTTATTCATTTTCAAACAGTGGCAAGGTGTCAATGGCCACATCCAAAAACCTGGGATTTAACTTGACCAGCAATATGTTCTCAAGAACATCCTGGCTTAAACGATTGCGGTAGTCGGTAAGCACCAGTCTCAGAGTGGAGAATGCTCGTTCAATCGAAACCTGTTATTAAATAAATAAATAAATAACAAAACTTCAATTATTTATGCCATTTTAATTTACCTGAGTTGGCGGTACAGCATAGCAAACATTACTTATTGCGTACAACTCCTGATCGGTATGCTGTTTACCTTTCCAATACGATAGCACGTCTATTTCAATCCTTTGATACGAAAGTTGAAGATGTTCAATTTTTGTATATACGTCCATAGAACATTTCACTTCCGAATGAACGCCTTGCTTTTAACAACTCATCTTCCTCATCAAAAATGAAATTGTTCATTTGATTAAAACTGGAATTCGGAGTTGAGCACATATGGCCAAGAGTGTTTAGATTATATAATCTGTCCCAAATAGATCTCAAATGATTTATAGCATCACCTTTTTGTTGCGATGACAATATATGTTGAAAGCGAGGATACTGAAACAAGCAAGAAACTACGAATTTATTATTCAACAATGTTTTTGTTCGTATTTCTATTGAATTCAATTTTATTTTATTTCCGATAGTTTTTGTTAAATCCTGACTTGAATCTTTTACCATTTTTTCTGCTGATATTTTAAGCTTTAGCCATTTGGCGTACAAATTACTGTAATGTAATTGGTCCTTCTGAAATTTTTTTTATTGATTTTTGCAAGGGACTACAAACATTGCAATACGTCTCAATAAAATCACAAAACGAGGAATCCATGTCAAAATTATCCTCATCCGTTTTATTTTTAACCGATTCAATTTTTCTTAACAAGTCCTTAGCTTCCAACAAGTTTTGTAGCATTGTGTAGATAGATCCCCACCTGGTTGGACAATCTAGTTGTGGCACTTTCAATTTTTTGAGCTCAAAAGTTTCGCGATATTAATTCGATGTTTTTCTTATGTATTTAGTCAAATTTCGACAATTGAGTAAGAACTTAAGTATGTCCGGTGATTTATTTACATCAATCGCAACCAGCTGTGCTGTATGTGCAGCACAACGACAAACTTGAATATTACCTATTAATACATAGGGCACTTTTTCTATGAGATCAATTTTTTGTATATATGGTAATCGTCGTTGGTGCACTCTTCGTCGTCCTCTTCATTGTTTTGTTCAGAAAGATATGATAAAATATTTGTAGTTTTAACCATATTGGCACCATTGTCGGAAAAAATGGAAACAATTTGATTTAAATTTATATTATATCTGTTGAGGACTTTGATTACTTCGGCGGCAAGATTATTAGATCCACTTGATCCTGCACCTCTTAATTCAATCATTCCCAGAATAATTGATTTTATTTGAGCAGCTCTTATGTATTGTGCACTTATTCCGAAAATATTTCTGGACATTCGGGTTGCACTATCTATTTTTAAGGACAATAATGTGCTCTTAAGTTCACTTGTTATGTGAGATCTTATATTATTTGCGACTACTTCGAGTGTTTTTTTGTAGTTTAATGCATTTAATTTAATTATTTTGCCATCCGCAGTCTTCAGGCCTTCGCATATTGGATCGAGAATATTCCTCATATTTGGTGAATTCAAGACATTAAAAGGGATGCTCTCTTCTGTTACCAGTCCTATATAGGATCTTATTAGTTGTTTTTTATTAACTTCTATTTTAATTTTTTTTTCTGATTGTTTTAATTAAGGAACTCGTTGATGACGTTTCAATATTTTCAAGATTTTCCACGTTTAAATTAATCTTTTGTTGTTTTATTAAGTGTGTTTTTAAATTTGAAAGTCTATTGTTTTTAAGAGAGTTATTGCATACATTGCATATTGCTAAACCCTCGTCTGCTTTATTTTCGAAATACTTCCACACTTCACTTGGAGCCATGGCTGAATACGTGTGAGTCCCACAGCAAACTAACTACAAGTAAAATCAAAAGAAGCAAACCAGAGCGACGTCGGCTACGGGCGACTTCCACGATCTGCATATTCTTGCTAATTTTGACATATACAGTATGTCAAGAAACTGTTTACACACTGGAAATTAAAAATATTTTTTGACTTTGCATGCAATAATTACGCCTTTTTATACCCTTGCAGGGTTTTATAATTTCAGTCAGAAGTTTGCAACGCAGTGAAGGAGGCACCTCCGACTATATAAAGTATATATATTCTTGATCAGGACCAACAGCCGAGTCGATCTAGCCATGTCCGTCTGTCCGTTTCTACGCAAACTAGTCTCTCAGTTTTGAAGCTATCTGAATGAAACTTTGCAGTTAGTCTTCTATATACTCTCACTCGTATATATGTCGGAACGGGCCGGATCGGACGACTATATCATATAGCTGCCATAGGAATGATCGGAAAATTTTTACAAAAAAAATTATAACATTTTTAGTTTTCAACAGAATTTGATCAAATTTAAGATATGTACAGGGTTGTCCATATTCGACGGACCCATGTTTTTTTTTTTTAAATCAAAGAAAAAAAAAAATTTGGGGGTTGGCAATCTTAATCATTTAATTTGTCCCAAGTAGATTTGTTCACATCAATTTTTGAATATGATATCGTTCAAATGGCCGCCTCTGGCGTTGATGGCGTATTGTGCCCTTTTTGCAGCATTTTCCATCATGTCCGATGAAGCCCATTTCACATTGAATGGGACCGTAAATAAGCAAAATTGCCGTATTTACGCCACTGAAAATCCTGGGAAGATTCAAGAAGTGCCTCTTCACGACGAAAAAGTCACAGTTTGGTGCGGCGTTAGTTCGAAAACGGTCATTGGGCCGTTTTTCTTCCAAAATGAAAATGGCCATGCTGTTACCATCAACCAGGAGCGTTTTCGCGACATGATGACCAATTTTGTGATGCCAATTATTCGTCGAAAGCGTATGAGGCAGTTCTGGTTTCAACAAGACGGCGCTCCACCGCACACAAGTCGCATAACAATCGATTTTCTGAAGAAATTGTTTCCGGGCCGTTTGATGTCGAAAAGTGGTGATTTGGACTGGCCACCGCCGCTAGCCGCTATTCCGGCCGAAATGTTGGCGAAAACGATGGAAAATGCTGCAAAAAGGGCACAATACGCCATCAACGCCAGAGGCGGCCATTTGAAAGATATCATATTCAAAAATTGATGTGAACAAATCTACTTGGAACAAATTAAATGATTAAGATTGCCAACCGCCAAATTTTTATTTTTTTCTTTGATTTAAAAAAAAAAAAACATGGGTCCGTCGAATATGGGCAACCCTGTATGCCATGTTTCGGGTATCCCGGAAAACTATTTACAATGTTTTAAATCGGGCTAAAATTGACGGAAGGCTGGAAGAAAAGTCTGGAGGAGGTAGGAACTTGAAGATAGACAAACGGGCAGAACGCCTTATCATGCGTAAGGTGCGTCATAACCCCCAAATCTCGACCAAAACCCTTGCCAAGGAGTTGGAGGAAGAATGTGGCGTAGTCGTTTCGCACGAAACCGTGCGCCAATTGAATCTACGGAACAAATACTCATTGTGCGAAAGAAACCGCTGCTATCCGTAGTGAACATTCAGAAGCGGTATTCTTTCGCTATGGAGATGATCAGCAAGTCGGAAAATTACTGGGATGACGAGATCTTTTGCGACGATGGTCCTTCCAGAGTATGCGCAAGCCGTTAACCGCATTAAACCAGCGCAACATTGTGCCTTCCGTAAAATTTGGCAAATTATCGGTTATGGTTTGGGGATGTATAAGCAGCAAAGGAGACGGGGAGCTCGCATTCATAAAAAGCACTATGAATGCTGAGCAGTATCTCTCCATACTCCAATCAAATTTTAAGCAGAGTACTCGGAAATTTGGCTTAATGGCCAAAGAAAAGCCGAAATTCAAATTTTACCAAGATAATGACCCCAAACATAAGGAGCAAACTGTGCGTACATGGCTCCTGTCTAACTGAAAAAAGGTTATAGATACACAAAATTTGTAAGTTTTTTTTTAAAGAAAAAAGTGGCTAAAAGGCAACCGAGAAATCGAGCAGACCTTAAAACTGCAGTGCTGGAAGAGTTGCAGAGGATTCCATTGGAATATGACATGGAAAAGCTAATCAATTCAAATTCCAAAAACGCATCCAGCATGTAGTAAATGCTAAGGGGGGGCACACAAATTACTAAAATTAATAAATTATTGTTTAAGTTGTTAAATATATATCCCTTTAGCTGTAAGTTTTGAATATTGTGTAAAGAGTTTATTGACAGTGTCAAAAATGTGAAAAGTTATTTTTTGTTAAGTCTTGACTTGTTTTGTTTATGTTTTTGAATATTATTGTTAAGAATTATGCAATAAATAGATTTCCATTGAAAAAAAAAAAAAAATTTAAAAACCTTACTAAAAGCGTTGTATTTGCATGCAAAGCCAAAAAATATTTTTAATTTTCAGGGTGTAAACAGTTTCTTGACATACTGTACCAAAATCAAAAGTTGCAAGAAGTCGAATGCAGCGACTTATGCGACTGTAGCTGCCGACGAATCCCGAAAGTTGACGCGTGCCACAGCGTCGACTTACGTCTACGACAAAAGCAACAGCAAAGCGGAAAGCAAGAAAACGAAAAGCGGCGACTGCTACTGATTTTTGATTTTGGTCGCTCGTCTACGACAAAAGCAACAGCAAAGCGGAAAGCAAGAAAACGAAAAGCGGCGACTGCTACTGATTTTTGATTTTGGTCGCTGTTTGATTTTTGACTATGCTTTGACTGCGACTTCTGATTTGTTCAGAAGCAGAAGCATAATCAAAGTCATGAGAAATTAACTTACCACAGTTTTTTAAACACTGATATTCCGCAAATCGCGATATTCGAATTTCTCCACAGCAGCAGGGCTCTTTTCCATCTTTGCTCAATGAAATTATTTCAGTAGCAAATCTGGAATTTTATTGATTTTCCGCGAGAGCGTTGAAAATCGTATCGTACGAATTTCTATCAAACTTTTGCCGGTACAGTTTCTGCAATATCAGATTATGGCCACGTTGGTGGACTCCCAAAAAATGCTTCAGATCCCACAAACTGACCAAACCAGGCATATGTATTCTGAAACTTCTTGGGTTTTTGTCCGCTATAATTGCTAAGCAAAAACAATCACATGATCAAACATCTTAAAAATTATATTTTCTGTCTGGCTGTACCCAAAGTCCAGTAGTACAATCTTATCCCCCCTCTCCCTCTCCTCAACAACTCAAAATTTTACGATAGTTTCAATGCAGCTATATGACATAGTCATCCTGTTTAGGAATTACGAATTTCGTTGGCTGTCAAAGCGCTCGGGTTTTGCTTCAGCGAGTGTACGTTTTTTGTACGCTATGACGTGAAATTGTAAAGACACAAAAATGCTTCGAAAAACGAATAATATGGGAGGAATCTCTGGGGTGCAAACTCGTAACCCATTTTAGGGACGTCCACTGGAAAATGACGCCAAATAGAGGTCAGCATTTAAAATCAAAAACGCCATTAAACGAAGACGCTGTTCCACAGAGAATATAAGGGTTTACAACACTAGTCGAGAACTTCTTCGGAAAAGCCTTCGTAAAATGGAGAAGAAAAAATGTTTTCACGCAAAGAACTGGAGGAATTCAAGAAGTTGCAAATGTCTCTAGCCCCAATTTTTAACGAGACTCAAATAAAAATATTAAAGACTTTAGGAAAGAGGACCAAATTTAATTCGGCGGACATTTCTGCTGCGATCTGTCTCCATACAGCAGGGCCCCGTGCATATAACCACCTATACAGGAAAATATTTCCTTTGTCGAGTCGGACTACATTGTATAGGTGGCTAGCAGTGTGCCAATTATGACGGGAACTTTGGACGAAGTCATTGCTCTCATGGAGAATGAGGACACGCTTGAAGTGGGCAAGCCGGCTTTGAATATGACAGCACAGCTGATGTTGTTTATCAGCCAAGCAAAAATTCATGGAAACAGCCAGTTTTTTTGATTTTGACACCCTAATGGACGTGAATCACCTTTACAAAGTAGTGTATCATACAATTTTCATGGCTTACTTCATGTAAAACAGACCATACAACAAATCGGCGATCCTGTTTTAGGCTCTTCTTACTCATTCGAGAACTATCTTCAAACTCTTAAGCGTTTGTCCGAAAGTCAACACAAATCCCTCAGCAGATGAAGATAATAGAGGACAGTAATATTTGGGTGGAGTAAGAAGAAATAAAATTACCAGGTAGCTGAGTTTATTTGATAAACATGAGTCCTCATTAGCTTTAGGTATTTGCGAAGGTACCTTAAACATGGCATCAGATTTACAGATATTTAGGACCTACTTTTTGATTTAAATTAAAAGCCTTCCTCAAAATCTTTTCTGTATTATATCTGTATATAGGTTTTTTTTTCATAATTTACAATGAAAACAGTAACTGATTTTAAAATATTTTCTTTATAGAAAGCATTTCTAGCTTTTAGGACCAGAAGCAGCCAGCAAAGAAGGTCCTTTACTGTTGTTATTTTTTACACAGCTTAATACGTGAAGCTGTGTAAAAAATAACAACAGTAAAAAAAGTATAAAAAATAAAATAAATTATAAATGTAATTATATTGATTTTTATAATTATTTTGTGGAGGGGGAGGACAATCCTGAAGAATTCCCATGGGTTTTGTTTAGGGGAATCCTAAAGGATTTTGTAATGTACTCCATGGAGATTCCTCTGTATATAATATTATATTAAATATGTTAATATTTTTAAATTTTAGCTCCCCACTACCTCACTTGCATGCAATTGGTGTAATATGCAATTTCGTGCGAAAAATGACCTTAAGGAACATGTTGAGGAGAATCAATAAAAAGATCGTTTTTATCTATGCATATTGTAAAAATGCACAGCGGTAAGAGAATTAAACCAATTTTGATTGCCGTAAGGCCTGGATTCGGGCTTAATAAATTAACAAGAAAGGAAGCTAACTTCGGCACGCCGAAGTTTATATACCCTTGCAGATAGAACTTCTATGAATAAAAAACCATACAATACAAATTATATATCTGTGTTAAAAAACAATGAAGTAATACCTGCTTTCATTTCATTCACCTATACATATTATATTTGCAGTTTTACATTCACTGATTTGCATTTTTCCTCCACATCAAACGATCGTTTGTATGGAACCTATATAATATAGTCGTCCGATTTTTATGAAATTTACCACAAAATTTAAGAATTAAATTAAATGCCTATACCTAAAATTTGATGAAAATCAGTTGAAAACTGAAAAGGTTATAAATTTAATTGTATTAATTTCTCGATCGTTCCTATGGGAGCTATATGATATAGTAGTCCGATTTTCATAAAATGTTATGCAAAATTGTAGAGTATAGTAAAATGGCTATATTTCAAATTTGATCCAATTCTATTGAAAACTGAAAAAGCTAAAAATTTTTTTGTAAAAATTTTCCGATCATTACTATGGCAGCTATATGATATAGTCGTCCGATCCGGCCCGTTCCGACATATATACGAGTGAGAGTAGTATAGAAGGCTAACTACAAAGTTTCATTCAGATAGCTTCAAAACTGAGAGACTAGTTTGCGTAGAAACGGACAGACGGACAGACGGACATGGCTAGATCGACTCGGCTGTTGATCCTGATTAAGAATATATATACTTTATATAGTCGGAGGTGCCTCCTTCACTGCGTTGCAAACTTCTGACTGAAATTATAATACCCTGCAAGGGTATAAAAAGGTAATAAAAAAAAAAGAAAACACAATTATAATAAATAAATAAATAAACTGAGAGTCGCGTCTCTTGGACATTTTATAAATTTGTTTTTCACGTCGTGATGGTGCTACTCGTGCTCCTTCGATCTATCTGCGCCGGAGTGGCGAAACGAATTTCCGCTGTGGCAAACGATTGTTGTGTGAGCCTCATCCGTCGGGTTTTATCTGTTGTTTTTATACCCTTGCAGGGTATTATAATTTCAGTCAGAAGTTTGCAACGCAGTGAAGGAGGCACCTCCGACTATATAAAGTATATATATTCTTGATCAGGATCAACAGCCGAGTCGATCTAGCCATGTCCGTCTGTCCGTCTGTCCGTTTCTACGCAAACTAGTCTCTCAGTTTTGAAGCTATCTGAATGAAACTTTGTAGTTAGCCTTGTATATACTCTCACTCGTATATATGTCGGAACGGGCCGGATCGGACGACTATATCATATAGCTGCCATAGGAATGATCGGAAAATTTTTACAAAAAAAATTTTAACTTTTTCAGTTTTCAATAGAATTGAATAAAATTGGAGATATAGCAAGTTTACTATACTCTTCAATTTTGTACAAAATTTTATGAAAGTCGGACTACTATATCATATAGCTCCCATATGAACGATCGAGAAATTAATACAATTAAATTTATAACTTTTTTAGTTTTCATCTGATTTTCATCAAATTTGAGGTATAGCCATTTTATATAAGTCTTAAATTTTGTGGCAAATTTCATGAAAATCAGACGACTATATCATATAGGTGCCATACAAACGATCGTTTGATGTGGAGGAAAAATGCAAATCAGTGAATGTAAAACTGCAAATATAATATGTATAGGTGAATGAAATGAAAGCAGGTATTACTTCATTGTTTTTTAACACAAATATATATAATTTATATTGTATTGATTCCTATTCATAGAAGTTCTATCTGCAAGGGTATATAAACTTCGGCGTGCCGAAGTTAGCTTCCTTTCTTGTTTGGATTCTTTTTGGTGTTCCGCGGTTAATGGTTTGGGCTGTATTTTGTTTCTTTGTTAAATCGCCAATTCCTTTGTGCCATGTCACATAAATGCGAAAATTTAGAATTTTCTGAAGATTTTGTGTTTCAACAGAACAACGCTCCTATACACGGTGCACGGAGCTAGAAAGAGCAGCCGCTTCATCATTAATTTTTATATTATCTAATAGACGAGAAAGATTAACCAACAGTTCATTTCATTTACCTTCGACTGCAGTGGAAGTTATAAAAAAGTAGCCAGCTCAAACTGTCTTATTATTGCTATAACTTTTCTTCTCTGCTTCCCAGAATATGAATATCCGTCATCGTTCTGTTCAAGGTTGTCAACAAAAGAATTATCCATTACATTGGCAGCAGTTACCGCACCTGATTTTTTTGTTCTAAGGAACGCCTTGTTCCTCTGCCATTTCCTGAATCTCCTGCTCTTGGACCTCTGCTCGAATCGCCCCGAGTCAAATTTTAACAAAACGATTCAACATATTGGTAAACTGTTTGTGTTTTGTGTCTTGCGGTCTGTTTGTGGAGCCCCAGAACCACTTTTCCAGAAAGTAGCGTAAAGCTTTCTGAGACGCGTGGTGGCAACCTACGGATCCAATCATATATTCTTTTGTGACCCCTTCAATGAGCTGGGGCCTCCGGTGGCTAAACCCGTTGGCGGAACTCTGAGCATGTTGGTGTGCTGTGGACGAAGCACCTCCATTACACCGTGCCGAACACGCCGTTGCTCCTCTACAGGATAGCTTCTTGCGATCACGTTGGCAAAAGCAGATGAGTAGGAGTGCGGTGTGTTATCTGAGGTGCGGGTCTTGAGGATTGCGTGGGCTGTTTTGTTGTCGCATTTGTGTGTCGTTTTTATGGCTTGAAGCTCTTGTTGCGTGAGGAATACTGGGCATTTTCTGCTAGAGGAGTTGTGTGGGCTTGTTTGTTGTTGCTCTTCGTTACAATTGATGCATTTCTGGGGTCTTGAGCATTTTTCGTTTGTAGATGGGTCTAGGTGTTGCAGTGATCCGCAGTTGTAACAAATTTTGTTGTTATTGCAGAATTTGTTAAGGTGGCCGAATTTAAAGCAATTGTTACATCTTAGCGGCAAAGGGATATAGGTCCTGACCGCTGTTCTCTGGTAGCCAATCATGATGTAGTCGGGAAGGTTGTGTGTGTTAAAGGTGATAATAATGAGTCCAGTCTCTTTAAGAGAGCCGTTGTCTCGTTTTAATATCTTCCGTACGTCAGTTACTTGTTGTGCCGCTAATTCTTGTACTATGATGTTCTCTTCAATTCCTCTTAAGTCGTTGGAGTATATTACACCTTTGGTGCAGTTAAGCTGTGTAGTGTGACTGTGACGTTTATGGTAGGAGTGAAAGTTTTGAGCTGCATGAGTTTTAACGCTTGTACATTTGTTTTTGTTTTAATAAGCAGTGATCCGTTGCGGAGTTTTTTGCATTCTTCAATTTCTCCACCACAGGCAAAATCAATTTGTTTTTTAATGAGGAAAGGGTTGACGTTGTTGAGGTCAAGGCCGGGGTCAGATCTGGAGACAATTAGATATTTAGGTCCTGGGGATTTTAGGAGCTGTCCAGTTGATACAGCATTTGCTGGGTCGGGGTCGGGGGGGTCCCCCATCCCTACGACTCTGACTTGTACCGTTGGTAGTTTTTCACTTCTCTTGCACTTGTACTTGCACTTGCACTTCTACTTGCACTTGCGGTTGTTGGTAGTTTTTGTAGGTTTTTACTTGTATTTATTATTTTATTTTTTTCTGTTTAGAGTTTGTAGAAGTAGACGTCGAGTTTATTTATTTATTTATTTATTATAATTGTATATTTTTATTATTAATACCTTTTTAATTTATTAAATCCGAATCCAGGGCTTGCGGCAATCAAAATTGGATTAATTATTTTAGCGCTATGCATTTTCACAATAAGCATAGTTAAAGGCGACTTTTATTGCTTCGCCTTGTTCCTTGAGGTAATTTTCGGACGAAATTACATATTACACCATTTGCACCACATAAAAATATTAACATATTTAATATAATAATGATATATACAGAGATATATCTCCTTGGAGTACATTACAAAATCCACTAGGATTCCCCCAAACGAAACCCATGGGTGTTCTTCAGGATTGTCCTCGCCCCTCAAAATAGGTCTAAAAATCAATATAAAGACTTTTATTAATATTTATTTAATATTTTATAGTTTTTTTTACTGTTATTTTTTACACAGCTTAATGCGTGAGCCAGGACCTTCTTTGCTGGTTGGCTCTGGTCCTAAAAGTTAGAAATGCTTTCTATAAAGGAAATTGAAAATCAGTTACTGTTTTCATTGTTCATTTTGAACAAAAAAAAAAAACATGCATACGTAATACAGAAGATTTTAAGGAAGGCCTTTAATTTCATTTTTTCGCTAACCCCTTCAACGTTGTATCCTAAAAGTAGGTCCTCGGCCAGCACAGTTTTTATGGACTTTGGGAGTGTAGTCCTCTTCAGCAGGTTGGTTACAGCAGTCGTCAGCAAAAATATAGATATTTAATAAATATTTTATTTATAAATATTATACAATTCTTTATTCACTGGGCCTAAACTAAATTCCAGAGCGACTAAGGCCTCCTCGTCCTTTACAGTGAAAACGTCTCCTGTGAACTTAAAAAACTTTCTTCGCATGGACAGTGGAACATATGAAGAACTGTTGAAGTTAGTAGAGCCACAAATCCGAAGACAGGACACACTAATGCGTGACGCAATAAGCGCGAACGAACGCCTTTCAGCGACTTTGCGTTTCTTGGCTAGTGGTCAAAGCTATGAGGACCTGAAATTCTTAACAGGAATTTCTCCCCAGAGCCTTAAAATGATAAAGCCGTAAATCAAGGTAAGTAAAAATTATTCTTTATTATATTACTGTTGTACTGTCAGCAAATGATTCGGGATTGACATTCCTATTATCTGTAATAATTACTGAAGTATTCTGATCCTGGGAATGAAGGTCACAAATGACGATCTTGTATTGGAGTTACTCGTCAGTGGAGTGCTCGTGTGTGTGCTGTCGCGGATAGACATGCATTGGCATCTGAACTTGAGGACTTAAATTGTTTGGTATGTTGGCAATGCTTGACACTCCTTGGTATGAGAGCATATTCATTCGGCCTTGCATGAGGAGCTCATCTATACCCTTTTTAGCGTATAGCCGCTGCTCCTTGCTTAGCTCCCTGAACATTGTAGCCCACCCTTCAGCATAAATGTCAGCGTCGTCCCTCGGTTTCTTGGCGTTCATGTTGTCCAAATGGGCTAGTTCCTTCTGCAGGAACTCGGATCCTTCATCCGGTTTACGTTTCGGCGCCTTTGGCTGGAAAATAAAGTTTTCAATTAAAATCGTATTTCATTTTATATTATTTCAGATGCCTGGAAATGAAGAGAGTGGAAGGAAGTTGCAAATGATTTTGAAATGCAATGGAATTTTGTGAACTGCATTGGAGCTATTGACGGATAGCATGTCCATGTAATAAAGCCGAAATCATCAGGATCATTTTATTTCAATTATAAGAAAACCAGAGCTCGCAAATAACTGTCGACCGATTTTTTTCTTGCGCTCTCGTTGCGAGCACAACCGAAAAAGTTCATACTCTCTCGCTCTCGCTCTGAGCAAGAGACTCTTTCTGTATTCTTTTATGTTTTCTGTTGAACGTTTTTCGTTGAGCTCTTTGTGTGTCGCTCTTTCAATGAGCATTGCCTAAAGAGCGAAACGAGAAACGCTCGCACAATGAGAGTCAGCAAATGACCGATTGACCGAAAAACTCAACGCAAACGGTCTTTGCATTTACTTTCGTTGTTGTAAAAAGAAATAATATAATTTGCTTTTATATTTTTTATTTGCATTAAATGCGTTCGAACGTATATACATATATACTCGTATATATTTTTATAACATTTTTAATATATTACGTGTTAAGCTTTATTACCAGTATTTTTCGTTTTTCTTCACATTTGGTGAATTTTGAATATCCAGAATTGTTCCGTTCATTGAAAATGTCCAAATGTTTTGTTGTTAAATGCCGTCTTAAGTTTGTTGAATGATTGCCGGACAATTTAATGCCGCAAACACTACAAATTGACTTGTTTTCTTCCAAATTAAATTTAAAGAATTGGTGCACTTTTTTATTTAAGGTTCTTCCCATTTTACACAACAAATATTTCTCAACTTGACACACTCAATTCACGACCGCAATTAATACATTTCGTCTGCAATACAGACGCTTAACGACTTGCTTGCCTATGCGTGTGAGTGTATACCAATACATATGCAAAAGACTTTTTGCTGCTGGTTGGAACAACCAGAACAAAACAGAATTTAAAAAAACGGTTTCGCTCTGAGCGCGAGCGAGCTCATTTAAGCACTCTTATTTCGGTTGCTCTCTGAGTTTTTTCGTAGTGTCAGGAAAAGACACTTATTTGCAGACAACGAGAAACGGTCGACAGCAGTGCTGCCAACTTTTGACCAACAAAAAAAGCTGTTTTTGACGGGAGAAGTGAAAAAAAAGCTTAAAAAATTTATAAAAAAATCCAAAAAAAAAGCTGAAACAAATGTATAAAAAATAGAAAAAATGTCAAAAAAGATAACAATTTAATAAGTTCATTTTTGTTCAAAAGATTTCCATAATTTGATCAATTTCTTCAGGGTCTTCCTTATTTTCGTAAGATAGTTCCTTTCATCTGCAGATATTTGATTGACACTTCATAGTCAACGCAGCATTTCCCGACCCTTCGCAATCCGTTTCTCTATATTAAAATAAAAATGAATATAAATAGAAATGAATATCTTTTGCTTGCACTAGTATGCTTCTTTGTTGCAGCGTGAGCTCGCACTGAGTTTAGCTGTAATAGTAGTCTTGCAATAGTTGCAATAAACCCTTTGCAGGTCTGTGTCATCCCTGCGAATCAATGCCTTAAATTCATCACTTTTAAGCCAGACATCGCGGCATTTTTGTTTATACTCCTTCGGCATTTTAGAACTTGCTAACAATTTACGCGCACTTTTTATATAGAGATGGAAACACTAAGCGAGTTATGACGTTAGCGTATATCGATTAAAACAATCGATACGTTGCTACATTATCTGGTTTGTTCGTAAAGCTAACTGTTTAGCTGCCACTTTTTCATATTTTGTACTTAAGTTTTAACAACACAAAAAAAAATCAGGAAAAAGCCAATTCAATTTCCAAAAAAGCCAGAATTCCCGCTTTTCACAATTCCCGCAATTTACAAATTTTTCCCGCAGTTAGCCTTTAAAAAAAAGCCAGTTTTGACGGGAAAAAATCCAAATTGGCAGCACTGGTCGACAGTTATTTGCCAGCTCTGAAGAAAACCTTCAGCATTGTACTCATCAGTGTTGCCAGGTGATGAGCGCCCATATAAGCTAGATTTAAAAAAAAAATAAGCTAGAATAAGCTAAACAATTTTTAAAAAATGCGAAAAAACAAGCTACACCCAAATATGAGAAAACACGAAACATATAATATATATTATTATATTATATGAATATGTTATTATTAAAGAAAGTCTTAAAAATATGTTCTTAAAGTAAGCACTTAAAACAAATTAGTTAATATTTCATCAATTCCTTCATGTTGTTCGTCGCCGAGTGTTCGGCAATGAACAAACAAAGCGCTGCTTCCTGATCCTGAGTCTTGCAACACTTAGCCGGAAAATTTATTTTTTGCGATTCAGCAACTGATCTCATTGATAAAATGTGCTTTTTCGATGCCGCATGCTGCCTGATTTAAAAAATTTTGGCTGATATTGTCGACTTACAGTAGCAACAATATGCTTTGGTTCCTTCTCCTGGCACTTAAATTCGTTGTTTTGGAGCCAAGCATCCCGAAAAATCTGTTTATATATAACTTTCGGCATTTTGAGGACACGCTTTACCTATTTTCACAACACAACAAAATTATTGGTGGTAACACTTCAGCCAACAAATCGATCTCCGATAACACTTTCGATTAGAAATAAGTTCACGATCACATAAAATGCACATAACCATCGGAAAAAAAGAACAAACTCCAATATTTTCATGCTATAAAGCATATTTTTCGTAAAAAACATTCCGTGGATGTCAAAAATACATAAAAAGCTAAAATATGCTAGATGAATTTTAAAATAAGCTATATTTCAAGCTATAAGCTAGATGGAAATTTTTCAAGCTTTTCTAGTTTCAAATATGCTAGAACTAGCTTATAATAAGCTAACCTGGCAACACTGGTACTCATGGCGATAGTAAATACACAGTATGAGTTCATTTGTGTTGAAGCTGGAGCAATTGGCAGGGCATCAGATGCTGGAGTATTTCTCCAATCGGAATATAAAATGCGCTACGATGATCAATCACTGTTCATTCCGAAGCCTCGCCAAATTGAAAATTTATCATATGAACTGCCGTATGTGTTAGTAGGGGACGACGCCTTTCCTTTGTCAAAAAATTTGATGAAGCCATACAGTCGTCAGAAACTGGAAAAGGAGCATCTAGGCGTATAGTGGAAAATGCATTTGGCATAATAGTTAACTAAATACTATTGCTCTAGAGCCGGAAAAGGCTTCTGTTATTGTTTTTTGTTGCTGCTATTTGGACAACTTTTTATCAAAGAAGAACGGCGCAGTATTTTTGAGAGGTGCAGCAGATTCCGGAAATTCAACTGGAGGAACACCTCCCAACCATCAAATGGACGATTTGGAATCATTGAAAGGTGGCAATTATCCTGAAGATGCCAAAGCAATTCGTGATAAATTTAGCGAATATTTTAACACGATTGGAGCTGTATCTCGGCAGAATGATAAAATTTAATATATAATTATATTATATGCACAATAAACTATTGTTTTTATTTGAAAAAAATACTTACTATTTTAATTCCCGGGCCGTCATCATATAAAAATGAGAGGTCATTGAAATACCAGAGGTTTGGTAAACATCATCCGCCCCGGCACCAGATTTCTCGCTTCTTCTTATTTTTTGAAGCTCGCGTCTATACGATGCCCGCAGCGAATTGACCTTCTTCTTCACGGTATCAATTGTTGCGTGCTCATCCAACTCCTTGTACTTATTAGGAAGCACTTCCCACGCAGCGTTCCTTACATTCTTATTTTTATACGCATTGCTTTTTGCGTGCCACAAAGATTTCTCATTTTGCAGGCAATGAATAAATTCTTGCATAAATTGTTTTGACATTTTAGAGCTGCGCTATCACGTGTTGTCGCTTCAAACGTTTGCTTCAAATGATGTTCGTGCCAACAATTGTCGAGCATGGTATTGCGAACACAAACAAGATAGAATGATTAATTTTTCGTTCACGAAACACAAAATTTTTACGCGAGCACTACCTCTAACGATGATAGTTTCGTCGAGCTCAACATGCTCGGCCAACATGTTCTACTGTGGATGGGCCCCATAACATCTCATACGGGGAGCCAAACATTTTAATCTTTTTGTATGGTTATATAATGTAAGGAAAGGCAAAACACATAACAAACCTACAACAAACACGACAAACACTGCTAAAACATAAAGCTAATTTGACAGTATTATGGAATTTATGGCTTTAATTTTGTCATACCAGTAATGTACTTTCCTAACCTGTACTTAAATTAAAGAGCCGTCGGATGGTAATGTTGTCCGCCCCTTGCCCGCATTGCAACAAAGAAATTTTCTACAATATCTAGGTAAAGGCGACTTGTCAGAATATAATCAATTTCGTACTTTGCAGACAAATATGCAAGTAGATCACCAAGGGAAGCGTTGTTGACTAATATTTCTTTTTAAAAAGGCAGTCTATGGGCTATGCCAACTATGTTTGCGCTCAATATTTACACATTTTAGCCAAACGCCCCTTTGGATATCTATTTGTTTTCCATCCGGCTGTGTTGTTTCGATGGAGCTTGATGTACGTAGATAATTTTCAGTTAAAATCATCGAACCAATAATTTAAAACTTTGAAAAGGTACACGGTTTCTACATAATATCCTAACGCGTAGCATCGCCTTATAGAAATTGCTGTTGTGTTGGAAAACAATTGAGTTGCCAACTTAACCCTTTGTTTTCCGAGGGAGTTTGCGTTCAGGACTGTCTTTGATTTTGAAGATAATTGAAACATCAGACTTTGCGCAATGGGCAATTGCTTGCTGGACCGTCGCTTGGTCAATTTGTTTCCGTCTCTCTCGCCATACCTTTAGTTTTCCGGAATCAAATGGTTCACGGGATAACCCCTTTTGTACGGCTTATTAATAATGATGCACGTCCATTTGGGTGTCAAAATCTACAAAGACTGGCGCTTCCATGACTTTTTCGGCCCACGAATCGAACTGGACGTAGTTGCTTGACTGATAAACAACATCAGCTGTGCTGATTCATATTCGAATCCGGATGCAACTTTCATTTCATCAAAAGACAAAACGCATAACATGTCCGCTTTAAGCATGTCCTCATTCTCCCTGACATCAATAACTACGTCCAAAGTTCCCGTCATAATTGGCAAAGGAAATCTTTTCCTGTATAGGTGGTTATATGCACGGAGCACTGCTATATGGTGGCAGATCGCAGCAGAAATGACAGCCGAATTAAATTTGGCTCCCTCTCCTCCAGTCTTTAATATTTTTATTTGAGTCTCGGTAAAAATTTGTGCTAGATACATTTCCAACGCCTTAAATTCCTCCAGATTTAGCACCCGGTTTTTGTTTTCCATTTCACGAAGCCTTTTCCGAAGACTCCGAATCCCGACTCGTGTTGTAGACCCTATAAAGTCTATATGTATATTCTTCATCATCTTGATGACGATATCCCGTCTCTTCTACATAAACTAGTTTCTTGGGTTGTAGCTTTGTATCTGTCGGTTTAGACATGTTAATCAAATGCCTTTTGAGCTAATTAAGAGTCCTGCAATCCTTCTCAATATTCCTCAAGGATCATATATGTCGAACAAGAGCTTCAAATCTGTTCGCTGCAACGTCAAGGAGACAGTTTTCCATATGATGTACCGCAGCAGCCCAGCATTCAGCGGTATCCCTGTCGCATGATCAACATGTCAACATGGACTGTTCAGGCGCAGCTGGATGAGGTCAGCATCAGGAGCACGACCGCCGGATCACTGCCAACAACAAGGTGTAGCGCGTAGAGCTGAGGATGCTTTTGATCGCCCGCGATATCGCTTTCTGATCTTCTGTCTGGAGAAAATGGGACACGACTCGCAGAGTCAAGAAGAGTCTTCCAGAAGGGTCGCTTAAACCAGATTTAGAAGAGTATGAGTTTTTTAACTTGTTATTATTTATGTTATTTTTTGTTCTTAATATAATAAAAAAAAGTAAAATTATAGAATTTCATTTACATTCATTACATTTTCTGCTTAGCCGGTCGGATATGGCATCTCCCATTTGTGATGCAATTGGGTTTCTTCGGGTTCTTTTTAAAGTTCGGCAGTCTTTGGGAACACTTAAATTATTTTCCCGTAATATTAGTAAAAGATCATTTAAGGGGTTACATACAGTTAGAATTTTAAAAAAATAAATTATTTTTATTTTAGTTTCTTAATGTAAATATTTTTAAGAATATACACAGAAAGTTTCGTTAAGTTCCGGTGAATATTTCCTGAGTTATAAGTAAATTTGAAAAAGTCGTTTCAGAGTGCTTTTTGTAAAGTGCTCCTATGTGTTCATTTCAAACTTTAAACGTGTTTTTCTCAAAATGGTGTTTTCAAAGTGGGTGACCAACATTGCTCGAAAACGGCTAGCCCGATTAGTCTCAAATTTTAACACGACCTTCTTAAATATATTTTTAGAAATTAATCGAAGATTTTTTCTTTCCAATAAAAAATTTATTTTTTATAAACAATTTAAGGCGGAAATTTCGGCGAAAAATCGATTTTTTTTTTGCGAAACTGCCATTTTGTCAAAAATTATTATTTTGCTTATTCCTTCGATTAATTTCTAGATTTGACATTACTCTAACAAAATCTTTTTGGTTTTTTAATTTCGGATGATCCAGTTCCGACATATAGTGGTCACCGCAAAACGTCTTTTTTAAGAGAAGCTCCCGGATAACAGGTGTAACTCTTCTCCACATACATATTTTTACTAGTTCTAACTTTTAAAATACAGTTAAAAGATACTATAATAAGTGTATAAAGTTTGGGATCAATAAGTTAAAAAGTTTCTTCAGAAAACACTCTGAAAAATTAGCTTTTTTTTAGCCCTATAACTGTATGTAACCCCTTAATGCTATATTGCAAATATGTATTATGTTTTATTGAGCTAAATACAGCGTTTATATTATTTTTCTGATTTCCTTCACTCATTTGGTATCTTTTGCGATGTCAAATTTCAACTTTTGTCGCGCAAGTTTTAACATGTTTTTGCGGCTCAGAAGAAATAGCTTCAAGCATTCGGTTTGCTTCGCGTTTGCTCCTGCCTTTTATGGCCTTAGATGTGGAAGTCATGGTTGTTAATATAAAACGAAAACAGAAAAATAACGCATAAATGTTTTACCTAAAACTGTAAAATAGCAACACCGTACTTAAATATACAGTCGAATCCCGATAATTCGTACCCCGCTAAATCGAAAATCGCGATAATTCGTAAAAAATTCTGTCCCCTTGAAAAAAACTCGTTAATTCGTAAAAATTCCATACATTTTGGTCCCCTCGTTAATTCGTAGTATTTGGCGCAACGCAAAGAATATTTGAACCTCTTATAAATCGTAATTTTGTTTCGAAACCTCTTATAAATCGTAATGCGATGCGAAATATTTTGACGACGTTAGATTTTGCAGACATCAGAACGGAGAAGAAATTTTATAGAATTTACAAACCAGAGCATTAATTCCTCAACTTAAACATTATTTTTCGACTCATGATGTGCCAAATAGTGTGTGACAACCTAATAGGTTTAGAAAACGCAATGGAAAAAATAAAAGAAAAAAACACGAAGCAATCAAAAATTACCAATTATTTTAAAGCTTGAAATTTCGTTTTTAATAATTTAATGTTTCTGCTTAATTTTGTTTGTTAATTTTTTGTTTAATTTTCCTTTAATTTGAAAAACGTACACATGAATGTACATATTTATTATGTTTGTTTAATTTTAATAAAGCTAAACACATATGTAAACATTATGTGAAATGTAAGTACTCCGTTTATTCGACTCTTTCATTTTTGAGCCCCTTTAAATAGAAATCTCGATAAATCGAATTCCCGTCTAATTCGTAAAAAAAGTGATCCCCTTGCCATTTCGAATTATCGGGACTCGACTGTATTTTCATTGGCGAGTGGTATTTTCCACCAGCCAGCACACGGTCACTTATTTATGTTTCTTCAAATTGTAGCGGTATTTTAAGACAAAAAAAAAAAACGCAAAAAACAAACTGATCCATATCCAACATCATGATTTATACATAATAACTTTCTCAATATTTAATAATATTGCTTTCTTTCTTGTTTAAATTTAAAAAAATCCAGGTATGACGATAATCCCTAGACTCAAAAATTGTTTACGGTTTCAGAACAACAAAAAATTTACAGCTTTAGACTTTAATGAATAACGCTTTATAATAATAAAGAACATTATATGTATGTATTCGAGCCGAGTCGGGTCTGTTCCGATTTAAAATTGGACTCACAAATTTGAGCACGTTGTGGACTTCTCATTATAAAATTAAAACAATAAATTGTTAATAACACTTTAGAGTACTTTCCCCTCCATCTACGTGGCGTCCATCAGGAAGCGCTGGAAGACCTCACCATCTGAGCTGGGCAGTTCCGACTGTTGCTGGGGGGAGTAGAGTCTCAAGTTCTGGAGCTGCTGCAACGGCGAACTGTTGCCATTGAACTGTACTACGGCTGCCGTCTCCAGGGGGAGTAGATGGGGCTGATTCTCCGCCGGTTCCACGCCACAGATGCCCAACTTCTGGCACTGCTCAACCACGATGTCATCGATGGTCTGGGAGAGCAGCGCCTCTTGCTCTGGATCCGCCATCGAATTGGTGGTGATCGCCGCAATCTCAGCGCTAGCCGGCGAGGGCTGTGCGGGTGAGTTACTGCCTTCCAGAAAGGCCTTGATTAGCTGCTCCGGGGTCTGGGTGTCATCGGCGACGCATCGGTGGGTTCGTTGGCTTACCTTGTAGCGGAACGTCTTCTGGCAGAGATCGCACTTGTAAGGCATCACACCCGTGTGGATGCGGGTGTGGACAAGGAAGGACACACGTTGCCGAAAGCACTTTCCTGAAAAGGGATTCAGAAAGGATTTAAATATCCTGCCACCCTGTGTATGAATACAATCGATACTCACCGCAAACCTCGCACTTGAAGGGTTTCTCGCCGCTGTGGATCCTCTGGTGGTTGTGCAGCGTAGAGAGCTCCTTGAAGGCCCGTCCACAGACCCCACAGACGTGAGGCTTCACCTCGCTGTGGTAGAGCAAATGCTTGTGATACGACTGCTGGAAGGTGAATGTCCTGGCGCAGATCTCGCAGGTGTACGGCATCTCGCCTGTGTGGAGACGCTTATGCTTCTTCAGAAAGTATTTGGTGGTGAAGGACTTGGTGCAAACGTCGCACTCCCACAACTTTGGCGTGGCATTGCCTGCATCCGGTGAGTCGGGTGATTGCTGAAGCATGCTCAGTGCTCCGCTCAAGGCATAGGGCTGGGAAGTAGTGGATGATGAAGTGCTGTTGCTGCCAGGGGCCGCCGGTTCCTTGTGTCGGATGCGATCGCAAATGCTTAGCTTCGGCAAGGGATTGATGGTTATGGAGGTGGTGACGGGGCTGGGGCAAGGCACGCCCATCATGTGCACCACTTTCAAATGGATTCGCAGCGAACCCTTCATGCGAAATGTCTTGGAGCACAGGTGGCACTTGTAGGGCTCCTGATCCTGCAAAGTACAAAAAGCAAAACGATCTTTTATAATTTAACTCAATGAATTCATAGAGAGAGGAGGTAGGAATATAATAGGTAAATAAGGTATATATATATATATTTGAATTTACCGGCTCCTCCTGCTTCAGCTGACTCTGAGTTTGCTCCGATTCCGCATTCTCGTGCACCAACCTGATGTGCATGTCCCGTAGTTCCGTGTTCCGAAAACTAAACTCGCAGATGTCACAGTTGGCGGGAGGCGTTGGGGGAACAGGTGGAGGGGGCAAGGCAACGGGCTTGGTCCTTGTTCGTCTGGGCCTTCTTTTGGGAGCGGATACAGCAATCAGGGGAGGAACGGGTAGAGCCTGAACAGGATGGGTAGCAGGTGCATCCTGGCTCATCAGACTGGTGTGCGAGAACAGGTGGATGGTGAGCTTGTCCAGTCCCAGGAACAGCTCCTTGCAGTTGGCAAAGGGGCAGGCCAGTGGTCCGTTGGCCGCTTTGATCAGGCGCTGCTGCAGTGCGTCAATGCTGCCGAAACTGGGCACGGCGCACAGCGGACACAGAACTGACGTGGAGCACATTCCGCAAGCGAAGTGTCTCGAATCTTATGCAAATTTTTCACCTTCTTAGATGTTGATCCCTCCTTTTCAGTTGGCGAAAATCTATTCAGGAGTCCATTCCCAGACAGCGCACACAGCTCGGTTTTTCCGCTTTCAGAATTTTCTAAAAATATCAGCAAGTGAAAATTTTGAAAATCTTTTAGGCCCAACAGCGATCTGAGGTCTTGCTCGGCACCGATGCTAGCGAAACGATATGATGAAAAATAATGAAATGCCCGGCGCTGATCGCCGCCGGAATCGAAGAAAAAGAATTTCGAAAACACTCGTAGTAGCGCCGAAAACTCATTTCTCGAACGCCGCACTACACTCTCTCTTTCTCTCTCTCTTTTTGTGTAGTCATCGGGTACCTAATTTCGAAATATAGCTTTGGACATGTGTATATGTATATAAATATATTTGGCCGATATATCGTACTTCGTCGTCGGCCGTATAGGCTTTGTTGTTGTGTTTGTAACGCGTTCACAAGGGGGCGGCCATCTGCAATTATATACAAACGCGATGTGTCAGATTTTGTACTTAAAAGAGAACAGAGATGATCTATCATTATGGATGATCGCCAGGTTGATTCTATTATTGTATTCATTCAGATATGTAGATAATCTGTGTTGATCTTTGCACACTTTCCATCTTTTTCTTGAGGTCGGATCTCAATGTGGAGGTCACTTTAACCGAATATAATTAAGAATAATGCATGTTTAAGAAACACATCAAGCTGCAACTCTTAAATTCAAATAAAGAGTAAAATACATTTTTGATATAGAAACTATATATTTTAGTTCGCCATGTCGAATCAATAAGATATTACTGTAGTTTTATTCTTGTTTATTAGTGCTCAAGTTGCTAAAATTGAAATATTAATCTTAATAAATATTTGAAGAGAAAAGGGTACGCAGATTATTAAAATTTTTAAATAAATGTTGCGTGAAAATTCGATCTTAAGTATTCCGAAACACCAGTTGTGGAAAAAGATCTATGCGCTCTCTTGGAAGAGAATTCGGAAGTCGGCAAGCCCTGTGCAGGGGAACACACTGGGACATTCGGATGTGCAGCCTCATTGGATTTGATTTGGGCTATTTTTATGGTCGCTCTCCCGTCATTTTGGCCCGCTTTGGCAACGCATTTTATTCGGGTTTTGTTTAGACAGTATATTTCTAAACAGTGTCCGATGGCCAAGCACGTGAAGCTACCTGTGGGCGACAAGCAATACCAGATACTTTCATTGATAACCGAATAAAATTTATAACTAAAGTAAACTAATTAGTTGGATTTAGAGTGATATCATTTCTTCTTTGCCGGCATGGGCAGCTCGAGAGAGATAACGCTCAGGCCCGAGCGCGAAGTGGTGGAGGAGCTATCGTCCTTGAGGGAGCTCATATCGGATGTCGAAGACCTGGCACTCATTCCCCCGCCAAGGAAGCTCTTGCCCTTAACACTGATGTAGGACCCCACAGTGTCAGAAGACTTGACCGAGGAACTGCCCCAGGATACGGTACTGCGAGTGCGTTTCAGGTGCATCGGTAACTTGACACCCTTGCTCAGCATGAAATTGAGGATCTCCGGCCCCGACTCGTCGCTGTTGGCCAGATCGGTCAGCATATTGAGTGCCTTAGAGTTGCGAGCCTCCAGCTCCTGCGCATTGAGATCCCGCTCAAACTGCTCCATAAACTCCTCACTGATTGGCTTTGCCTGAATCTCTCGCAACTGCGTCCGGATCTCTCGCTGCGCCCGCTCCAGCTTCAGGCGCTGCTCATCCAATTCTTTCTCAAGCTTCTCCAGCACAGCCGCGTGCTCGGCGCGCTGCGCCTTCGCCTTCTCCAACTTGTTGATCAGGTCCTCCTCCTCGGCCCGCTGAGCCTCGTGCTTTTGATCGTAATGTTGCGCCTTACATCGCAGCACCTTCAGTTTTTCTAGGTCGCGGCAGTGGGCAGCCTCCACCTCCTGCAGCTCCAACTCTGCTTTCTCACGATCTGCTAAAAAAAAGGATAACAACCAAATAAGATTTTCCCAGAATCCTCAGATACCCACTTACCCATCGAATCGTCGTCGACCGATGTAAAGGTTTTGCGGTAATTGCTGTTGGACACGTCGAACTGGCGCAGAGTGTTCTCCAGGGCGACCACCTCCTTCTCGGCCGTCAGCACCTTCTTGTTAAGGGCGTCACCCTCGTCGGCCAGCAACTGGCGCTGCTGGGCGCTAGCCACCTTAAGCTGTGTGCTGGTCATAATGCTGCCATCCTCGTTCTTGCCCAGCAGCTTGGAAGTGAGTTCGAATCTGGCTTTCATCACTTCAATCTGCTTCCTTCGCTCGCCGATGTCGGCCCGCAAGGTGCTGAGCTCCTCGTTCAGGTGCTTCTTCTTCAGTAAAAGCACTTCCTCCTGGCTGCGCAGCTCCACAGTTCTATCTTTGATGGCACGGCGAAAGGCGAGACGGTGTTGCTCCAAATCGTAGGTGCCCTGCTCGCAGCCACCGATGCCCACCTCGAGATCGTTGCAGCGCATTTTCACCATGTTGAGATCCACAATAAGTTCAGAATTATCGAAGCGATTCTGTCGTAATCTCTTCACGGTACCCTCGCAGTAAACCTGAGCCTCCTTGATCTTGAACCTAACCATCTCGAGTTCCTTTTCGTCGTTATTATACTGAACAACCAGATTGTTCATATTGTGGTTGAGCTTCCTGTTCTGAGCCTCCGTATTGAGGATTAGACGCTGCAGCTTTTCGTACTCCTGTTCCAGATGAGACAGTCGCTCAAGGTTTTTCGCCTCTACCTCGGGATCGTCGGACTGACCCTTGAGCTCGGCATAACGACGCTCAGCCTCTAGATACTTAAAGGAGAGATTATAGTGGATCTCCGTCTGGCGCTTCAGTTCCTGGTGAACTAGTTGCTGGTTGCGCTTCATGGCCGTCAGATTGGAGGTCAGGGAGGCATTCTGTACGACCAAAATCTTTTCCTCGTCCTGCAGCTCTGCCACCTGCTTTTGGGTACGGTACACCATATCGTTTACCTTCTCCTGCTCTTTTTCCAGATTGCGCAGCGCTGTCTGCTCCGCCTCCATCATCTCTTCTAGAATGTGCAAACGCTGATCCGCATTCAGAGCTTTGTTCTGCATGGAGGCTAGTCTGGCCTCAACCTTCTCCATCACAGAGGCGAAGTTCTCGATTTCTTTCTCCTTTTCATCCCGTTTCTTCATCAGACTGCGGTTTTCCACGCGCTGCAAGTGCACCCGGTTCGCGAGATTCTCCAGCTCCTTACGCAGGCCGTCGAGCTCGCGATCCGTCAGAATCGACTGATCTACCAGGATCTGTATTTGGTTCTTCAACTCCGAGGTCTCCTCATTCAATGCCTCAATTGAAATCTCCACCTGGCGATTGTTCTCGATCGCCTCATTCAGCTGGTTATCGTGCTCCTTGTAGGCTAAAGCCGTCTGCTGCGCCTTATGGGCCAACTCGGCGCACTCCGCCTCGCTGCGCTGGATGCTGTTCTCTCGTTGGGTCATCTGATTCACTGCATTCTTCCAAGTCTCTACCATCTGCCGCCGTTCCACATGAGCCGCCCTATAAAGGCAGGCGGTCCGCTCCAGATTCTTCTCCAGCGTCATTTGTTCATCGTAGAGTAGGACCACCTGCTTGCGCCGCTTGTCAATCTCCGCGTGCAGCAATTGGCGCTTGGTGTTCAGCTCTCGAGCCTTCTGCTGGTCGTCCAAATAATACTTCTCGATCAGCTGGTAGCCCTTGTTCCCGTCCTCCATCGCTTCGGTCCACTCCACCAAAGTGGTCTTCGCGGACTTAATGCGAGACGTCAGCTCATCTATCTCTTGCTTTTTCTGGCAGATTTTCCCTGTTGGGTCATGTTACAGAAATAGTAAGTAATTTGCTCAATTAGCCCAATATGCACTTTTTACATATGTAAATTTATCATTTAATGCCTTACGTTCTGTGGCTTCGGAATATTCAGTGAACTCTTCCAACTCCTTTTCATTTTTCCGCAGATCCTCCTTTATCTTATTGCGCTCTAAGATCACCAGCTGCACCTTATGAGCCTCCTTGATCTCGTCATCCTTCAACGAGCTATATAGCGTCTGAAATGGCAACGCGGAGATTATGGACTGACACCTCAAAGACGATTTCTTACCTGATTCTGTTGGATAGTGGCCTCAATGTTGCGTTTATGCCGCTGCACTGCCTGCTCGCGTTCGTCTAGAGACTTCATGCGCTGCTGCACTTCCACTTTCAGCGCCCTCAAGGCGGCAATCTCCTTGAGAATGGCCAGGTTCTCCGCATTCGCCATGGGAATGTCGGCGTCCACCGCCCAGCCCACGGAGGCCATCGCATTCTTTTTGTAGTCGTCCAGCGAGGCCCGCTTCATGTCGTCGCTTCGATTCATCTTGCTATGAGATTAGCCCCTCAGCTGGGTCAGTTTGTATAGGATCACTCAGAGTTTTAAGGGCTTCGTTTCGAACTGTGTTCTGGAAGTTTATATAAACAAATGTCACTAAGTTCATGATACAATTGTATCATGACTAAGTTTTTCGTTTTAATGGATACAATGCTTCCCCTAGCAACGGTTTCCATGGCTGGATCTATGTTTGATATGTGCCAACAGGGACAATAGGCGTAATTGAAGTTGTCGCCTGCTCCTCGAGAACATTCGGATTATGAATTCAGGTGCCTGAAAATCTCTCTTACTACACGTTGAATTGGGGATGCATTGCACACTTTCCCATGAAGCAAAGTCAAAATTGAAAGCCTTGTAGATCCTTGAAGTATCCCCCTAGAGACTTTAAAATCTACTAATGTATTTATCATTTTCCCCACATCTGAATGTCACGTAATTTCAGTTAATTTGTCATTATAATCTTTTTGTTTTATTTGCTTGCTTCTTGGTTGGTTTGCTTACTTCTTTTTCGTTATCATAGAGCAATTGTGTTTTTTGATGTAACTACATACATTAGTATTATGTAATATTAATGTTATTTAATTAATTTAATGCTAGCACTTTTATGTCATATAACTTGATCAGCATCTTAAGAGATGCCACTGTTTTCTGTAAAGTATAATTATATTCCATAGTTATAGTTATTATATGTTTATATATATATACCACATGCATCAGTAATCAGTATTCAGTACTGCAATCTGTATCTAGTTGTAGTATGTAAGATCGGGTTTTTGCTTCCAGTTTTAATGGTAGTTTATTTTTTTATTCATTAGCTTTATGTGCCGCTTCTGTTGGACAAACACAAAAATGTATGTATATGCTTCAATTACAATACAAGTTATGCAATGCTTACGTTGTAATATAATATATTTATATATGTATATGAATGCGTAGTTGATGCAAGAGGACACTTTACTAATCCCTAAACTTCACTTTATGCGCTTTCTCTTCCCCTCCATTTCTTTGTTTTTATCTTTCTCAAATTGAAGTTCCATCGCATTTCGATGATGGCCTTTGTTTCCTCTTAGTTCTTATCTTTTGTTTTTGTTTTAACACAGCTTGTAGAATTTTGCATTCAATTTGCTTGTAGGCATGATAAATAGATCATAGTGTTACATATGTATGTTAAATGTATTATTTAAATTTTTAAAGTGTAACTTTAAAGGGTGGGCGTTGCGTTTTCTATTTAGATCAATTTTAGGGTTGCTACATGTAAACAATGATGAATTCATCCTCCTTTTCTATGCTCCAGCTATTCCCGCTTTTTCTGCATTACCTCTTTTGTGTTCCTAATAAGCGTTTATGCACAACTGATGCTTACAAATTAATTAAACTCATATTTAAAAGCCGGAGCAAATAATGTTCAACATAACAAAAAAACAACTTAATAAAATAATTCCTTCAATTACAAGGAGAATTCGGTTACGAGAATATATGAGAGCAAAATATAAAAATTTAACTAGGACGAACAAACTCTGATCTCGTGTAGACAAATAATCGACTCGGTCCCTCTATAATCGATATTCTACTATTCAATTTATTTAAGATAACATTTTAGGGGATTCGGCTTCAGGGTCGGGTTCGTTCTCCACGATTAGTTTCATTTCTTGAGTCCATCCCCTATAATGGTGATTTTATTCGCTTGTATTTCTCGTTTCTTCTTTTCTTTTTTGCAAAACTAGGTAATACAAAATATATTATAATTATATAATTATATATTGAAATTTAGCTTTGCGCACGACGCTGACCAAGAGCGAAAATTTAAAAGCGGGGCTGAGGTAGGGTTGGGGGGTGGTGGTGAGGGTAAAAAGCGCGCGCGGCGAATCTAACAAAAACACTTAATATCCTTCCTTTCAGTTAAATGTAAATGTGGCTGCTGCTTCAGTGGTTTGTAGCGCTTGGAATTTATATAGATCCTTCTATATTCTTGGTTTCTGCTTGTGGTAGGGATGTTGCTGCAGCGCGGACTTGTATTCCGTATTCGGATTTTGTTTAGGACAGGTGGAAGGACATGCTGCCCTCGTTGGCAGCCACTTTCAGTTTCTGCCGCATCACCTCGCGACTGGAGTAGTCGGGCAACTTGAGATAGTTGACACAGGTCATCACAGATGGTAGGTAATCATTGGGATTCTGGTTGCCGTCCAGAGTCTTCCGCACGATGGTCAGAGGAGGCGTTAGGGCCTTGAATCCGCCAGTCGGTAGGCGCGGCGATCCCGTCACGAACTGCAGGAAAGCGCGTTGCTCGTCACGATTATAGGAGGCGAGGATCTCGTACAGATATTGAATCGCCTGCGACTCCTGGTGGAAGCCGTGATCTGTGCGGCAGCTGTCCTGCAGCATCTTGGCATCCCACCGCTGGTGCTGCTGCTCGCTGGCCGAGCCGCAAAATACGCACTCCAACTCCTCTGGGTAAAACATGCGCAAACGCTGAATCGGAAAGACAGAATCGAAGCCTGCAAGAACCAGAAACAATAACGTTTAGAATGAGAAATATATGTGCCTTGGAGAATAGAGCGGATATTACCCTCGCGCAGTGCCTCGAACTGCTTCTGAACGCCCTCAATGAGGAACCAGTATGTAACCAACGATATGTACTGGTGCAGATTGTGCACGGTCACCGGTGTGTCCCGTCCGCCACGGCACAACTCGATATTTGCATGGCCGGGCAGCACAAAGTCCAGTCCCAGATCGGCAATGGGGCAGCTATCCAAATCAAGTTGCTCAATCTGAAAAATAAAAGAAATTTGTTTATCAATCGATTCTTGGAAACATTTTAAATGCTAACACTCACCTTTTCCGTCTTTTCCATGGCATCGATGTTGGGATCGGACAGAATGTACTCTCGCTGACGCACCACATCCTGCAGGCGAACCAACGTGTTCTGCACCTCCGGTGCCACGCGCATCAGATCGGCCAGGCCAATGGAATGCTCCTCGCTGACCAGCCAACGGTAAAATGGCAATGAGAATGGCAAGTCAAGCTAAAAAAGAAACAAATTAGGATCACGAAAGGGAACGGAATTCAAATCCCAACCTACCATTCGACTGTCCATTACCGCCTTGGCCATGAACTTGCCCAAGAACTTGAACTTGGCCTTGGCCTTGGTCATCTGCGGCAGCTTCGAGGATTTGCCCAGTGGCAGAGGGAATAGGCCATGCACCGCGTGCACATAGCTAGTCATGGTCGTAGCTATTGTGTTCGTGGTGGTGCTGGATTGATTCGTGGTTGTGGTGCTTTGCTCTACCACGATGTTGGCCATAGTGGTGGTAGTGCTGCTGGGATTATCGTTCGCTGCTGCCGACTCCGCCACCGAGTTTATATCACTAAATTGCTGCTGTGCGATTATCATATTTATAGCGTTCTCATTGGCGCCGCCACCGCCGCTGGAGGAGCTGTGCTCCACAGGCTGTTGTTGCTGACCAGCTGCACCCCGAAGGGTGTGCGAGCGGCTGCTGGAGCGGGTGGGTGGTGGCTGGTGGTTCTGTGTAGCTGTCGTTGTGCTGGTGGTGACGGTGGTGCTGCTAACGAGTGCTGCTGGAGGACTCTGTTCCATTGTGGTTGCCTCAAGGGCATCTTCAATGTGCAGCACAGCACTATTGGCCTTTACCACATCAACAATCGTCACGGAATTCTGTTTGTAACTATCGCTTCCATTCCACAGACCTAAATCAGTGCGCTGCAGCTCGGCAGAAACCAATGCATAGAACTCTAGTGTTGGTCCCAGACCTGTTCCCACTTCGTTTTCATACTGGATTTCCAGAAGAGCCTTCGAGTGGCCAAAGTCCTGCAGGATATGCTCCGCCTGCTTAAGGATCTCCGCCCGGGAAATTGCACGCTTGCGACGATCTAGACGCGGAGCAACCCTCTCGGAGGACTCGGCAGCATTCAGATCCGGCGTGGTGTCCAACAGCCGCTGCAGAGCGCGATCACGATCGAAGCTGGTGGCGTAGAAGAGCAGGTGCCGTGTCTCAAATGGGAAAAGGAACGGACAGGCCATGCCGATCTGGGGCAGCCATTGTGGCAAGTTGCCCGTCATGATCACTAGCGGATCCTGCAGCTGGCGGTTCGCTTTCGCCGTGATCTTTGGGTGCACGAACTCGGCCTGGGGAACGATGTTCTGTCGCACCACGCAGCCATACAAATGCTCCCAGTGGCGATTAAGAGCGTGGATCACGCGCAGCATACACAGGGCATCCAGCGAAGAGTCCTGCACTGTTACCACATCGGCGGGCAACGAACTGCTGAGGAATGGCTTCAGAGCAGAGATCACACCTGGAGCAATACCCTCGTGCCACAGTTCGGTTTTCTTGCGCATAAACTTGCTGCTGGATTTGTGAGACTTCTTTGAGGAGGATCCTCCACCGCTAGCCACTCCCGACGACGATGAGCACGAGGTCGAGGCATTCGCGTAGCTCGAGCCTGAACTAGAGGTGCTCTGCTGCTGTTTTTGCACACCACTGCTGCTGCACGAACTGCTACTGGACGCCGCGGCCCCTGGAGTAGCCTCCTCCTCGACCGGACGATAATAGATCGTGTGTTGCTGCACCCATATGCTTGCGTTGCCCAAAAGCGTCTCCGACTCATTGTCCGTCTCCGGCTGCTCGCTGACCAACGGAGAAAACTGCTTGACCGCCTGATACACGGTCATGTTGTAGGGCAGCACATGCTCCCCAATCGTGAACTGTAGCTTGTGCTTAAAACCAGCTTGTGTCATTACTACAGCGGCCACGTTGTCATCCATATCCTCCTCGCTGTCGTCGTCCGAGTCGGCTCGGATGCCGCCGTAGCCGCGCACCACCAGATAACGCTCGATAGCCTGAACCATGGCCAATGGATCGATCTTGACGGTGCCACCCTTCCACTGACGCAAATTATTGCACTGCGGATGGCGCTGCAGGTTGCACTGTTAAGGGGGAAATAGAGGTAGCATAAATTAGTTTTTTTTGTAATTTTTTTTTTTTTTTTAAATTTTTTTGCTCACCTTCAACTGATGCGTGTTGAAGAACCGCAACGCACTCTGGTTGGAGCGCCCACCTGGACCAGCAGGAAAATCGTGCACCTTTAGAGGGAACTGTTCCAGCTGCGTAACGCAGCCATTCAACTTGGCCACAAAGGCGCTGAATGCTACAGGCTCAATGGTGGGCAGCTGACCGACGTTCTGCAGGAGAGGCTCCAGTGGCAAGCCGGCAAAGACGTGCATAAAGCTGCGCAAACGCGCATCGCGTTCCACTAGGCCCGTCTCGCTGGTCATGTAGTTGAGCATGGCCTTGATCAGGCCCGAGTGGTTTACTTCAAACGGCGAGATGTCGCTTTCCAGCAGGATTGTCTTTAGCTCCAGAAGGGCATCCAGACAGTCGTGGTAGCTGCCGTTAAGCTTAAACAGGATGCTAGATAAACGCTCCAGAACGTTGGTGCTGCCCGCTGTTGACAGCGGGGCATTGTTGCCCGTCGCCGAAGAGGATCCGGGTGCTCCGTTGTTTCCACTTTGAGATGTTCCACTCTCTGAAGCAGTTTTGCTCCTCCTGGCCTCCTGCTCCGTGTAACGCTTGACAAAGTCTATTGCCTGTTCCCGCACCCATTGGCGTGCTCTTTCCCGATTTGCCGCCGCCAAGAGATTGGCGTGTGAGATGCTCTTACTGATGCTGGCCGCAACGGCAGCTGCGTTCAGTCCTCCCTGAGCGCCAGCGCCAGCTCCATGCTGGGTGACAGTGTAAGCCAATCCAGATCCCGAACCAGATCCACTTGAGGAATTAGCATTGCCGGAATCTTTGGACAGGCCATGGTGGTGTTGTTGCTGCTGCGACTGCTGCTGGTGGTGGTGATGGTGATGTGCTGCCGTTTGGCGACCCCAGCGTGCCGGATTCAGCGAAGCCAGGAACGATGACTTGCTCGACCCGGCGCTGTTCGAATTGCCGCCGGCATTGAAGCGAGACTTCGAACCACCGGACCCGCTGCCAGAGCTAGGCGTACTCCTACCGCCAGTGCCGCTACCAAGACCTTCAAAGCAAAATGCAAATAATTAATATAAACCCATTCTGGAAAGCACTTAAGCCTCTACTTTGACTTACTCGTAGCTCGACTGAGTAGCTCATGCATGGCGGAACTAGCTGATGCTGACGAAGCTCCTCCTGTTCCAATTCCTGAACCTGCTGCTGCAGCTGCAACGGAGGCTGCATCCTCCTGACGGGACTTTGCCCTGCCGCTGCTCTGCGATTTGCGCTTTGGTGGCGCCTTTCGCTTTAGCATGTCCGTCATCTTGTGCTGCAGCGCCGAGGCCGAAGACGACGATGAGGAGGATGCCGACGAAGCAGAGGCAGCAGCACTGGTTGAGGCCACCACCAAATGTGCTGGCTGTTGTTGTTGCTGCTGCTGCTGGTAGATAACCTGTGGCACAACCTGTTGAACACCAGTCGGTGGTAGGAGCTCCAATTGGGGTGGTGGCGGCGGCACCGCCGGCTGCTGGAAGTGCACATACTGGCGAGGATCCCCCTGTTGGGCCGCAAAGAAGGCAGCCGTGGGCGCTCCAACCGCAGATGAGGATGAGGATGGCGCCGAGCTGCTATAGTTATAACCACTTGCAGAGGGCGTCGAGGTTCCAGGGGTGTCTAACGCCCCAGCGGTCGCTCCTCCTTTGGCACTGGCCGTCAAGGCGTTCATGGCATGCGAGAAGCTCTTCACGCTGTATGACTGGTGCTTGCTGCTGCTGCTTGGGGTCGTTGAAGCACTTGATGATCCCGGAGCGCTGTCCATGAAGAAGGGATTAACCTGTAGGCTATTGGCGGAGGCCGGTGCCGACTGAGATCCGCCCGCGTTAGCTGTTGGCGTGGCCGTCGTGCTCAGCGGCTTTGGTGAGGAATTAGCACAAATGGGATTATTTGGATCCGTTAGTTGGGTGAACTGGTAGATGACGCCTTCGCGCCTAAAGTGAGTACCAAAGACGTCAGGCAGCTGTCGCATGAGGATCTCTGCCATTTGAAGAGCTCCCACAACAATCCGCAGATCGTTGCTGCCCAGCATACCGGCAATGTGGCTGGAGACCAGCTGATATTTGAGAACTTGGCGCAGCAGCTCGGGCGTGGCATAGTACACCATTCGGAGAAGGGCACGAAGGCATTTATATCGCACATTCGGTCCTGCCGACGAGCTGTAGACCTCGTACAACACATTGAATATGTGCTTTATGAAATCCGCTGCCAGTCCGCGTTCCTCCTGCAAAATGCCAAAATAATATTATTTTGTTCAAGGTAATAAAATATGATTTAGGACTTACCTTTAAGCAAGCAATCCTGGCATCCAGAGAAGGGCGACGCTTTGCTTGGCTGCCACTGCTGGTTGGTGGATTATTATTATTGTTGTTGTTATTTGAGACTGCCGCTGCCGCTGCAGCAGAGGTAGAAGCTCCTCCAGATGCCGCTGTAGCAGCTGTGGTGGTCAAATCCTGTCCTGCTGTCATGGGCGCCACATAATTGTGATTGAGGCGGCGTTGCACCGGGCGCGTGGTGCCCGTATCCTCGTTGATCTGCTGCATGGCATGAAAGTCCACGGTATAAGTGCGTCCAAATGTGCTCAGACTGATCTCGTCCTCACTGCTCTGGTTAGCGGCCTCAATTAGCCGCGAATCAATGGTGGAATAATTGTGCCAGGAACCGCGATCATCGCGCCACTGCCAGTGGACCTGATCCTGGGTATTCAACGTGGGCCTGTCCAGCAGAGAGTCCACCGCAAAAATGCCATCCAATGGCAGACGTGGCATCAGCTCACCAATCAGACAAGTCAGTTCGTACAGTTCCGAGGGTGAGCGTGAGATCAGCTCGACGTGGGTGGCACTGGCAGCTGCCGGCTCTGCATTGCCAGTCAATAAATATAGCAAGGTGGCCGCAATATCGTTTCTCAGCAGCGAAATGGCCAGATCCGGGCAGCTGCCGCACATCAAGCTCAACATTCTCACCACGGCCGTAAAAGTTCCCGTATTTAGAATGGCCGGAGTGACCAGTAATAGTTGCTGACAATTTTTCAGGAGATCGGGACTGGCTATCTGCTGCAGGCGCTGGCTATCCAGCTGAAAGCTCTCCACCAGGCGGCAGAAAGCAGAGCACACGCTCTCCACACACTTTTTGTCCTGCTGCGAGAGGAGGCGAGCCAGCAGGGGCAAGCTCTCAGACACAAAGTGGAACTCTTCCGGGTGCATGTTGAGGCAACAGTTGGCTGCAATAGCAAGGGCTGCACGCTGAGCCACAATCGAGAAGAAGTCCAGGTAAGTAAGGCATGCCGATATTCCATTTGCCTGCAGAATGGCCTTATTATGACGCCTCGAGAGAATCTCCAGTGCGGTCAAGCTCTGCTCGGCCACGTCCATGCACTGGATGACCTGAAGTTTCTCGAGGAACACTGGCACGGCCTCTACAACGGTTCCCGAGGATCGGGGCAATGCCTCCAGCATGTAAGCCAAAGCCCTGCACGCATTGTTCATGATGTCAAAGTTGTGCTCCATGCGCAGGAGCTGGATGAGGGCAGGCACAACCTGCTTAATGGGAAAGCCAGCGAGGGTATCCTCATTGCCCATCACCAACATCTGGCACATTTCAATGGCAGCCTGCAGTTGCTGGGACTCGTCATGAGATTGCAGTCCCTGAAGTAGTTGATTGGCCTTCGAACTGCTACTGTTCCCAATGGTGCGATGGAGAATGTGCGTCATCCTTGGACCCAGAGCTCCGAATAGATGAGGTGGCAGTCCGCGAGCCTCGAGTAATGCCTGCAAGCGACCCACCTCACTGTCATCGCTCTCCGAGTCGCCGGCTGCTGCAGCTCCACCGCCATGCTGGCTCCCGCTGCTCGTCGTCCCTGTGGTGGTGTGTCCGCCGCCACCGGGAACAGACCCCGACCCTGCTGCGGTTACATTGTTGCTGCTGTTGCTGGCTGGTTGGCCGGCACCGCTGTTGCTGCTCGTCGCGCCCACGGCGCTGGTGTTTCCTGCCGATGCAGCTGCTGCTCCAGTGGCTGGTACTGCTCCTCCCGCGCCTCCTGCACCTCCTGCTCCTCCTCCGACGTCACGTGCGGCACTCAGAGCGGCCGCGACAATGCTGAGATTGGCAGAGTTGGCACCTATAGACGTGTCCCGAAGGAAGGCGAAAAACGGATCGTTAGTATCGAGGTCGGACATTGCGGAGTTTGGAAACATTCAAGAGATAGACTTGAGATTCTTTTGTTCGTGAGTACGAAAGAACATGAAACAAATACATATGTCGGAAAAACAAAGGAACGAAAAAGCTCAGGCTACCATGTTGGGAATTTTGAAACTGTTGAAAGTCACAAGTCAACAACAACTTTGTTTCAATTGTTTTGAGGAGTTTTTGGTAGGAAAATCTGTTTCCTCTTTTAGGTCGTAGAGAAATACATTTTTTTATAATTTCGTATCATCTTTCAAACACGAATTCGTTGATTTTCGAAAAGAATGAACAAAGATTTCTGCGAAATCCCTGTGCACATGAACTTTCGATACTCTGAATACGTTTAAAAATAATTTTGGGTCAAATCGAGGGAAGTACAACATTAAAAATACATTGAATGCAACTAAATTAGGACTAAAATATCAAAACTAAAACGTAAGCTAATGTTAGGAATACATTTGGGATAATGGGTAGAAATAATAACGAAAAAGGTCAAGTGTGCTGCCACCTGTGGGGTCACCCCCTGTATGTGTGCGTCGTGTCTTTGAGGAGTGAAAAATAATATCAAATCAAAAGCGGATGAGTATGTGTGGGTGTGGAATACAGTGCGTATATGATGTATACTGATCGTTTACCTGGCGTTAATTGCTGTCCACCTGCATGCGGCGGTCCACTTGGCGGTTGTTGTGCCATCAAACTATATGTTAAAGCATCCGAAGCTGCTAATCAGACAAGGGAGAGACGAAGGCGGAGACAAATCGGGTGTTCAAGGGAGACGGAGCGACAGCGAGTGGGCAGGATGCGAGAGAGAGAGAGAGAAATTGAAAACAATGTTTAGTTCTCGATTTATTAATTTGATTCATTGATTTTTTGTTCGGGAGTTTTGGGATCTTGTTTTGGGGCAGACACCGCGAGCAAAGCAACGCAGGAATGAGCGAGCGAGCGAGGGACAGGAGGATAGAGACAGAGAGAGAAGGTCTGTGGGAGGGTGTGCTATTTGCATTATTTTTCTTTCAGTGCAGAATGGGTAGTATTAACACCTATGCTACAGCCAGCACCAAAATAGAGCATGGGTAAAGACCAGGATCCTACATTTTGTACAATATTGCTATGAAGTTATGGTGCTACTTTCTATTTTTCGGAAGAATTTAAGAAGAGAGAAATTCTAAATGTCACTTAACTTATTAGCAATTTTTAAAAAGGAAACGTTATATTATTATTACCAAATTTAAATTGAATTTGTATTAAAAGTAGACGACAATGGAGCCTGTAAGAGTATACAGCGGACCACAATTGACCCTAAAATACAGCCTGGGAACCTATGTATAACCCAAAGTGCGTGCGTGAGTGTGAGATCTTTCCTGAGCCTAGGAAAATGTCCTATATATAAAACCTATTTTTGACCTATCATTTTGAGGGTTTGTTTGCTTGCGGTTTCTTCTCCATTCACATCCTTCTTATTTTGACCTCCTTCCTCGCAAGGAGGAGGCTTCAACATCATCATCATCATCAAGGTCTCATCTTCTTCTTACCACTGCTATGCGTCACTTTCGGGCCCTGATGTACAATTTGTTGCGGTTGTTGTTGTTGTTGCTGCTGCTGTGTGTGCGGATGTTGCTGCTGCTGCGGATGATTGCTGCGATAGCTGAACAAGAATCCCGGCTGCACAAGCGTGGCACGCTGCTGCTGATGTTGCTGGTGTAAAGCCAATTGCTGGTGCTGCTGCTGTTGTTGTTGTTGTTGCTGTTGTTGCTGTTGTTGTTGTTGTTGCTGCTGCTGCTGCTGTTGCAACTGTTGCTGATGACGCACGGCAACAACAACGGTATTGCCGCCCACCTGTTGGTATTGATAGGTACCAGGCGGTGGCAGCAACTGCTGCTGTTGATGCTGTTGTACAGCAGCAGCAGCGTTGCTATGCTGCTGCTGGTGGTGTTGCTGCTGCTGCTGCTGCTGTTGCTGCTGCTGTGCTGCTGCCGCTGAACTCACGCAAGAACCCGTCTTGCCACGTGAACTACGTCGCAGTGAGGAGTGTTGTTGTTGTTGTTGTTGTTGGTGCTGCTGCTGCTGATTGTACGTAACTTGTTGCTGTGGCGGCACAAACGTAGCCGCTGCTGGGACCGCTCCTGCCGCTCCAGCTGCTGCGGTATAGCGAGTGAGTTGAGGTGGCTGCGGCTGCTGTTGCTGATAGAGAGCCGGCGGTGGTCCGGCGCCTGTGGAGGTAAAATGGTGTGGTGGTGGAGTTTGATGCAACACGGCCACTGAATTGTGGTAATAGTGCTGCGGCTGGTGTTGCTGCTGATGATGCTGATGCTGCTGATGATGCTGATGATGCTGTTGGTGCTGTTGATGCTGTGCAAAGTAAGCGGCAGCAGCAGCAGCTGGTGGATAGTGTGCTGCTGCTGCTGCCGCTGCTGCTGCTGCTGCGGCGGCTGCTGTTGGTGTCACAAAGGAAGACAAATGTGCAAATTGATGTGTGGGCAGCAGCTGAGGTGGCTGTTGTTGTTGCTGCTGTGCTTGCTGCTGCTGATGCTGCTGCTGCTGCTGCTGTGACGGAGGTTGTGGCGGTTGTTGTTGTTGTTGCTGCTGCGCTGTCAAGGCATATGGCGTAGTAGTTGTTGTAGCCGACGTAAGGTGCGGCATAATGCTGTAGTCAACAACGTTGTTGGTGCTGCGCGTGGCACGTGGCCCGCTGCCACCCCCCGCCCCCTGTCCATGGGGGGCGGCACGTTGTTGATAACCGGACGAAATTGTTGCTGTTGGTGTCTCCTTTATGATAGTTGTTGCTCCTGGTGTGTTGTTGTTTTTGGTTGTTTTACGTTGTTGTTGTTCTGGGTTGGGTGTGTGTGTGACAGAGAGAAAGAGAGAGAATGGTAGTAGAGGGAGTAGAAGAGAGAGAGAGAGAGAGAGAGAGAGTGGTGGGAAGACAGCTTTATTTATTGATGTTTTCATTCATTTTTCTTGGATTCTTTTTTTTAAGTTATTTTCTTGCAGCTACACTACTTGGAGTTAGTTTTTTTGTTTGATTTGGCTTGCTTTTTTATCTTTAAGTTTAATGTTTAATGCAAAAAAAAACAAGATTATTTTGAGCGCAGTGTGTTTGATTTTTGGCTTTCAAAAAGTGGTAATTAATAGCAAGGGAAAATCAGGAGAGGAGGAGACTGAACGACTTTCTGTCGCTGACAATGATGATGTTGCTGCTGCTGTCGTTGCTGCTGTTGCAGTTCTTGCTGCTGCTTCTACTGAATCTCTCTCACACTAAGATAAACGCACAACACGCACACACGCACTGCACCTTGTGCTCTCGTTAATTAATTCCCCAATTTGTTGCTTAATATTTATGCTGCTGCTGCTACTGCTGTTGTTGTTGCTGCTGAAAAGTTGCTGTTGCTGCATTTCTCTCTCATCTCTCTCTTTGTTCTCTGCTGCTGCTCCTGCTGCTGCTGCTGCTGCTGCTGCACACACACAAATGCCGGCCTTTGTTGACACCAAAATAAACTCGCACCACAGTCGCCTTTTTTGTTTATTGCTTTTGTGCTCAAAAACAACAACATCATCATCATCATCAACAACACAAGCATCTCAGCATTTCAAAAAATATTCTTCGACTTGAAAATCAAGTGATAAGAAGATATAGATCATTTTCATCACTTTTCGCTTTAATTTCAATAATGATTCAGTTCAAATGATTTGAAATGAAGTAAATGAACTACATTTGCAACAACAACAACAACAACAACAACAACGTGCAAAAAATAAACTTTTTTTGGGAGGGTTCAAAATATATGTATGTTTGCAAATCCAAATTGAAAACAAAGTAAATCTCAACACATCTTTTCTTTTTAGTGGCGTTGTTGCCTATTCCGCGTGCCTGTAGTCGTTAGCCAACACTGACATTCGAGTGTGACACCCCGCACACAAAATAATAAGTATGATACAGAATAACATATGGAATAATAATACAAGAAAACCCAACCGATTCTTGCATAAATAATAATAGCTCTATAGTGTAATACATAAACAAATAATGAGGGGTTAAATTATAATGTGGGCGTTTTTTCTTGGCAATTCAATGAAAGGCGTACAGTAAATAAATAAAACAATATAAATGAAGGGCAATGAAGAGGTTGGGTCGAATGGTCGGTGCATGGGTAGAGGCAATGGTAATGGTAATGGTGGTAGTGGTGGTAATAAGTTTGACCACAGGTGACAGCACAGCCAACAGTTCTGAACACTTTCCCTGCATTAATAATGCTCACTTGGAACCATTTATAGGGATGTTTAGTTACGTACATGCAATTAACAACAAAGTACTCCTAAACTAGATTCACTTCGACTACGAAACTGTCTTAATCAGCGCAATACTATGTACAACATATACAGAGTTTATATATATTCCGGTTCCAGACGGCACAATGTACGAATTCAGACTGCCAGTCCAATCGTTTGTAGCTGGCATTTTTGAGAGCGTTGGCACCGCCAACATTTTTGTTGCCTTTTTATCAAAATCGCAAAAAAAAAAAACAATATACAGTAGACATTGGGGGAATAGCTAGCGAAAAGACGAAAGCACTTCGTAGAAGAAATGCTTCGTCAATGTGTCAGTGTATTCTTTATTTGTTTTTGCTCCCCACTGATAACAAATGCACGAACTGATACGACAATAAAAATCACATTATGCCAACAGCAATGCAAAAAATGAAAGTCATTGCCTAGCCCAAATAGGAATGTTAGCACTGTTAAAGTTAAAGCTTGAATATCTTTCGATCTCAAAAACATCTCGCTCGCACAATTGTCGTGATTTTCATTAAAATATTAAAATAAATAATATATTATGAATTAGATTCTCTGACGGACATCTGTTCATATTCAACAATCCCTGTCCTCAAGACTTATGCATAACTTTGTTCTGTCCTTTTTCAGTGATCAGTTTAAAATAATGAAAGAATGACTTTAACAATTAAGAAAGGTTGTAAAGTATATCAATTTTCTCAGGATTTAAATGTACACTTATTGCACTTAGGGAGAAAGTCATAAAATTAGTATTATTAGAAGGGGTGAGTGTTAATAAAAAGCGTGCCAAAGAAATAGATTCTTCCGAATTTGAGGGTTTAAGTGAAACGATAAACGCATCTACTAAAAATTCACTGCCTTGTTAACAAGAAAGAACGACTTAATATCTACACAACAATAATGGGAAAAACAAACCAAAAGAATTTACGCAAATATGTACAAAGCAGGTCTACAAACATACGATACGATTTTAAAGTTTAAGCAGATGGATGCAGTGCACAATGGAAAAGCAGGAAATCGCTGAAACTCACCACCAAGTTCACCAATTAGTTGATGGGCAAGATCACTGTCCGAGAGGTCCTCCTCGTCGATGTCCTCGTCCTCCTCGATATCGTCCTCCTCGTCGTCGACTTCTTCCTCTTCTGTGATCTCGTCCTCTTCGGCAACTATTTGAGCGTCTTCCCCGTAGGACGAGTCAGCCGAGTTTACAATATCGTAGAATCTCTCTTCTTCTTCCTCTTCCTCCTCGTCGTCGTCCTCCTCCTCGTCGTCGTCGTTGTCGTCCTGCTCTTCAGACTGGCTCTCCGCCTCCAACTGTCCCTGAGTATGGTTGACTGTGACCTCTGGGGAATTTAGAGACTCCTCTACGGCAGGCAACTGGCTCTCCACGTCCAGATTCCCGTGCTCCGGCTGCTGTTCCTCAGCTCCAGCTTCGGTTCCAGTTCCCGATGATCCGGAGATCTCTGCTTCCAGTTGATTCTGCTGCGAGTGACGCAAACTCTTTCTATACTTTCGGTAGACACTCGACTTGCTACTGGATCCACTGGGACCTGCTGCAGCTCCCTGCAGGCGACTCTCACTGACGTTGGTTGCAGCCGCCTCCTCTGGCGTCTGCTGAACTAACTGCTTCGATAACTTCTGGGAGGAGCGTGTGTGGCTGACCTTTCGTGTCTTGCGGTAGTAGTTCAGCAGATTGCCGCTGCGACCGGTGCGAGCAGCCCCAGATGCACCTCGCTGAGGAGTGTCTTCAGCCACAGACCTGGATCCTCCTGGGCTGGCCTTGCGTTTGCTACTATTAGTGCCCGGAAAGCTGCTGGAGCTAGTATTAGCTTGAATCTGGTAGTGTTGGTGACGCGCCGCTGCCCTGCTTGTGCTGGGCAAATCGTCCGGGGAAACGGTCTTGGATCGAGTGCGCTGGGCCACACAATCAGCGCCGAATGCCGGATGGGGCGTCTGATCAGTGACTCCGGCTGCTCCTCCGCCGAGTTCTAATCCCAAGGACTCGTGACTATTGTGCTCTGCCGGCTGCCGACGGCGTTTCCTTAGTGGCGAGCCGAGCTCCACCAGCTGATCTCCGCCGTGCAACGCTGAAAAAGGCATCGGAGAAAAATCAGAGGTATTTCTTATTAACCACTTAATAGACGGGTATATTTCTATTCTGGTCCAAGGGATTTTTTTTTATAGCTGGGGATGAAGGAAACTATTGGCTGGTGTTTGAAATTTGGACAATTATTTTTACAATTTCATAAATTGACAAAAATAGGAAAAGTAGGTCGAAAAAATTGTGTCGTTTCTTGTTTCATAGAAATATATAGAGCATGATAATATTATTCAAGGTAGTCAGTCTCTTTGTAAATGTAAATGTTCGGGTCTGAAGGGCCTACCCTGGCGGTTAATGTCCGTTTATATAAATATATTTGTATACATAGCCAAACCACTCGCTTGTGCATTTCTTTGTATCTAGAGTAGGGTCAGATATATAATGTCAAGCCACGAACCAGGCGAAATTAACCCTAAGCCACTGAACATAAATGCTGAATCAAAACGTATACCAAATTTGTAATAGCATCAAAATTGTGTCTAAGAGAAAGTATATTTTACAACAGACAGATTATGAACATGGTTTATCCCAACCAATTTCAAATCCTAACAGGTCATTTTCCTTTTATTTTCATAGATAAAGAAACTTACATTGATGACTACGATTGTTGTTACCGCTGCTGTTTGTGTTGATGCTGGAATTACTGCTGTTATGCTGATGTTGAAGCTGACGCTTGCGACTTCCGGGTGATGTCGATTGGTCAGCAGGATTGGTCGTGATAGAGTTGCGCTTGGAGATATGCGGCTCCTTGCTGATGATGTTGTTGTTGTTGTTAATTGCTGCAGAGGAGTGGCGACCTTGACTGCACGAACGACGGGTGGCGGAGGATGATGCAGTTGCCTTTGCTATTGCCGCTGAGGTGGTGACTACGTTGACGGATGTGACGACAGCAGAGGGCACTGGTGATGTCGGATGGGGGTTGTTGCGTTTTTTGTTCTTGCTGTGGCTTTTGTTGCTATGGTTGTTATTGCGTCGCCGCTGTGACGAGTTATTTGAAGTTGTTGTATTAGCGGCAGCAGTACTATTATTAACTAATGCTGTAGATGTTGCTCCCGTTGCTATATTACTACCGTCGTTGTGCTGCCCCTCCGTCAATGCAGAGAGCGATTGACTTTTAACGGATTCGGCCATAGACGACACTTAACCGCACCGGCATCGAACACACTTAACATGCCAACACAACCAATAATTGAATATTGATCTCGAAATGTTTATTTTTTGTATCGATGGTGCGATGGTGGTACGGCTATATCATGGAAATTGTCTCTATAATTAATTTTATGTTTTTTGCAGATGTTTGTCCCTTTTCGATCAGTTATAACAGGATAATCTTTTTTTATGCACTTCACTGTTTCACAAGTTTCCCTTTTGACAATTTCCCTTTATTATATACTTCGTCGGACAGAGTTTTGCGCTGCAAAAAAAGAAGAGAACATTTTGTTAAAACAATGCGGGACCAAATGGCAAAATAAAACGTATTTTTTATGCAGTCACGTTGCTGTTAAAACGGAGACAAAGAAGCAGAAGAAAAACGCAAGGAAATCGGCTCATACGAAATAAAGTCTCTATTAAAGGTTTTAATAGAAAAGGCACAAATAAAAAAAAAACAAGTCTATATTTAACCCAAACCATATTTTATACACGAATTTAATCTTGAAAAGTGATTAGATACTTTTCAGTATTATTTATTTTTTTTTTTTTTTTCAGTATTATTTTCAGTAGCCACACTATTGAAAATAAACTTAAGGTCCTGAAAATTCCACTAAAGAATAAAAGTACATGGAAAATGCGACTTAAAAATAGCCACAAAGGAGAAAGACCCAAAGAAGAGCCTTAGCCTCTTTCCCCAGGAACTCTGAAGTGCAGAAAACTGAAATGCAGAACGCGAAGTGATCGTCGAGCAGACAGGAAATGTTGAAATTGTGAGTAGGTAGCGTCCAAATGGAGAACACAGTCGAGAGAGCCCACAGAACTACTAGAACCAAAAACACACACACGAGATATGAGGGAATACATGTCACTCTTTGGGCCTCTATATAGCATTGAAGTAAATGTGAAAAACCGGCTCAACTCAAATCAGGGGTAGACAGAAAAGGGGAGAGTGGAAGGACAGGCAAAAGAGAGCGAAACGGACGTTGCTAAAAGGGAAATGCACAAAGGGGATATTTTTTATTCAGGACAGGTACACCAGGCAGACAATGGAAAATGCCACAACTAGATGTAGGCTCATTCACATCTATCGATTTAAAACAGTGAACACTTAAATGCAGCTAATAGCCTAGTGAGTCAGGTTATCTCACAAATAGCGATACAATAACACATCATCAATATTTGTAGTAATAAATTGAAAAGACAGTGCTATTTATACATATTACACTACCTCGTATTTTAATGACTTGTACTCTTACTTTAACAAAAGTGCGTTTTTACAATTTAGCTAAGTTAAACTAAAAAATGTTCCACACTTTAGAAACACTACTAAGTTTTTAAAGGTTCATTTTCCTACAAGACAAAAGCCATGTTGGCACCACTGAAGACCAATGAAAACTGAAAACTAAAAACGGAAAACTGATAACAATGGATATACATGCATACATACGCCACCTAGAAAAAGATACACACCACCGTACTCAGAGACTCAGGAGAACACACAACCGCACACACTTGAGCGCATTTTGTCAACATGTGAAAACTGTAAATAAGTTAACAGCTGTTTGTCAGCAGCACCCACCGACACGTGCAGGCAAGTGAGAGCGGGAGAGAACCAAGCAGAGAGGGTGCGAGAGCAAGAGCGGAATGAGAGCAAATGTTTTGAGTGGAAACGTTGAGCGCACTCACACTCGCGCACAGCTGTGTTAATCAGCTGTTCTCGGCCGTTTTGTTTATGTTTTGCTTTTCGTAATTCCCAGCGTGGTCGTGCATGTGTATGTGTTGGCTATTTGCCCCCTCTTCCTATGTGTGTGCGAGCGAGAAACAAGTTCTGCGAGCGTGTATGAGTGAGCGCTGCCATGCTTGCTTCGCTGCTAGATAGCAAAGAAGATGGAATGAAAGAAAAACCAGAAAAGCAGAGGCTTTTGCCTTTGCCGTTGAATATGTACTTCCCCTTCTTAAATCAGAACGTGTTCTGTTTTGATCTGCGCCCTTTTCATACATTATGTATTGGGAAACCGTCATACCAGCCGATATGTATCGCATATAACCCGAAAAAATGCGTAGTTTCAACATGTCTGCCCTTTTACGATTCGGTTTACTTTATTTTTTGGTTTTTGTCTCACTTTTCCACTTCCAGTTTTCGAGCTGCTTCACTCAAATTTAATAGGCAAACACGAAATGCACAGGCCAACTTAACCCAAGTAAATACATAACACAAAAAAAAAACATTTTAAAAATTAAATGCGAATACAAAAAAATGAGTTCAAGGCCGTCAAAATGAAACCCACAACAGACCAAACAAACGAACGACGTCAACGGTTTTGGTTTGTTGGAAAATTAAATGTTGTATTTGTCTGAGACAGAGTTTTCATTTGATTTTCGTCGGCCGGAGGTTACACCGTGATACACGTGGTAGTAGCTAGAATGACGAGTGAATTAAATTTTTCCGACGATTTATATTTATTAAAAAAAAATCAAAACTAATTTGATTAATAAAAATTTAATGATCTATAAAAAAAAATTATTCATCTACAAAACCTACTAAACCCGCGACATTATATGAATATTTTCCAGGCGTACTTTAATTATAGTTTATGCTTCATATAAAAATTTTATTTAATATCTATCAATTCCCTTTTCTAACTGGGGATATACATTGGCCTTTTGAAGGTTTGGGTCCTAACTACAAAATATATTTGGGAGCTAATTCTGCAGCCGATCACTTGTCGATTTATATATTTTTTTTAGAACATTTAACCAACCTGGGCAACAGCCGACACGGGTCTTATAATCTATCCACCACAGCCACTATATCTACTCGTATCGCTGCCCCACAAGTTTTTCACACCAAAAGCGCACACGAAAAAAAAATAAATAAGCGAGGCCACAAATGGCAGCGCCTTCATGCACGAGTGTGCCAGTGTGAGTGCGTTTGCCATCGTGTGTGCGAGTTGCTTTGCGTGTGGCAACTCCAACATATGGCGACTGCCTCTGTGGTTGCTGCCTTTAATAGTCAATTGAAAAATGTGAAAAAAAAAAAGAAATTGAAGGAACTCGGACAGGAGCAGATTAGTTCTTACATAGTCATTTACTCTAAAACCGCCCTAATATAATCAAAAATGTTATTTCCCTGACAATATATTTTCTTTACCTTATTTCTAAGCAACCTACAATACTTTCGTTTATATTTCGTTTATAACTAGAGTTTATAGACTTCTATTGGGGAGTCCTACAAGGTGATTGCAGGCAAAATATGGTGGTTCGGCAGAGAATTTTGATAGTAGTAAGACGCAAATTACCCTTCAGCTGGCCTGTCATGGCAACCCCCAGAAACGATGCGGAAGTGCGACAACCCTGGCCCCTGGAGCATAATTGATAACAATTTGTGTCTGTGTGGGCTACACTGCCCTCCTCAGCCATTCCACCCCTTACATTTTTCCCCTGCTCGTTATGCATTGTGCGTGCTGTGTTGCTGGCATTGTTTGTAGTAACTTATTTGAATATTGTTGTAAAAATGCAGTCGAGCGCATATTGAAGCTAGTCCCAATAGTGGCACAGTGACTAGTAATAGGGCTGGCTGCCCTGGCAAGTTTTCTATTTTCCGCTTTCCTTTCCCCCATCGCAACGTCGCGTATTCCCTCCCTTTTCAATTCCAAGTGTTACGAAACCTGCCTACGCACAGCTGAGCGTGCGAGCGGGATAGCCTATACATGACCAACAAAGCGACATATCTGACAGCTGGGGTCAAGATAACAGCACAGCGGACTTAAGTCGGAATACGTATTTTAAGAAGTTCTTTTGAAAAAGAAAACCCCTTTCCCGACTTCTAGAAAAATTCTATGACAGGTCAATAATTCAAAAAAGGACCAATAAAAAATAATCAAATATTCAGTGTTAGTGCTATAATATTGACCTCTGCTGTGGCATTTAAGTGGGAAACCGTTTGCTTAAACAGAATTGTGTCGCACTCCCCCGAAAAGGGAATTACGTAGTTCGACTTGGTTGTGTGGAACTAAAAACGCAATAGAAACGCCACCTGGCAACCCTATCGACTGGGTGGGTGGGCGATGTGCTGGGTGGCAGTGGGCAGGCATGCAACAATTAAACTCTGAAGGTTTTTACGCCACACTTGGGGAATACTTTTGGTTTTCGGAGGCAAGGTCAGCAATGGAGAACTTGTTGCCAAGAGCTGGGCAATAAGAGGTGTATATCCAGTGAAAAATTCAAGTATAAAACCACATAATAGTATCAGGCATTTACACAACTCGTTATGTACACAATAAAGCATATACGCATACAGAAAGGCACCAACACACTCACTCACACTCTCGACGTCTGCTATATACAGATATACACATTACTTGGCTGCACTTTCCACAAGACGAAAAACGGAAAGCAAAAAGTAGCTGAAAACTGTCTATTGAGCGTTCAATTCAGCTTACTGTCCTGAGAAGTTTGCAATTATTAATAAAATGAGTACGAATTAAATTTCGATTGAATAAAAAATTAAAACGAAAGAAACGCAAAGGGGAGCACACGGCGCTGCATGTGAGAGAAAGAGAGCGCACGAGGGCAAGCGCATGACGACGTATACACCGACACAAGCACACACACACAAGGAGGAAGAGGAAGAGGAGGTGGAAAAAAATAAGTCTCAGTATGTACAACAATATAACGAAATCAAGCGAGGAGCAAAACTTGATGCATACACAATTTGTGTGATTTGCATGCAAGAATTTCGTTTTTAATTCAAGTCCAACGCAGCGTAGTATTTAAAATTATATAAACAGCACCACCTTCACACAGTATGTATTGGGTATATAGAAAATCAGTCGTTTGCATTTTCCTCTGACTTTTCAGCTCTGCACGCACTCAAATCCAACTCACGAATGAAACAGAAAAGGAGACGACAGAAACGTCAGCAGCAGCGTTCGACGGAAAATGGCGACTGCGAAGTGAGCGCGCCCCACTGAGAGGGCTCTGTTCGAGTGGAAGAGAGCGAGTGAGAACGCTATTCGGGGTCAGGCACAGTCATATCCATAGAATACCCATTCTGTTGTTTAATAATTAGCAAATATTTAATAAAAACACAAATCCCAAAGTGTGGCTAGATCCGACGAAAACCCAATTAACCAGCGACTACAAAAACTTAATCTCCGCAAAAACAGGTCACTCAACCCCTGAGAATGAGGTCAACAAACCTCTCTCTCTCTCCCTCTCTCTGTCTGTCTTTACTTCTATCTACGAGTACTTATTGTAGCCTCTTAGCCTCTTATTTATGTGATATCGGTAAACTGCTTGATTTTAAACATACAAAATATATACATAATTAAGTTGAAATTCTTGATTTGATTTTACTCAAAATGGCCGTGTGGCCATGTCAAATCTAGAGAGAGTCAAACTAGCTCTCTTTGTTCTTTTTGGGGGTCGCAGTCGCAGCACACTCGCTGCTTTTGTACTCTTTGTCGACTTGTACTCTCGCTCATTTTCCATGTACCTGTGTGAAGGCCCGTTATTACAGTTTACCTCTCTCCCCCCTTCGATCAGCTGATCGCGCTGCCGCGAGCGAGGCGGAAAATTCATGTGCGAGAGAATGAGTGAGAGTTGTTAAAAATGTACAACAATTCTAATAGGGTCGCCAGCGTATCAAATATACTCAGCTGACTTATACAAAAGGTGCAGTAACCAGCGAAAAGCAATAACTGCATTAAATAATCGAATTAATAGAGCTGATTTAACCTGTCGCATTCTTTAATAATTTATATTATTTTAAAGCATATATGTATGTATATGTATGTGCATATATAGGTATCATAAGCTGGAGATGAAACTAATCTGTGAACCGTACAAATTTGGGTATTAAAAATACAAATAATTGCTACAAAATTAGTAGTTTTCAACAATAAAAATCGAACTGACAAGGTGCAAGTAAATCATAATCGTGAGCACCAGCATGTTTTCATGTTTATAAAATGAAGAAAAAAAAACAAGTAACAGCAAATTATGAAAATGCAAGCAGGCAATTCGCTCTTTCACTCACTCAAACACACGCATTCACGTGCAGTGGCGATGCAGCTGAGCTTGGCGAAGGAGAAAAAAGATACACACATACAAAAAGAAAGAGGGCGAAAATGAGGCCACGGCTGCTGACGAATTTGGGGCATAGGAAAACAATGATAAAAATAAAGAGGAAGAGCTCCGCTAACTATCGTTTGCAAAAAAATCTGAATATTTCTCACTTATTAATCTCGATGAATATTCCATCATTAGTTTTGTAGCAGAGGTACACGCAAAAGGATTATTAAGTTATCACTGTGGACGGCCGCAGGGACGATGAGCAATGACTTTACAATGTACATACATATGAATGTTTGTAAATAACCCTGGAGAATTGAATATCAGCTGTTGATAGTTTTTGTACCGTTAGTTCGTCTGACGTATAACCTCAACCACCTCAAAAGAAAAGACTAACAAGCTTATTTTATACCCTTTTCCAGTTTAAAACATATTTTCATCTAATTTGAATTGTAGTCGTGTTTTATTCTAAATTTACGGTTTTAATTTTATGAAAATCGGTCGACTATATATGTATGTACATAGCTGACATAGAAACGATAGTTAAATTTAAAGGAAAATGTAAAACGGTGAATGTGAAGCTGTTACTGTTAAACTGTAAATATATTATTTATAGGTAAATGTAACGAAAGTAGACATTACTTCGTTGTTTTTAACGTAAAAATATGAACTAATTTACATTGTATTTATCTGAAAGGGTATACAAACTTCGGCGTGCCGAAGAAAGCTTCCTATCATGTTATCTATTCATATACATATGTACGTATGTACACATATATGTACATGTTAAAACTAAGTGACTTAAAAGATTGATTCTGTTGTTCCTACTGATCACAAAAATCAAAAATGACTTCTCTACTGCGTTGCAAACTTCTGTCTTAAAAAATAATTCACAGGCAATTGCTGCATGCATTGAATTAAAATTTAGTAAATCGGATCCCACTGGGACCCACGTAACTTTGTCAAAAAATGTAATATTTTTTTCTTTCTTTAATCGCTTATACAACTTGTGGTTTAAACGATTTTTCGTACTTAAAAACATATGAAATTCAAGAACTGATAAGGAATGCCCTTCAGAGTAACCAACAGTTGAAATGATTTTCCTTTTGCCTTTGCTCAAAACCACATTTTCTGCTACTGGTTATCTAGATACCTCATAGAGGACTTGTCCGATCGGATAAGAGTATGTTCAGCACATATTGGGTTGTCGGAAGTGGGAAAGGCCAAAAATGCTTTGTTATAATCATTGGGCCAAAGAAGAAGGAAAAGGCTATAGATAACCAAATAAACCTATTTTACTTTTTGATTTTATCGCTATGCTATATTCCAAAAACTTTTAATTTTTAATGCTAAAAAAACAATGATAAATGGTAAACAATTTAAAAATTGTTGGCGGTATTTAGAAATATTATAAAAAAGATTAAGGAAAGTGACGTCAATTGGGTGAACCCATAAAAGCTAACAGTGTAATAATGAAATGTTTTGGACAGGATCCGTTTATAAAATAAAACAACATTTTGCATACTTGATAAAATGAGAATATTTTGAAAAATCTTATAAAATCGAAGCTGATGATTAATATTAGTTATAATTTAAAAACAGACAGCAGGAAGGATGGAATGCAGGACTACATCCTGTCGAACATCGATTTGTAGATGGATGGAGTGTTCCTGATCAATGCCAATGGTTAGTTCCTCGTTGGGGAGTTGCAGGGCTCCAAAAAACGCAGAAGCTTTACGAGAATCCACGGAACAGGAGGCTTCCTGCTGGGATACAGCCAGAGATCGTGGCAGTAATTTCTGGAATCGACTAGTCACCGTGGACATTTCAGAGGTTGCTATCACGCTGAGCTCTCCATCAAAACTAGCTTGGAATTCAAGGCTGGGCGATATGTTCTTCAGTTTATCTATAAGGCTGCGAAGCAAACGCAGCGATGGCAAACTTAATGCCAGTTGCGAATTTGGCACCCTTGGCACTACATAGGCAGACCAATCACTGGCAGGAATTATGGTCACTGGTACATCGTGGACCACTTCTCGGGCTTCTGATGACGATGACGATTGCACGGAGGCAATCACAGAAATGCAGGGAAACTGAATCCGTTGCAATTTTAATTTGCACATGCTAACACCACCACCGCGGAGCACGGATAGAGCTCTACCAAGATTTGCTGATGACATGCTCAGAACTATGTACTCCTGATCGGACCGGGCAGCTTCCATGCGATACTCTGGAAAATACTCATCGGCTGCAATGGTCGCCCAAACTAAGGGTGACGCAGCGGAGCTCTGGTCCTCGTTCACAATGAAGTGCATCTGCCGGACGCCAAGGATCATCACACAATCCTTTGCCAGTTTTGCCAATGTGGCCACAATGGCTTGGAATTCGCGCATATACATTGCATCCTGCATGAGGGCACGGAACTTCATCTTTCCGGAAAGAACTGGGCGAAATCGGCCGCCAGAGATCAACAAGAAATAAATCGAAAATGGGAAAAAAAACGAAAACAGGAATCAAAGAACGTCGGCTAAAAACTAGGTATAGCACAAAACTACAATTCTTCAAATTACTAGACAGTATATTTTACTAAGAGTTTTTAGCTCGACTAAATTACACCGGATCACAAAATGCCAAATGAAGAAGAAAAATGTTATCACATATTATTTAAGGGGAATGGCTTCTAATCAAAGTTTGTTTCGATTTTTCAGCAAAATTAGTTCTTGTTTTGTTAGGCTACAGGTGTCTAGAAGCTTATCTGGTAGTTAACTTTTTCGTAGATTGCTTTCTGCCATCAACAGTGAGACCTATAACCCGGCCATTCTTAGCCAATATAAATCTTTTTAGATATATTTTCATTCGATTTAGGATTTGATCGAAAAAGGTATACAAAAGATAAACTGATCGTAAAGAAAATTTTTTTTTCGTTCTTTCGATTTTTTTAAGTCGTCATCTTTGAATTAGGTTTTCTTTGTTTTGGTTATCTGAATTCAGCTGTTCTTGTGTACAGCAAGAAAAGATTTGACAGGGAGTTTGGGTCCAAGTTAGCTGTCTGTATAATTTATCGTTAATTAGCTGTCAACGACTGTCTCGAATTTATGAAATTCAAAGAAGTTATCACTATGTTTGAATATGTCCTCGATCAAATCTATATTTTTCTTTAAATGCTATATTTCTCGATATTTCGATATATTATATTTTCATCGCAATAAACATCACTTCCTACATCTACACAACTGTTACTGGAATAAGATAATAATAATAAAACCATTTTATTAAAAAAAATCAGATTTATTTTGCCTGCGGAGTGACCACTGTAATTAAGGTGAACAATTTTTTGCTTTATTTGAATTTCAGGTAGGAACTTGGGAAGACGGGCTAGACAGTCAAAAACAAACGAAACGAAAATCTCGAACCCTTTGAGGGGTGACGATGGGCAAGGGGCTGTGGGTTTATTTGAATGATAAGGTGAATGAGGGAGGCAGTGGGTCGGGCGTCTATGGTTCTTGTTCACTCTTTTCTCCACTTCTCTTCACAAGTTTGAGTTTGAGTTCAACGTACAAAGGCGCGCACACGCACACTCAGGCACAAATGAACTCAGACACAACACACACAGAACTGACGAGCACACAGAGAGAAAAACAACGAGAGGGAATAGCCAAGTCAAACAAAGCGCAGAGCAAGTTCCGAGTTGTGTTTTTGCTCGTATTTTATTTTTTTTTTCGTGTTGATGGGGCGAAACGGTGTGGAAAGAGAAACGAAAACGAAGCTCAGCGAAATGAAACACAAACGCACACAGAGGCAGCGGCACAACCATAAAAACTGCCAGGTTCTCCTCATTGCACACAAAGTCATCATCCGCAAGGAGACAGACACAACAGGATTTTTATGCCGTGCCAATCGTGTAGGGGAAAAGTACAAGCGAGGGCTTCTGACTGCCTGCTAATGCGTGTGTATGTGTGTTGAGACAGCGGCGGAAATCAAATTATATGCCCCGTCTTGGGGGTCAAAATATTTCCCTTTTCGTAGTTCAATCAACTTTCAAGGTTAGCTGGGCATTATCGGGCTCCATTCATATTGATAATTCTGGTCTTTGCTCTTGTGAAGAAAATGTAATCGATCCGTTTATGCGGTGTAATTCGCATAAAACATCTGTTAAGGAGAAACAGCAGCATATCAACAATATGAGATACATACAACATATGTATACAACAAATTTAATGCAGTTTTCTCATGGCTTACAGAACATATCATCATCATGATTTGATTAAAAATGTTAGGTAAATTAAATTTCTGAACTTAGCCACCATTAAATACCATGCCAACATTGCATTTAGCCGAGTGAGAAATGATATTGAATAGCTTTATATAAAGAAAACTTTTTCGGTAATATGGCACACAAAATGGATTTTTAACCATTAACAAAAGATTATATTTACCCATAAAATTTCAATTTACACTGGATGTTTTCTTTTCTGCGACACGGCAAATGGGGCGTGCGGAACAAGATACAATAACTTAAGGTAGTCTGGTCGGTTCTTAATTCGAATCAAAATATAAATCTTATGGTTGTTTTAACTGATCTGTAATTAAGCGCAAAAATACATTTGGTATGTGTATGTACATATGTAAATACATACATGTCTTTGGCATACATTCAAAGTCATGTTACATTGGGGCTAATGCCGGACTACCTTATGTTATTGTGTCATGGTGGCGAACACTGATTTATTTAGTTTCACTATAGGAAACAATTTAACGAATTCTGCATACATTGAATTCAGAAATATTACAATTGTTTGTATGTATTCCACGAAATGCTGACAGAACGTGTAATGCAAAAATTAAAGGATCTAGCACTCTTGGCTGGTATGACCAGTGCTGCCCATTTGGCAACAGCTGTTTACTTTTTTACACATAGTTCTCTAAGTGTATTATGACGTCACAACATATCAAGCTTATTTCACAAATTGGCGAATAAGAGATGTTACCTAGAAATGAAATGTTCGTCATTGTTTTCGTTCGTCGTGTGCAGCATTACTTGCAAAAATAAATTTTAAAAAAACCTTGGCGTCAGTGCAACGTGAACAAAATTATATTAAAAAGCTAGATACAAATTGTGAGCAGGGCGAAAAGCAAAAGCAAATGCTAAGAAGTCGAAAATTAAACACAAAATAAGAGGGGAGAATGAGAATTGAATGCTCTCCCCTTCTCCCTCACACCCAAACACACATGATATGCAGATGAAGTTTTCAGCATAAATAAAAGAGAAAGTAAAACTTAACAAGATGCTTGGTCCCTCTCCTCTTTCTTCATTTCCGTATATATTCTCATCTAATGAAAATACCAATTCGAAGAATAAAACGTACCCACACGCACGCACACACAAACAAAAATGGATACTCTACACATGAGGCAGACAGTTAATTGGAACCTCAAAGAACTTCGTTTACGATTGAACTTGAGTGAAATGTGTTAACATACCTATGTAAATTCTAGTTTGCAAAACCAATAATTCAATGAATATAAACTTTTTCTTCCACTTTTACTTGGGAATTGACGTCTTTTGGCAGCCATTGTAAAAATCAATATCACCAGATTTCCGATATAAAAACAGGCACTTTTAACTATATCTTCTTCAAGTGAAGACTTCTGCAGCTTGAAATGATGTTCGACTGGGCTTCTCGAAGCCCTAAATAAGCACAAACCTTTCAAAGATTGGCCACAAAGAGTGTATATAGGAAGAGTGTAAATGGTCGACATTTTGTTTTCCGTCTCGCTGCTGGCTGCCTATTTGTGTGTGCGTGTGTGTATCTCGTCTGTGCAGTTCGACAACCAACACAAAATTTCCAAAAATCACTGAATCATTTCGCACTACGATCGCACCAAATTGTTGGCTGCAGACGAATTACTTACCTATTAACTAATTGCTAATGGTTTCTATATTAGTTTGCACAGTTCTCACACGCTGAATTCCACACGTAACAAAACTCCGACCGACTTTACGTAAATAATAGGGTTGTTGAAAATATATCAAAATATCAATACATCGATATATTTATATCGTGATATTTTTTTGCCCAAATATCGATGTTGCGATATTTTTTACATTATCAATGTTTTGGAAAACTTCATGTTATTTAAAATTTTATATCTTGCTCGTCTAGATAACCATTTTACACGTTTGCAGTTACATGGAACATAATTCTCATGTAGGGAGTAAAATTCATTAACAGATCTGCTCACATCTGGCGGAAAGAGCGCAAATTAACAGAATTCTTTCTTGTTTGCTGTCGGGTGAGCGTAATTAACAAAAATCTCTCTCGTTGGCTGTTTGAGTCAAGGCTTTCGCTTCAGCTTTTTTCCCCCCAAATCTGAAGATCAAAAGATCAGACGCGGGAAAAAATTGAGAACTACGAAAAAAAAAGTGTACAATTTATTATATAATTATACCATCTTCGTGCAAAAGTGCCATAAATAAACCATTTGGGTAACATATTCAGCAAGTATATTTAAGTATATCGATATATTAAAGTGATATTTTACATTATTATTATTTTGTATACAAAAATATCATCGATAGTGAGTGCTGGCTCTATCGTTACTATCAGTGTTTGGATATTGTTTTTAACACATCGATTTTTGGCACTATCGATGTTTTGATTTTATTGGTTTTTTGTTAGTCCAATACATAAAACACGAACTCAATTAATTTTTGTATTCTTTAATATTACGATACAAGAAGCTATGTGATTTTTTTAAATTTTTTTTTAAAATAATTAATTAATTTTTTAATTAATTAAACGTTAATTATAATAATAGTATATTAAAAATATGTGAATAGTTTAAAAAATCAAGCTCTAATAAAATTACTATGTTACTATAGACGTTTTTCAAAAACTCTGATATAGCCGTTTCCAACATTTTACTAATTATTAATATTAATATTTGACGTCTAAGCTTTATACACAATCTGTGTACAGGTACAGCTTAAAATAATTAAAGATTGTATAAAATAATGCAAAAGGAATCCATGTCTTGCGATTATTTGTAGTAGTTTATTTCTCTGATGCAAAGCCGATATACAATACCGAGGAACAGCTGTTTTAAGTGCCGGTATTTTAAGTCATTTATTTATTCAGTCGTTTAGGAAAAAGTATTGAACGATTCTCAAGTATTTCATAAATATCAGCTGTTAGCTTAATTCATAAATACAAGTGGGTAACGCTTCCACCCTTATCATAAAAAAAAGTTGGCAACGCGGTTATTTATTGGGCACTGGTCACATTAATTTTGCTAGCTCTGTTTTTTATTTACTTTGGATTTCGATTCGGACATAGAACTGCAGTAAACAAAGGCTAAATAAAACTTTGAATTGTTTCATTGTTCGGCCCAAGACTGACAGACAGACTGATCAAATACTGTGGTATTTAAAAGCACCTACTGTAAGCCTATTGGAGTTTTACCACAGAAACACGTATCACAGCCAGCGGCAAACAAACTTCTTATCAGCGCAAAGAACAATACCAGCGAAAAAACAAAAACAAAGCCCATTGAGAGAGAGAGAGAGAGAGAGAGAGAGAGAGAGAGATAGAGCGAGCGAAAGAGAAACAAGGTGAGTAAAAAACTTAATTAAAGTCAAACATATATGTATGTAGTCAACTCCTCACCTTCTTTTCCTACAGTTGGTTGCAGTAATTCCGGTGAGAGGACAAGGCAAAAGTCTGCGAGTACTCCGGCGTTTGGCACTTTGACGTCTGACGTGTCACTGCAAGATTACGTGTAATCAAGGAACGAAGCCGTGTCCAATCATGTGCGGGTCTCCCAATCCGGCAGCAATGGGCAATGGAACGAGAGCCTTAATCCTCGTCGGCGGCTACGGCACTCGGCTGCGACCCCTGACCCTAAGCACGCCCAAGCCGCTGGTGGAGTTCGCCAATAAACCCATATTGCTCCATCAGCTGGAGGCGCTGGTGGATGCAGGTTGTCGGCAGGTGAGTAATTAATATAATGAATTATTTATTAGTTTATAGTATGTGGAATTATGAAATCTATACTCCAGGTAATTTTAGCAGTCAGCTATCGAGCCGAGCAAATGGAAAAGGAACTCAAAGTCGAGGCAGACAAATTAGGAGTAGAGCTGATCTTTTCGCACGAAACAGAACCCTTGGGTACCGCCGGACCCTTGGCCTTGGCCAAAACCATATTAACCGCCAGTTCGGAGCCCTTTTTTGTGCTCAACTCGGATGTCATCTGTGATTTTCCGTTCAAACAGCTGGTCCAATTTCATCGTAATCACGGCAAAGAAGGCACAATTGTGGTCACAAAGGTCGAGGAGCCATCAAAATACGGCGTTGTGCTGTACGATGAAAATGGTTGCATCAAGAACTTTATCGAGAAGCCGCAAGAGTTTGTTAGTAACAAAATCAATGCCGGCATTTACATCTTTAATCCCTCGGTCTTAGAACGGATCGAAGTCAAGCCCACCTCTATAGAAAAGGAAGTGTTTCCGGCTATGGCCGAGCAACAGGAACTGTTTGCCATGGATTTGACCGGATTCTGGATGGATATTGGACAACCAAAAGACTTTCTAACGGGTATGCTTGGCGCTTGATTCACTTTCATGCTCAATCTTGGTTGCTCCATTAGCCTTATCTTTTTTTGAGGCATCTTCAATAGTGCTTGGCCTTTTTTTTTATTTGTGTGTGTTTGCTTCTATTTTTTTTTTCCTTATCTATGAGTTTCCTGGAAACTGGCTAAATGTTTGATCGAGCGATTTCTGTATAACTGAAGTGTAGCTCATTAGTCTGATTGTGGCAGTTGCTGATAGGACAGAAAATGGGAATTACTTTTGTGATTCAAATTTGTATTTTAAATTTTGGGGTAGCCTATTTAATAGCTAAAATATACTATTATAGTTGTACTAAACAATTTAAAAGCGGGGAAGTTATTTCTTAATTGCCATTTTTATCAAATTGTAGAAAAACATGATATTTTTATTTATTTGTGGATTAACGTATAGACACAATGTTTCCAAAAGCTATGCCTTAATAGTCGCATTCAAAAATTAATTTCTCCGAAATCCTATGCTGTGATACCATCATCCCCTTTAGGATATTTCAGTCCCAGAATTCTTCCCGTTTATTTATTTATTAATGGTTCTCCTTTTTTCCTTAAGGTATGTGCCTGTACTTAAGCTCGCTGCGTCAGAAGCAATCCCCCAAGCTGTACACAGGACCCGGCGTTGTGGGCAATGTCCTGGTCGATCCGACTGCTAAGATTGGCGAGGGCTGCCGCATCGGACCCAATGTTACAATCGGACCCGATGTGGTCATCGAGGATGGCGTGTGCATAAAGCGTTCGACCATTTTAAAGGGCGCCATAGTTCGCTCGCACAGTTGGTTGGATTCTTGCATCGTTGGCTGGCGATCAACTGTTGGACGTTGGGTTCGCATCGAGGGCATTACGGTGCTGGGCGAGGATGTAATTGTCAAGGACGAGCTGTATGTCAACGGTGGGCAAGTGCTGCCCCACAAGAGCATTGCGGCCAGTGTCCCAGAGCCACAGATTATTATGTGAGACCACTTAGTGTACTTTCCTCCAGTTTTTCCCTTTCGGTATTCGATAAAGGTGCCTTCTGCTTTGATATTCCCGGACGTATCCTAGTGTTTAAGTCTAAAGTTCTGCAAAATATTTAAACGACGATGAGAAACATTTCCAGCAGTTAGCTTCGCTACACTAATTTATAAACTAGGGCTCAACTTCCGTGTCAGACGATGAAACGGAATATCTTGCATCAGGCTCAAGCCTGAACCTTTTTATACTTTGATAAGCAGAGCATAAGAACTATTCTTGTATTTATATAAACATTAGTGAAAATATACATAACATTTTATGAAGAACAATAAATACGTATTCTTTTGTAAATTTAAGTCATAACTTGGATGTTTTAGACAATACAATGAAGGAATGAACAATTGTTACCAGGATATACATATGTACATATGTATGGTTGCCTAGTAACCTATGAGGTATAAAAATGAACAAAGCGCCACAACAAAACTAAAGACGAGACTGACCTAAAGGGAAAAATGTTAAAATCATTGACTCAAATGGATGGAAATCAGCAGCAGCCGCAATTGCAGTTGCTTTGGGAGGACAAGGAAGTCAAGTTCGATGTCCCACAGTTGTAAGACAAGAGAGATCTAGCTGGAGATACCATCTCTAAGGTTGGCATTCAATAATTGCAGACACAAGCACCTTCGTAGCGGAGAGCGTGTCCTGGACTATATATACCACATCGAAGATAGCAAAGGAAATCCGGGTGACACGGGTCGCTTGATGGTTACAAATCTTCGGCTTATTTGGCACTCACTTGTCCACAAGAAGTACAACCTGTGTATGTGACTGCCTATAGATGTTTGAGCCATTTTTTATTTAACTGAGAGCTGTTGTCTTTGCTTTGCAGCCATTGGGTATGCTCGGATTGGTAACACCAACACTCGGATGGTGCACATGCACTCGAAGGGCCGGATGGCCAGTCAGGCTCTCTATATTCTGGCCATAAGCAACGAGACCCGCTTTGAGTTCCTCTTTACCGACGTCTCGGGCGAAACGTCACGCAGGGATCAGCCAATCTTCGCCAGTGTTTTCGATGTATATCAGTAAGTGGGCAAAAAAAGGTTGGAGTCAGAGTTTAAATCTAATTTAATTGTCCTTTGAGGTTATACCAACGCACGTATCTGTACCGCGACTTGAAGTTGCGCGGAGCCATTGTCCAGGCGGGACAGTTGGTTATTCTGCCGGATGAGCAGGTGTTCAGCCAGGTGCAGGGCGTCTGGAATTTGTCCAGTGATCAGGGGAATCTCGGAAGCTTTGTGGTGTCCAACATCCGCCTGGTATGGTTTGCCGATGCAAATGAGACTTTCAACATAAGCTTGCCTTATCTGCAAATTGAAAGTGTAAGTTTTTAATTATTTTTTATAACATTTAAGGCCAGAAACAACTCACTGTCAGAATTTCTTTCCTTTTTTTTAATAGTTGCGCGTCCGTGAGTCCAAATACGGTCCGGCTTTGGTTATCCAAACGGCCGAAACTGGAGGTGGCTACGTTCTTGGATTTCGCATTGATCCATCCGAGCGCCTGAACGAACTGTTCAAGGAGCTTTGCTCTCTGCACACGATCTACGGGGAGCAGCCGAACTTTGGGATCCAATACAATGCCCAGGATGCCCGTCAGCGCTTGGCAGCCGCCGCTGAGGAGGCAGCCCAGATTCCCCAGTTTAAGGTCGAGAACTTTGAGGAGCTGGATGAAAGGCAGGAGAGAGAGATCAATACCAAGTTGAATAGCTACCTGGCCGAAGGATGTTTGGGAAAGGTTAGTGTCAATGGTTCAGCCGACCAGGAGGATAGAGGCGATCCTGTTTACTGTAAGGAGCTGGGCTTTGCCATGGAACGAATTAGAGATGGGTACAAATTACAAGATCTGTGGAATGTTATGCCCACTAAAATGGAAAGCATTGAATGATTCCCCGAATGACGATTAATATGAAGATGTAGAAATACATTAATGAAGTATAGAGAACAATAAAATATTTATATATTAATCGTTAACAAGTTTCAAGTCTTAGGTTGGCCTGTAAATGATCTATATATGAATATATATGTATGTAAAACAATGGCCTCACTCAATAAATAGCCAGGTTTGTGATTTTATTTTTGATGTATTTTTTATTGACGCATACAACTCGCTGTGTGTTTAAGTAATTTTGCTTTGTTTGGAATCGCTTTGAAATTGGTTTTAGCTTATTGCTAATTTTTAAACATTTTTGTGTGTTTCGAATATTTTGTTCTTTACTCTCATCCTTTTAATTCCCATTTATATTGATGTTTTTACCTTTTAATGATTTCTAAGAGATTTTCTGTGTTGTTTGGGTCATGCGAATCATTGAATTGGCTTCGTTTTATAAATTAGTTCATATCACAACACACAGTTGATTTGACCGGCATTTTGTTTTTTTATATAGATTTCTATATTGTTATATTATCATTGCTGTTCTTATAGTTATATCGTATGTGTAGATAATGATAGCATTATATATATATATTTCTAATTTACGAATGAATTGTTTTTGTTGTGTCTAAGCTATAAATTCTAACAAACTTAATTAAAGTAGGAAAATGAATTATTATATGTAGTTGTGGCGCTTTCGTACTCATTCTTCTTCTAATCTTTCCTACTAAACCTGCCTCAAAGGCGAAACACATGGGACTAAATCGAATCAGAGACTTCATCGCACTTTGTTTGTACATCCAACGCAAAGAAACACAAAAAATTAACATAAAGGGTTTGTTTCTGTTGAAATATCAGTATCGCGGGAATGGCTTGACTTTTACAATTTTCTTTATACATTTAATACTTTTCTTCTTGATGAGGACTTTTTGTATGAGGACTACGCATGAACTAATCAATTTTCATTTTGCATACATATATCATTCTGTACCATTATTATATTCGTAGTGTCTGCTTTGTTATATCATCAGTCTTGAAGACCAAACCAGAATTCTGTAACACATTTACTCAAAGCAAGTGAAACTGGAGAAACCCGGGGACTCCTTTGCCCCGCGTATTCAGATTGCACAAATTGGATCAAAACGAGAGTTGAGCTAAAGTGTACTTTACATTATTACTGGCTAATCTTACACTTGTTTACGCCTTTCCCAGAAAAGACGCAACATGTTTACACATACACAGTAACTGGAACCAAAAGACTTAGACCTTAGAGCGAGTCCCCGCACTCGAGCCGCGACAGCTATTGCGACACTCGACTCTGTTACTATTCTATTACTATTCTTACTTCTGGGGTTTCTGCCATATCGACTTTCGCGTCTATGTTTATTTGTTGGCGGAGATCTGTTGACGGGCTCGCAGACGTGTCATCGGCGGCGAGGGGCGACTCACTGGCGGCGAGGCTTCAGATGATCCACGACTGCGTTTAGCAGAAGCTCCTTTTCCAGTTGCTGCCTTGCGTTTGAGTTTGGTATTAACTGCAGTTGCGCCATCGGTTGAAGAGGTGGATGTGGTTGTTTGTGGAGAGCCGCCACGGCTACGTTTGGCATTTCCACTTCCAGAATTCGCCTTGCGTTTGGTCGGACCTTGTTTGACCTCAGCGGGAGTGGTAATTTGCGGAGTGTTTGAAGCGATGGATTCACCACGGCTGCGTTTTGCTTCTCCAGTTGCTGCGGAAGCCGCTGCTTTGCGTTTGGCCGGTACCTTGGCTTCAGTTCCTCCATCAGCTGGAGAGGTGGATTTCATTTGTGGTGCCTTACGTCTTTTGGCCGTGGCCTTGGGGGCGCGACGACGACGCTTTGGCTTTGTGTTTGTAATGGCATGTGCAGAGCCTGAGGTGAGTGTGTTGTGGGAGCGAGATCTGCTCCTGCTGCTGGTAGTGGTGGTGGTGTTGCTGCTGCTGGGGTTTGTGGCGATGATGGCGGTGCTGCTGGTTTCTACATAGGGCATAGGAACGAACGCCGAGTTCTTGTTTGTTGGCAATGTCACGTTGCTGAAAGGGATAAGCCCATGTCTTAACAGTGTTTTTAGGGGTTTCATAGACGTCTTCACTCACCTGAGCTTTGGTTTGTGGACTAACTCATCGTCGTCGTCTTCGTCGTCGTCCTCGCTATCTGGATTCCCAGCGGGAACAAATTTGGGTCTCTTCAGTTCAAAACTGCGAAATTTATTGCTAGTGAATATAAAAGAGTTTGTAAGTGGAGGTTAAAACCGATTATGTCTAGTTGATAGTGGTTCCTATAAAGGAAAATCAATCTGCAGATTTATACGTAATGTTCTCCAGAGTTATTTTTTCCCAAAAAAAAAAAAAAAACTCATTAAATAAAACTACTCACATTTTAATTGGCGTTATGGGCATGGGTCGTATGGGCTTAAAGAGGCACAGGTCCATGAGCAGGCTGTCGGTGCTGGGATTCCGCTTCCGGGCATCCGCCGATCGGTGCAGTGCCGTGGGAGCTACCGTGTAGGTGCGCAGGAAGGCGGCGGTGGGCACGTTGGGCTGCACTTGTGGAGTGGAGTGTGTCGCAGGGGCCAGAACGTAGTGGGGGCGGCTTGTGCTGGCGGATATCGAGGTGATGCTGCTGATGCCGCTGCAGCCCATCAAGCCGCCGGCGCCGCTCAGTTTGCGTTTCAGACCCTGCTGGTCCTGGAGCTTTGCGGTGGCGAGGGGAGCAACAGAAGCAGAAGGAACCGAGGCCACTGGCGTGGGTGCCGACATCACCAGGGCCTTCTGAACGGTGTCCTTGATGAACTCGGTGCCGCGATGCAGGCGCACAGACAGCGTCTTCATCAGCGCACTGGCGGCACTGGGGCGAGAGGCGACTGATGATGTGGTGGGAGTGCCGCCTCCGCCGGAACCAACGCTTCCAGATCCGGCGCCGCTGTTCAGTTTTCCGGCATCGTAGGCCGGCAGACCGGCTGCGGCCAGCAGCATTACGGGATCGGAATCGGGTGGTGGAGGAAGTGGTGCAAGCGCAAGTGCGACTTCGACTCAGCTCCGCCAGGTAGGTTCACTGCCTCCGCCGCCGCAAGAAGCTGCAATAGCATGCCAATGCCCGTCCGGCCCTCACATCTACGCATTCATTTTCCAAAATTTCCAAGCAGATTTTCGATTTAAACAAAAACTGGATTTCTTTTCTTTTTGTTTTCGTGGTCGCCTTGCACGCTCGTTCGTACTACTACTACACTCACTCGCCCACAACTACAACTGCTACTGCGCCCTCACCACGCACACACAAACGCGCACAACCTGCCGCAAAAACACTAGACTCCCATTGTGGCCGGCGGAAAGGACGACGATATATTTGGTCCTTTAGGCTACTCTCCGCGATCTCTTGATCTTTTTCCTGCTGGTTTGCGAATTCTTTTGCCGTGTTTTACGCTTTTACTCCACCGCACTTCGTTCATTCATCAGCAGTTGGGATGCAAAAACATCGATGTCACTATCGATAGTATCGATATTTTTTAAAACGATAAGATCGCCGGCAATACCTGAGTTTGATAAATGTGAACATTATATTTAAATGATTAAGGGTTTCTACAATTTCTTAAAGTTTAAACCTACTTGGGCAGTTCCTCGAAAAGGAATCGTCGTGACTTAATCTATAAGTTTTGGGGCACAAAGAGTCAGCATGAGCTACAGAAGTTGTTACTTTATGCTTTGATTATTATATTGATTTTTTGTTAGCAAACTTTGGCCAAAACATCGAAGTACTGACAACTTTTGTTACTTTCACCTAAACATACTAAATTCAAACTATATTTACAGTTTTGCAGTTACAGTTTTACATTTACAGTTTTGAATTTTTCTCTACAGATCGTTTCTATGGCAGCTATATGACATAGTCTTCCGATTTTCATTTACATATATTTCATGTATATTAAAAAGGGGCTCCATCTCTGAGAAGATGCAAATATTTTGAAAATCATCGAGATTTCAACTTTTTACGGACTGAAATGGCTAGATCGACTCGGCTGTTGATGCTCAGGAATATATACTTTGTAGAGTCGGAAATGTCTCCGTCACTGCGTTGCAAACTTCAAACTAAAATTATTATATCCTGAAAGGGTATAAAATGAGCATTCTGCAAAAAACACCAAAGGCACTAAATGTGCCATTATTTATAAAACAAAATCTGTGGCTTTTCAAGTAAAGTTCCTTTAATTTAAGTTATTTTTTGTTTTTGAAGATCTCGTTATGCTTACACTTAATACATATGAGTTTAAAATAATAATTTTATTGTTTTCAGCGATATCGATGTTTTCTAACACTACTATTATTTTTTTGCATCATCATCATCAGCAGCTGTGACCAATCGACTTAACGATGGCTATGTGTGTGCTTGGCTTTTCTCCGCCAGGGGCGCTACCCGCTCAAACAGGCGCCACCTGGCTGAACATTATGATGACGAAGTTGCCAGACAGCTTGATTTCTTTTGAACATTTAAAATTAATATAAAATTAAGAGTTTGTTTTAAATAAATGTAAAAGAAATATGTTAACAATTTAATTGAATTTTCAAATATTTTCTTATTAAAATTTGTGTAAATTATTTTAGAAAAAAGTTTGTGCACTTTACAGAAATCGTATTCATTTAATTAAGAAGTAATAACACTTTGATTAACCATCCATAAGCATAAGCATTTCATAAAAATGTTTAAAGTTTATGTTAAACAACTTAACTCTCTTATTTGATACAACTTCATATTTGTCTTGAGTTTTTTGTTTTAAGATCGCCTTATATTGTGAGATTTTGAGTTTTTGGCAGCGCTGGACCTTGCCATATGTACATATAAGAACGAGCAATAAATGTATTCGAAAATACAAAACATTAAACTTTAAATTGTTAAGCTACATTTTGTTTTTTCATCTAAATAAATTACTATATCTCTCCTGTTAGATAGGTAAGTACACTTATGGATCTTTAAGTTGCTAAGCTTCCCGAAAATAGGGGATTTTTTAAGTTGATTTTTATGATTATGATTAATATTAAATTCAAACATATGTATGTTAAAAAGAACATAATAAAATATATTAATAATTATATTATTATGGTAATCGCAGTGAGAGCCAACGTCGGACTTATTAAATTTTCACGAACTATAAAATCAAAAAGCCACTTTGATGGCATCCGCTGGCATCTAGTCGCCGTAAAAACTTTGTTAAATTGAAATTAAATAGTCAAACTGCTTTCGGGCTACTGTGCGGCATCCGCGGTAGCAATCGAAAATCATAGATAAGAGCATTCGCTTCGTATCAGGTTTATTAAAGCGAAATAATTGCCGCGGCGCATGCGGCGCTTAATTTGCGAACCAAACTCGATCGGCGAACCAATTCCAGCGGCGCCTGCGCACATTACAGATGAAAAGAGATAGAATGAGAAATACACAGAGAGAAATAAATAAATTATACTGTTTAAATATTAAACTTTGTAGCTTATAATACTACTATTATACATATATACTATATACTATACTATTTCGAAACAGTAAATAAACATTGCAAAATGTGTGTATACAAAAAATAAGTAAATGAAACAGTTTCCAATTGTAGTATTATTATTTATGTACATATATAGTCAAGTATTTAGTTTGTCGTTGGTTGATCTTAATTCAAATATATATATTGACTTTCCTTGAGGTGTATTGGTTTGATCTTTGATCGTTGTTTCTCCCGGTGTGCTCGAGAGAAGGTGAGACGGGGGCGACCAAGAGTGGGCATGGCACGCTTTTGTGGTTCGGCGGCCACCCCCTACGGACTGGATGCGGTGCTCTCCACTGAGTCGCCGCTGCTGTGACAGAAGTGTTTTTTGGCATGTCAAATGGCCGTTGGTTGCCTCGCCCTTCCCCAGTCCGGCCTCATCCTCCTCCTCAGCCCACGTTGCATTTAATAACATTATGAAAACGCGTGTTTTACAGCTCATCATGAGGCGCGGTCGCAATGGCAAAGGAAGGTGGAATGGGTTGAGTTGCATTGCTTGCATATCTTAGTGTAATCACGTATTTACATACCCTAAATGAGAGTAGCTTCACTAGCTAAGGTTTATAATTTTAAATTATATATATGTACATTCATAGTATTTCTTGATAATTGTTAATTTATTTTCACTTGTTTAAAGTGGTAACTATTATAATATTCCCTATTTATCTAGACTATATATGTAAACGGTTCATTATATTTAGTAGCAGGGAATACTTTTCATAGATTGAGATATCTCTGGTAAGTTCTAATCACTGACGGGTTAGGGTATCCTTTCTAGGGTATGCGAATGTTCGGTTTATTAAACTGAGACCGAGAAGCCTTCGGTCCTGACTTAGCTTGTCGGTTGCTGCCTGGCTGCCAGCCTGCCTGTTGCGAGTCAGGGCCGTGAGTCCTCTCCTGGCACGGCTGGAGGTCACCTCGTCGTCAGCGACCGCCCCCCCATTGCGCCTCACCATGCGCTCCGAGCCGAACCACGCGCATCGCTTTTGGACTTTTGCGCAGGCGCAAAGCGCAGCGCAGCCAACAAAAGCCAGAAGCAGAGCGGTGGATGTGGCAGGCGTCGCACTCGGGACTCAGAGCTATAATTTTCCAATATGCAGATGTGTTGGTGCCACAAAATGGCGCCGCAGTCCGCTCATTAGAGCGGGAGAATGGAGTGGAGTGGTTTGGCCTGAATTGGATTGGTTTGGTTTGCCGAGCCATTGACAATTATGCAATTTTGCAGCACGACTAAGCAAATTATTTTCACTAAATTAAATTTTAACTCGTGCTGGGCGCACTTCTCGAAACCGGACCGCATTTACCACCGGATCCGCCCAAAAAGCACCACACAGCATCCGGTGACTCCAAGTGCGCCTGTGGATTGACATGTGGCAGGGCGATGAAAAGCTCTGGAGATGAACTGCGTCCTTGGGAGATGGAGAGGCGCAGCTGCCATCAAGAGGGGTTCCATGTGGAGAGCGAGTGGAAAGGAACAAAAGTTGGCAGCACAAAGGAGTCGATTTTCTTCGAAACTAATTGATTGACTCGAAAGTCATTGCAGCGACAGCATTGCTTCATCATGCTTTGTCTTCATCTCGTTCTGCCCCACGTTCTGCATTCAGCTTAATTATTTGCTCATTGGATTCCAATAATTGAAATCATTCCATTGAAATTATTTAATACAGACGGAAATTGAGTCAAGAAGGACATTTGTAGTATATACAAGTATTTAGTACCATACAATATTCTGTATTATTTCGTAGGTGGTGATATAAATATTACTTCACTATTACTATTACTATTTATATTCTCAATTTACTAATTGGAAAGTCTTTAATTATTGGAACTGGAAGTATTAACATAAGAAATATTTACAATAGAAACGCATTTTATTATGGAAATACACTATAGGTATAAATATAGATATATACTTATATAGGAGATAGATTAGTTAACACTTTTCTTAATTCCTAGAATTCAGATGCTCACTCTCTGAAAGCAATATACACGTTAGAAGGAAATTTTAATGTAAAATCAAGCTTACTTAATTAAGATCAATTTTTCGTCTGAAAATAAAGTGAATACTGGTTGTAAAATAAAATAGAAATTAAAAATTAAATTAAAAAGGAAGCTGATTTCGATTAGATGGAGTTTTTATATATTTAGAATTTGCAATATACATAATTTACATATTACTATTACTAATGGTATTTTCATAATATTTTATTGTTTATTTTCCGTTTCATGTGGGTGCAACAAAAAAAAGAACAATAAAAAAGTGTAATTTATATACCTTAAAAGGTAAAAATTAAATATGATAGTTGGGCAGGGTTGTTGATGCTTATCAAGACATTCTAGATTCAGTACTTTACTGTCTGACTTCTGACTAAAATTGTAACTATTCCAAGTCACTTCTTGTCCTTGTGTGGTTTGGCCTAAATACCAAAAATCTTCTTCTAAACATTACTAAATAATTTTTTAAAAATGTAATTTCAACAAATTTGCTTTAAACCAAAGCTGTACCTACTCGTTATTATCGTATTTTAATCAAAATTAGGAACTGACAAACAAAACTTCTATCTGCCCATAATAAAGCTCATTTTGGGGATTGAGGGAAATTTATGAACTCTCTCTGCCCGCTGGTGTTTATAATAGAACCAAATCCATAAGATAAATGATTATTGAAATGCGCAACGCAAATGAATCGAGCGGCCAAAGGCAATAACAAAATTTGTAGGCAACAAATTCCGCGCATTGTTTCCAACAAATTCGTTCAATTCTCCGGCTGTCTCTCCGCAGAGAAAAATCGAAAATCGATTTAGTTGCTAGGAAAATATGTACATATGTACATGGCGGACTATTCCTAGCGATTTCAAATTCAATTACATTTCATTTGGCCTCAACATATTTTCCACAGGTGTGAAGAGGTTTTCTTTCGGTAATGAAAAAGCCATAAATCATTGCACAAATGAAGTTGAAGTCGATGGTTTTTGGGGCCCTTCGTTTTTTCTCTTCCATTATTGTTGTAAAGTGTAACATTGATTAAGCATTATTAGCGTTTATTGTTGTTGCGGCTCACCCATTCCGGCTATATCTGGTCCATTGTACTTGGCTCTTCTTTCCGAACCTTCTCTCCCAGTTGTTTTTGTTATCTTCGCTCTCTGTGTTTTGTGCCCGCACAGTGGGACACTTTCCATCATCAACACTCTCCCGGGTGATGGAACGTTTCGGTTTCCAGCTCTGGCATCCGCCCCTCTCCCCCCTCCCAAAAGAGATGCTCCAAAGGGGCTGGAACGATGACCACTATGGGGGCGACCATGTTGATATATGTTCCGTCTGTCTCTGATGCCCCAAGTAAATCAAAATTGATTTGCCGAGTTCGCCTTGTCCGGGTAATGAAGTTTTTAATGAACTCGATGGGCAGTGGGGAAATGTGAGATAGTAATGGATAAATTATACTTAATTTGGAGAGATTCTTAAGCGTATGTTGTTCAACAACATTTTTATTTCGATTTTGATTACTTAAAAAAGTTCTTTAATACCTTTAAACTACCTAACCAAACCCAAAAACTAACTTATTGCCTTAATCCTAAGTTCTGAAGGTAAGTAAATTATATAATCACAATTTTTAATTGGTTTTCAAGTGATAACCTTTATAATAACCTCTTAATAACAGCATTATTTGTATAATGGGCAAACAACTATATAAGAAGTTAAGAAAGATTTGAAAGTATTTAAATTTTTTAGGAATTTCAAAATCGGATTTATTTTCTTTAATTAGGAACTATCAAGAAGTTTTATTTGGAGTCAAATCAAACTTCCTAAGAGTTACGAATTATAATGTAAAATAATTGAATTTAAATTAAATCAAATTTCATAGGTGCACCTAAGAACTTTCTTAAATTATAATTCCACAACTATTCCCCTATACAATGCCAAAATGTACATCATCGTAATAGATATAGCAGCCGAAACCCGACACAAAAACGAAACTGGCCAAAAACGACATAAACTGCAAAGTGACAGAGGGGCGGCAGCCATTATTCGGGCTCTTTGCCTTGGCCAATAAAATCAGCGGAAGGAAGGCCAACGGCAGCAGTGGGATTGGCCATGGCAGGCTTCCGTGCCAGGCTTGGGGCGCCTCCGAAAAGTCCAACACAAAGCATCAAATAAAGTTGGGGTCAAAATTGATTTTGCGGTAGCTCAGGCAATACATGTTGTGCAGCTCAAATGCTAAATACAAGTTGACCAATCCAGGATGGAGGGGGAACAAGGAATGAAATGATTACTACACAGAGAGAAAAAAAACAAGAATATGTAAGTGATGAACCTTCCGTTCCCACCACAGCCAATAATAAAGACAACATTTAAATTCAAAATCATAATTAAATGTGGTTAATAGAATATCAGTAGGGCTTTAATACATTCATAAAATATTAAAAAAAGCTTAAAGTCAAAAGACTTTTTTGGATAAAAATGTTTTGGGGGTTTTGTCTCTATATCATGTAATTTTAAATTCAATTGTATGGAATACGTACATACATATGTTTTAGGTTTTAATTATTGTTTTTTTATTGTCTTCAATGATTCGTTTTGGTTTTTTGTTGTCTAGCTTTCACTATTTTTTTGGAATACTTTATTAACCGAATAATAAGTATTAAGAAATAAGCTTTTATGTGTTCAGAAGTTAAACAACAAAAAAATAATTTAAAACTTTTTATTTCCAAAAAGCATTTACTTTTATCTTGTACCAAATTAATTGATTTATTGATAAAAATTGTAATAGGCGATGGCAAAGGTCTACTTTTAATTTAATATGGAAACCAAAAATAAGGTTGATCTTGCTTAAAGTTTTGTTTGTTTAAAATAGTTTTAAAACGTATTTTAAATGCCATTTCATTTCGCAAAGTCAAACTAACCCGATTTTTAACTTGAAAGAAACTTTAGAAAGTGAAAACTAAAGCACGCCTGTAGATCTGTGTAACTCTAAATATTTTCTTTAAATAATATATATAATATCTCGAATAAAGAGGTAATTTATACAATTATTTTAGATTTAAATACATATGTTTTTGAATTAGGAATTTTAAGCCAAAAATGTCGTGTTTATAAATTATGTATACATTTTATATTTTCAGGTTTTAGTTAGTTATAATTAATATAAATATTAATAATACAAAATCTTATAATCTCAAATCAATTTGTAATTCGTTTCTTTCCGTGTTGGCAATGCAATTTGGTTGCGGCCTTGTGTATGGCACAAAAGGTTTGACAAAGTGAGAAATATGCATGGCAAACAAGGAGCCCAAGAATTGCCCTTCCTCAGGACCGACTCCCCCGCGCCACGCCCCTGTCGTCCGTTCGAGTGCAACGAGAAAATATGATGACATATCGCGTCATAGTTCAAACGGCAGGGAATCCACTGATCAATTTTGTACACAGCACGGCGCCATCTTTTTGGCCCTTGCACGAGAGCAGGATTTGGTACTTCTTCTTCGAGGATTTAGTATGCATTAAAGGGGAGTAACGCGTGGGGAGGGGTAGCACTTTTGGCCTGGTCAGTGGCGCACTGTGTTTTGTTGTGTTTTCTCTTTTTATTTTTTTAGTTCGGTTGGTTTCGCTTCGTTTCGAGTGAGCCAAATCGCTGGCCATAATTTTTTATTATCCCCGAGTCCGGGGGAGAGAGGCAAGACGGCGACTCTTGGCTTCCGTTGGTGGAGTTGGGTCTCGGTCCGGAGTAGCCATAAAAATAATTAATTGGCTTTTATGTGGCAGGAGCCGTTGAAATTTTGCCTGTTTTCCGAGCTCACTCCGCAATCCTCGCAAGCTTTCCGTTTGCAATGCAATTTCTGCATCGCATTTGCCTGTTTAATTAGCCATATTAATTATCTTCATAATCAGCATCTGTTTTGTGGTTGCACTCACAAATAAAGCTCGTTTCCGCTTCTGGCGGCTCCATTTTGTTTTTATCGGTTGCTGTTTTGGCGATTTAATTAGTTTTTGCGGTCTCCCATTGGTCATAAGACCGCAAATGCAATTGCTCCGTTCGGTCGCATTTCCCTTGGGAATTTTCAAGTGGGTTGGCGGTTATGTTGGATTCAAGGTTTGATCTATGGGTTATGTAATGAGACTAGGAAATGGGGTGCTCGATGTGTACATTTATATACCACTCCAATTCTTTACATAACAAAGTAGCTTTGTTTGATTCCGAATTTCAGTTTAAGTCAGTGTCTTGATTTGAATACCCTCTACTCCTAGAGAAATGAAAATATTAAAGTATTTTCGCCGGAACCGTTAGAACTTTACCAGACGTTCAAGATATGGGAAGGAAGATATGGTAATTATGGAATATAGATTTAATACCAATTATAGATGTGGCCAAAAGTATGCAATGATATAGATATTCAGAAGGTCAGCCTTTCTGTATGAAACGTCCTCTGAGACTATTCCAGTTAGATTCACCGATATTGGTAAAATTCTATTATCTCTTTGTTGGGTTGACATCTTAAATAAATCTACAAACACAAATTTAAAAAAAGCATATTATATAAAAAATCAAGTTGTTTTAAAATGTCTCTACCTAGTCTAAAACCAGGGTTTCGAAGCTGATTAGTTTAAAATAATTTTGGCTTAGAACATGTATTTTTAACACTTATCTTATATTACCATTGGGATTTTTGTGGGGATGCTACGGATTATTAGCATCCTGGACTTCAGCTTTCTTACTTGGTTTGTAACTTCTGGACTTTATCATTATTGAAATGTTATTAAATATTTATTTAGATTTAACAGGAAACGTTAGATTGTTTCAATTCTTGGATGACGTACTCTGCCAAGCCGCTTCTGCGCATCAATATTAATAATATTCGATTCGATTTGCAAGAGCTGTCAGCACAGCACGAGGGATATAACATTGTAGTTTTAGGGCTAAACTTAAATATTTACGTAATTTTTAATGCAAGGTTAAATAGTTTCTGAAATCGATTGGAATACCTTTGTAGCTCTATGTCAAAGTGTGCAAATTTGATATGATAAAAGGCATATATAGAATTCCACCTACTCCCTGATTAACGCCTAATTTAATTTGTAGAACAATTGATTTAATTAAAATGGAAAATAAGAATTTGGAATTAAACTTTTAAGATATTATAACTTCAATTCAACATTATGGTTGGTTAAGTTTTATGTTGACAATTCTTAAATTAAGGTAATTATTATTTATTGTCATACAAATGACATCTTGTGAACCATAGTTAAAATTTAAATTAATGTACATTTTGAGAATTTGTCAATCCATAAAATGTGGATTAGAAAAGGTATCAGACAATCAAATAATGAAAATAGCATGCAACACATTAAATTAAAATGGTTGTCTAATAAGAAATAAATCAAACAAATTAAACACATAAATAAATATTTTCATATTCGTAATTTCATACGCTGCTTTCCGCTTACATTTTTTCTACAATTTCCCTGAAAGAAAATTTTCTATTATACATTTCGCAGTGGTTTTTCATTATAATTTTTTCCCCTTCCCTGTTTCATGCCACTTGTTTAATGTTTAATCATGCATTTCCCAGCCCTTTCCGTCGGCTGCCTTCACTCTGCCCCATCTCTCCTCCATCATAATGGTCTTCAGTCGTTTTCATTAATTTATGCGCGGAAAACTGCAACACAGTGTGATGCCTTTTCCCCGTCCGTTGTTGCTGGAAAATGTTATTCGTGGCATAAATTGCGAGGAAAATTTTACGAAACTAGAATGTTGTTGAAAAAACACGAGAAAGATGTGGGGAAATGCGTGCCAAGTGAATGGTGCATACTAAGCGAAGAAAATATATGATTATTAATTGTAATTACTCAGTAGCCGGCGAGAGATTTCATAAATAACCAAATAAATTTGTTTGATTGAAGGAGAAAGTCCCCAATTTTTTTATAATAAATACTACATAGGATGCAGAAAATGAATCTTAAGTGAAAGAAATTTAAGAGAATGTTTAATTGGTGCCTGTAAGTTACAGTAATAATTTTTACCATTTTAAAGCTAAACTCCGCAGGGTCCAAGGGCCATAAATTACAAGAAAAAAGGTCGGAAAAACCAAATATCACTAATGAGTTTTTGTAATTAAAAAATAAAGAAAATGAAGCGGGTTGCGTTAGGTACAAGTTTGCCAACAAATAATCCTTAAAATCGTGAAAATAAAAGCAATGAAAAAAGGCACAAACGCGTACGCCCCTAAAATAAATCATGTTTTCGCAGTGCTTTTTACGCGCCAAAAAGGGAAATACAATAATAATGACAAAAAAGCCAACCAGGCCACATATAATATAGTTGATCTTTATAGTTTGATTTGTGTGCCCAAGTTAATGAAGCGGAAATGCAAATAAAGAATATATAAAGCCATTTACAAATATCCACGGGCCTTGAGAGTTCGCCCAGGCCAATTGTTCACTTACCCGGCCTCTGATGGCGATTAACAAAAACGTCAGCGACGAATATCATGATTATGATGATGATGATGGTTGCATATAGTTCGTATGTACTATATAGTCCGATCTATTGTTATACTCGCCTGACATTTCCACAGGGGAAGCCGCCGATTCAAAGGCAAGTGAGTGAATGAGTGAGGCGAAGGCTTTCCGGAAGCTGCGCTTTTGTTTGTTGTGAGCCTCATATTTTACATGCTCATCGACCGCATCCTGGAAACAGGACCAGAAAAAGCCAACTGACATGTCCGCAAATTGGAGGATTTTGTTCTCAGAGAGGGGAAATACAACTGCGGTTGTGTACAGTTGACTGAATTCGCATGTATTCTAGTTTATACATAATTTTAAATAACAAGATCGAAATAGATGGATAAATATCCTGACCTTAATAAATTAAAAATAAAAAATATTTGGCAACCTTGTATGGAGTCACATGGAGATGAAATACCAAGTTCTTTCTTCCCAAGTACTAAATATATAATTAGATGACTTTGATAAGACTGCAGGGGGATCACAATAACGGACTAGTTTATTTGCTTTTGTACTTCAGGATCTCAATAACAAATAAGTAGTATCTAAGTAATAAGTGATGATACTACCTCTGGTTCCTTATTTATTTTTGTGGTCATCGTGGGTCCAGCTTAAATCAGTAATTTTGGTCTAGTTTGGTCTCAATGTACTGAGTTTTAATTCACATGCGTTTTGGCCAGGCTCTCCATGACCTTGCGGTTTTGGGCTTCACGCAGCTCCTTGGCAACATTGAAGGCCGTGATCACTTTACGGGGTCCTGTCTTCTTGCGGAATCTCTGCTTGCGCACCATGGCCGGCCGGCGCTGGTTAAGCCACCATTCAAAGTCCGCTGGAATGCGTCCGAAGTTGCTAACCATGGCGCGGTGCTCCAAGATTTCCTCGCGGCGTTCCAGCCACTTCCGGCCGTACTCCCAGCCGAGCAGCCAGCCCATCACGGTCCCACTCCCCTCTCCGCACAACTGTGGAATAGGATCCGGACGCTGAGCCGCCGGCAGGATAGCCCCGATGTTATCCCTTGCCGGGATCCGCTGCGAACGGCTCCAAACTTTAGGCCCCGATGTCATTGTTGTGGTTGGTGTCAACTGTCTTCTCCGTTTCTATTTGTAGTTGTGTTGACTGAGGTCTGTGTGGGATTCAAGTTTGTTGATAAATATGTCAAGGCCTACTTGAGATAACTTTTAACGAAGTTGTATAAAAAATCCGACTTTAGTCTGCATTAGTGAAACGCAAAAATTGTTTGTTAATATTACTATAATTGTCAATCAAATTCGTGAAGAAATTTCTGGAGTTGACCTGTTGAAGATATGTAGCTTTCCGATACTTTAGGGTTTATCTTGAGTATTTCCGATTGACCGTAGGTTCTAAATTGGAGCTGATCAGCTGATCAGTGCATTAATTTTAAAATTTTGTTACCCCGCCTTTCTTTTAATATCTTTTACCCTTTAGAATTGTAAAGAACCATTCATAAAATATTTAAATTGTTAATTTGGGCATAGTTGGTTTTCTATTACATAATATATTTTGTTATACTAAGTAGAAATAATGTGAGGCTGTATGTAGAATGAATGTATGTAATTAAACTAGTTTCTAATTTGGTATTCTGCAAGGAGTTTTTAGATTCAAGGCTATTTATTTTGCAGTTAAGTGCCGAAAACGAAATTATCATTTCCTACGAACGCCGGGTTTATTATACCCTTGCAGGGTATTATAATTTCAGTCAGAAGTTTGCAACGCAGTGAAGGAGGCACCTCCGACCATATAATGTATATATATATTCTTGATCAGGATCAACAGCCGATTCGATCTAGCCATGTCCATCTGTCCGTCTGTCCGTCTGTCCGTCTGTCCTTCTGTCCGTCTGTCCGTTTCTACGCAAACTGGTCTCTCAGTTTTGAAGCTATCTGAATTAAACTTTGTAGTTAGCCTTCTATATGCTCTCTTCTATATGTCAGAACGGGCCAGATAGGACGACTATATCATAATGCTGCCATAGAAATGATGGGAAATTAAAAAAAAAATAATAATAACATTTTCAGTTTTCAGCAGAATTTCATCAAATTTGAGATATAGCTATTTTATTATACTCTTCAATTTTGTGTAAAATTTTATAAAAATCGGACTACTATATCATATAGCTCCCATAGGAACGATCGAGAAATGAATACAATTAAATTTATAACCTTTTCAGTTCTCAACTGATTTTCGTCAAAGTTAAGGTATAGCCATTTTATATTAGTCTTAAACTTAGCGTCAAATTTCATGAAAATCAGACGACTATATCATATAGGTGATGTTGAGGAAAAATGCAAATCTGGGAATGTAAAACTGCAAATATAATATGTATAGGTGAATAAAATGAAAGCAGGTATTACTTCATTGTTTTTCACACAAATATATATAATTTATATTGTCTGTCTATATGGATTCCTAGTCAAAGAAGTTCTATCTGCAAGGGTATACAAACTTCGGCGTGCCGAAGTTAGCTTCCTTTCTTGTTTTTAGAATAAGTTAGGGAAAAAATTTTTTGATTTTTTTATTGTAATAATTTATACACCTTCTTTACCGTTTCATTAATCGATTTCCAATTTATTTGAATGGCTGCAGAAAGGGTAAAGAAGTTTTGGTGTGGCGAATGTTTTACAAAGAATCTGTAGATTATGAATATTACTTTACCCAATATAAGTACAATAACCAACTAAAAAATATTTCGATTAGGTTTAAAAATGTAAAATGTATTCAAATATATTGTTGTTATTCGAAATCAACAATCTTTAAAAGATTTTTTTCTCCATTGTAAAATTTTTTATAAAGTTGAAGCTTTTTGATTTAAGAAACATAATCATAACTATTAGCAATCATTCAGGCCTGATTCTTAATAAATCCGGATAAGGGGTAGCCCGTTGACGACGCGTCAAACTTGGTTTGCGGCTTTCCAGCCACTTGTCAAAATTGGGTGGAATGAATTTTGTGCTTTTCCGTTTCATTTGTCTTATGGCTTCCTCATGAGCCTGACGCTCCTCCAGCCACTGGCGACCGTAGTGCCAGGACAGGATCAGGCACATTTGGGGCTTTTCTTGCACGTAGGATGGCAGGAAAGTCTTGTGTCTGACATTTTTTTTGACTTGATTATTCTCCGCGAGGGTAGGTTCAGCGGGGCCCCAGTACACTTTCTTCTTTAAACTCATGCTTCTTTTTCCGGCTTTCCCTGTTTACTGGAAATATATAACTTTTTGTGTAAAGTTCCTGTTCAGTTTACGTCTCGTCAAATTGAATTGAATTGAAGGTTTTGTCGAGAATATTGAGATTTCGAGTTTCAAGATCGAAAACTGACAAAGTATGGGTTTCTATAGGTCACTCTTTCATTTGGATTGGTTTTAAAATATTACAATAATTATTAAAATAATAGTTTCGGAGGAAGAATTCACATCGAGTGACTGTAGAAAATTCAATAATGATTCCTAATAAAGATTTTTTATGATTGCCAACTGGTAATTGAGTACAAACCTAGCTAAGGCGTAGAAAATCCCAAACAAAGACCCGGGAAAACATTTTGCTAATGGACATAATAGCCCTATGCTAACTCAAATCGAAACAGACAACAAATCGCCCATCGACATCGGTCGCAGAGCGGGAGGAAAATGCAAACAGATGTAAATCTGAGCGTAAAACCCGAATAACCCAAAAAGTCGAGAAACTGGGAGATGTGAAAAGCACCGCATGCGGGCCAAGTCAGCGGGGGCGACTATGGGTCGGGGGTCAAGTACGGATTGCATTCGCAGGGTCGTACCCTATTTACAGCGGAAGTGTACCGCTTAGATGGGGTCTTAAAGTGGTCAGAACAACGCGTGCTAAAAGGTGCAAATAGTCACAAACGGAAATGCAAAAGCAGCTGCCTTTCCTGTTACATTTATTCAATTACTATTTACAATCCCAAATTATGCAATCAAAGTTAGCCGAATTTTGAAGGCATTTTGGGCACAATTGTATAAAAATATTTGCCACGTGGGCGCAGTAAGAACTACTATGGAACAACAACCTTTTTGCAGATTTTCTTTTAAATTTAATAAATACGATAAGTAATAACAGCTAGTAAACCGAATACATTAAAATTTTATGGCATAATATATCAATATTATTATTGTAATCTTTCTATTTATCCTTGGATGTACATACAGAATGTCATGAAACACTTTATACATTGAAAATCAACTTTACTGTTTAACTTGCTGGTAAAACTTAGCCAATTCTGTATAATTTTATGATTTTTTTCAATGATAGCATAAGTTTCTTACTATTTAGTTTGAAATATTTTAGTGTACAGCGTTTCTTGACGGACTAATGTGTAAACACACATTTAATTTCATTATTATGTTTCGATGAAATGTTATATTTTTCTTTTTTCATTAATTTATTAACCAGTTCCAAAAGATTAGTTGCTTCTACAATATTTGCACATTTTTCTATGTCTTTTTTTTCATATTTAAGTATGGTTAGTTTCTTGTCAGTAATCAGATCAATAACCAAATTATTTTTCTGATCTCAACATGACCGGAAATCAGCTAAGTTAGCTGCACTGGCATTGTCTGCAATGGTGACTCCTGCCTGCCCGCTCGCACACCGTTCTCCTGCCGCTGTCTGACGTTTACCGTTGCGCTCCTCTGCACGCCTGTCATCATTTCTCATCGTCGCTGCGACTCGGTTGTTTCCTTGTAATTTGTCACCGCTGGAGCTCATTTCTGCGGCGTAATTTGTTTGCAACTCATTTCGGGATTTATTTCCATGGCTGTCTTCTTCTGTTGTTTGTTTGGCTTTTTTTTGGTCACTGGTCCCTTATGCATTTAATTAAAATTATTATTGCTTGAAATTGGGGAGTGGAGGTGGCTGAGAAAAGGGTTCTTACCTAGAAAGGGGTATTAAATTAACATCATGCAGTTGCTTAATGAACTGGGGATGCTATTAACTGTCCTATGGATGTATGTACATGTACTATGTACATGTGAATATCATATGTCATATGACTAAAAAAAGTAGCGTAAGACTACTTTTGGTCTTATTATGAGATTTACAATTGTATATTCATGTTTTTATGTGTTTGAACAAAATGTGATTATTTTATTTTCCGAATTTTTGGTCTTGTCTTAAGATATTTTTTTACCTACATATATTAAGATATTATTAAGAATTAAGAGCTTTAAATCAAGATCTCTTTTTTATTCTTGTTTTATCAGTGTTTGATATTAAATCATTAAAATAGAAAATAAAGACAAGAAATGTTATTGCCTATGATCTAAGAATATTATTTGTAGGATAAAAATGAAGTTAATAATATAACGAATATCTAATTGAGTACCGAATGAGAACCTCTGTCTTATAAATAACAATGAATTGTCTTTTATACTGAACAATTAAAACAATAAAAAAAAATATTTTAAATATTTTCCAAGCGTATCAATTTTTTATAGAATGTTCTATACGAAATATATATAAATACCCTTTATCAGTATTTATAAATCTATTCGACTTCAAAAACCATTTTAGTTTGCCTTTCATTTTCATTTAAAACAATTTTCCATCGGTCTTTCATATCAGGCCCCCCACAAATTAAACTCTTTCAAAATATCTTTCCACTCACTTCATTACCAAGTGAGGCATATCAATTTGGCCTATCCAGACGAAATATTTAAAGCCACTTCAGAAAACTAATTTCTGGGCATTAGAAAGGTATGAATGAGCCCATGCTCATATGTAGTTCCCCCGGCTATTGTGATCCAGCATGACTTTGCTTTCAAAACATATTTGTAACGGCAAAAGGCCGACAACAAAGGCTCAACACTCTCAGGAAAAAAAGAAAAATATAAAGTAAAATGCTCAAGTACACGCACTTTTAGACGCAATTACGTTGAACTTTGCACACCGTTCCAGAGGCGGGCGGGCCAAGGGGATCGATTTGAAGAAAGGTACACGTATGAAACGCTCACCCTGTGTACATACAAATGTGTATACTATATACTACATATGTGCTCTCATGATCCTATTCGCCTGACTAGGGGCGAGATCTGAGTTGGATTTTATGCGCTCTTGACTTCTGGACTGCTCCTCTCTAGTGTTCACTTCCCATGGCTGAACTTTTTAGCACGCCCCAGCCGAAAAGCTAGGAAGCACCATTTAATTGCGACTTTATGTCAACGAAATACCCTGGAATTTGAGTACTAATAATTACATTCTATTTATATTCGAGTTTCAGAGACTTTCTATCTGTACAATATTCAGTGTATGAATCACAAAAAAAATTGCTTATTGTTGGTTTTATTATAAAAAAGACACAAACTCGATATTAAAGCATCTTAATCCTGGTTCTCAGATTAAGGCTTAGAAATCTTCAGATATATATTGTGCTCAAAGATCAGCATGTTTGCAATCCTTAGTTCAAGAAATGTTAATCCTACCGCTGAATTAGTTCAAGTATAGTATATCTTGTTAAATGTTTTCTGTCAAGTCGATCCTGAGATATAGAGTTTTTAATACCATATACTAAGACCGATTAACGTAATGTTTATATTGATTGAAATTGAAAATAAACTATTTGACTTCCAAGGATAATCTGTGTGTTTAAAGAAGTTAAACAAGATACTCGTTTTTAGATTACAATCGTTTCCAATTCAAATATATATACCCATTATCATGATACAGTGTACTATAAAATGCATGCCTGCGACAACACCAATAACAACCAGAGAAGCAATAACAACGACAACGCGAGAATGCATCATCATCTCAGCTCACCACACTATCGCCATCTCGCTTGGCCAACGCCATTGGGGGTTCGCTGTATTCTTCGAGGCCTAAGCGAGGTGAGAGAGTGCCACTGTGCATCCCGCTCGCACTCCCGTTCGCCGCGGTCACCCATGAGGCTCATGAGGTTCACGGCTCGCTCGCCGGCTCACTCACTCCTCCCTTTGACCCTTTGTGTGGGGATTTGCCTTTATTAGTTTGTCTAATTGCTTTTGGCAACTATTATTACGGCATTTGCCGCCGATGTTGTTGGTTTTCGCTACATAAAAGTATCACAGATGTGCGAACCCCGCGCTGACACCCTGCCGCTTTGCAGCGCTCTGATTTGACTCTTCACAATATTCGTTATTATTCAACATGACGTTCCTGTTCGTTTTTCAATTTTTTTTGTGTTGGGTGTGCTTTGGTTACATACATATATGTATATGGTATATGCGTTGCAGAATCTATGGCTTACTACTGTTATTTTTATACCCTTGCAAAGAGTATAATGATTTTAGTCAAAAGTTTGCAGTGAAGGAGTCATATAAGATCCTATAAAGTACATTGTATGCTCTTAGTCTGCTTGTGAATTTGTCTGTTTTCAGTCTCTCAGATCTGAATGACACTTTCAGATAGTATATACATACATACATATATGTCAGAATCTGGCCTGATCGGACAACTATAACTTATAAAAAAAAAATATTATAAACAACAAATTTTAGTTAATTTTTTATAAGATATTTCCATCTACTTCGAAATGTGATAATTTGTAATGATTTCTAAATTACAAAACTTTCTCATAGACTTTAAATCGTGACAAGGAAAAACAATTGATATAGAAAAATGTTTTAAACGTTGATACCAAATGTTACTTTTATAACTGCAAGGGTATATATACATTCGACCCACCGAAGTTAGGGCCTTGCTTTTTTAATAAAGTATGTTAAAGAAGGCGTGAAATATTTCGATGTTTCAGCATTTCCGCTTTCTAGGGCCACCCGCCAGGAGGCCGCCAGGGGTATGGGGTAAAGGGTCATCGCGGGGAGGCGGTGGACAAGGAAAAAGTGTTTTTCATTAAATTGTAAATTCCACATTATTTAATTTGGTTTGGTGACGCTTTCCACGTGGAGAGAGAAGCAGATGGCTTACATAAAATTAATTTCTGTTGCATACTTCGGGGCGTCTTTCAACGCTGTCCTCAAGGTAACAAGGAAGAGTTTTTAAAAAATTTTGTTTGGCCATGTAAGCGATGAATGTAATTGAACTTACTGATCCATCCACTCAAAAGCTGTCCTTTCTGTAATCAATTCTATGCTTTAAGGACATAATATAGAAAAATGTTAGCCGGCCTTGGGTTGCCCCTCCTTTAAAAATGGTGCTTACTCCCAAATGACACTACAATTGTTAAGAATTATTTCCCATTTAAGTTGAAGTCTCCTATAATCTGAACCCACCCTTAAATACCAAATAAAAGAATGTACATAATTAAAAGAATAAGGTTTGAAAAAATACTAATTATTAAAAAACCCAAAAACAACTTTAAAGTAACTAATAAAAGTGTCTAGTGAATAGATTAAGACCCAACTATAGTATAGTATATAGTAGTACGTTTGAATACGAATATTTCACAAAGTACTGCAGAATCTAATAAAAATATATTGATGACCCCTATTGATACCCTTAAATGTATGTACATATATTTGGTCAGACACGATCTATAAGATCTATAAGATTTTCTACTCCATAAAATATTCAATATAAATTATTTAATTATTTTAAAAGCTCCTATAATAATCAAACAGTTAACCTAAACTGTGAGTGTTATTCGGTAGATAATTCGTTCGTTTAGAACGTTTCGTTCAGGTAGAATTTTTGTACTTTTACTATATAAGATCAATATCTGTACCGATAAGTTCTATATTCTAATTTAAGTTCAAATTAAATTCGAATTATTTAGAGACCTATCTTTTGACTTACACTTGCATAATCGAGTATAAAATGTATAAGAACCAATTATACCATAATTGGGAAAACATATACATTCATATCTATATGTTATATTTGATTTGGTCAAAAAAAGTTGAGAAAACGGATAGGGGTTTTATTTTTCTTACCTATGATATGATGTACGACTAGCTTCACACTGAACCTTACTGGGACACAGCCGTTATGGATCCCACAAGTCCTTAAGGGAACACTTCTCTGAACCATATCCCTGTTTTTTATGCGTCTTACCTTCGATTTGAGGTTTGTTATTTATCATTCCACTGTGTAATTTTTCATTCGGCGAACTTACTGAGCCACACGCACCAGAAGAGACCCATCTCGTCTGAGCAAATATAATATTTTGCTTTGCTCCTTGACATTTATTTCTCTTACAAAAAGAGGAAAATAAAAAAAGAAGAACGAAAGAAGAAAATAAAGAAAGCAGGAGAGAAACAATAAAAACTGTGGCAACAACAGCAGAAACAACTAAAGTGCGATATTATTAATTTTACTTTATTTGTGGCGCATTCCTTGCGGGCGCCCTGACACAGAGGAGAAAAAGTCCGGGGCCAACGTCACGCTCATCCATCGAATCCATGCCATATTCCATATTCCATATGCCATGTGTGGGCAGGTGGAGGAGGAGCGGGAGCAGTCTGAGCCATCTTTTGGCCACCTTTGCGTGTCCATTGGCTATAATTCAAGCTGCATTGGGAGAAGCTCAGACCGCTGCACGTTGAAATAAATATAAATGTCAAAACTGAGTGGAATATTTCAGGGCGAGCTCATATATCAGTGCATATACATATATATCCTTACTTGTGTATATATATAGTTATATATATATTACATCAAATCGTTGCACTTTTGGTTTGGTTACAAATGAATCATCATGAGGTTTCAGATGCGTGAGAAATCAGAAACTTTAGTAAAGCATTTCTGCTTATAAATAAAAAAAAAAATAATAAAATAATAAGGACAATATAATTAAAAACAATAAAATAAATTTATTTCGATTAAAATCTATTTAGAAATTAACAAAAAGCATAACTTTATTGTGTCCATAAAGACTATCCAATATCACCAAATTATTGAAATTCCTTCTAGGAATATAAAATGTTAGCGATAATCTAAAATAATTAAAAAATACACATCATTAACTTACTCTAATACTGGGCTTAGGTTTAAAACCAAAAGAAATTGATTCTTTAAGCTAGATATTAATGTCAAACTTGAAATAAACATTCTCTCTCAGTTAAATCAATCAATCTTTGAGTATTACATGAGATCATTTATTGCTTTCTTCTTAGCCTCCGACTTAACAATGTTTGATTCTTAACATAAATCCCCAAAAGTCCAATGAGAAATAACTCATTTGGCGGAGTCAAACGGCGCTATGTAGCGCCGACTACCATAAATAATAAAAACACCCAGCCAAACCAGAAAAAAATTAAGTCAAACGTTGATTTTTATTAATGACAAAAAAACGACATACTTTTTTTGGGGTTGCATTATAAATGTTATGAACAAAAAAACATTAATTCATTCATAATAAGTATAAGAAGTTGATCGAAGCACTTGACCAGTTCCTGACTTCGATCTCTTTTCGGGAGTGAGTTGAACTTCAAACAGAGATTTTTATCGTTTTGTCTCCATGGAGATGTTGAAAATTTTAAGCGCCATCATTTATTATGTAGGGCTCGTTATTGTTGTTGCATTTATGCACAAATTTATGTGATTTTTATGCGTAGACATAATTATAAAAGTCGCTTATGCTGGAGGATCCCAATGAGCCACAAGCGGAGAAGAAACGGTCCAACAAAAAGCAACCCATGTCCAGCCATCTTCAGACTTCATTTGCTGGCCACTTTTTGGTCCGAGCTCCGGAGGCTGGGGCTGGAGATCGGGTTGGAGCTTGGGTTTGAGTTGGAGCCGGCGCTCCAGCTACACCTCACATTGTCATAAATTATAAAATTTTATGCGTAAATTAATGACGTTTTTTTTGTTCGTTTTCGGTTCGTTCGCCGGCAAGACCATTGGAATATTTTCTCATTAGTTGGGGATGCAGATGCTCTGAACATGAAGTATAAATAATATTGAATTGAGGCTGGGTTATACAATTTTATCATATGATTTAGAAACTCTAAGGTCGAAATAGAGAAATGTTTTCTATAGTTATTATATTGTTCTGTAAAAATATTTTACTTTTATTAGAAATGTCTCCAGAGGTCTTTATAAAAAATGACCTAGTTCTTATAAAGAGTATTTAAAATTCGAAGCAAACCAATCATAAATCATCTGCTCAATTTTAAATGCATTTTTGTGTGTTTTTTTTTTTCCAATTTTTGTCATGTCTTTAGTCAGATTAAGTGTTTCGGTCAACTAAATACAGAGCCAGGGGATATGTCCATAAGTAGAAAATTTCTTTCAATATTTTTAATATTATCATTCCTATTACAATTAATATTCTCATGAAAGAGAACATCTTTACATTTTTTAAGGCGAAATATTTGTTCACCTTTTGTAATGTTGAAATATCAGTTAATTTAGTTTACATATATTGCATTACAGAGGCTTTTATATGAATATATTTGTATTTACTCATTAGATTACTTGTCTTCTGTGACTCCAGGCTCAAGGTGGGGAGTCTAATCAAACAGTTTGATTCCCTTTCTAAAAAAACCACCTCAAGCTCTCAAAATATATTTGCAACCACAGCAACGGTGACAACAAACCGAATGAACATGAAATCACTGAAATGAACAATTGCCTTTGATTAAACAAAAGTACTGTGTATCATCTCCCTTTCGCTTTACCCAAGACTACATATGTGAGCGAAATCAAATAAATTAGTCAAAATGAGGGTGGCCCCTGATTGTTCCAAGACGAAGGGGGTTTTTTGCGAGATGACCGCAAAGTGCGCAATGAAATTTGTTGGGGCAGAGATCACTTAATTTTGACTAGTTAGCTGATATATGTGATACTCTACGTTCTCACTGTGCTGAGATATACAAGAAAATTTTATAGATCTTGAAAAAATGGTCTATTTAAATTCAGAAAAAACTAAAATATTAGACTTATTATTAATATCAATTAAATTTGTGTTTATTTTTTGAATATATAAAAATTATAAAAGCGGATTGAATGCTCTTAAGGCACAGATATAATCTTGAAATGTAAAATATCTGCTGTGGTTGCAATTTCCACTAATATTATCTTTCGTATGGATTAACCAGCATTTCAGATTTATAATTTCCCCCCATAACTGGATGGAACGACGGGTCAAGTGGTCTGCGAGACCAATTTAAAGAAACGCAGAAGGAGCAAGCATTGAGCTCGCATCTTCAGTCACAATTTGTCATCGGCTTGGGCCACTTAATCATCGGAGGCAGCGACCAAAAAGAACCACATTCAAAATTGGCCATGCTCTATAAGTCTTCTGAGGACGCTCCTGAAGCATTACCATAATTCCTGGGAGGACGAGGGAGGACAGCGGAGGACTCACCATTATCCCTTGACGTGGCACGAGGCAAAGGCTTCGGCTGGGAGGCTCGCATGACGTCTTGTAATACGTCAATGACGACGGGTTGCCTAATAGATTGTTTATTTCTTATTTCCTCTCCTTTTTTTGTACACGTTATGATGAATTAAAGCAATTTGCCATATACATACATACAAGCACAGAGTATAAAATAGGTTCCTCTATGAACTTCAACTTCGAATGCAACTCGGATCTGAACCTGAGGGCCATAAATTTTCACACGGAGGTGTCGCATTACAAACGAGCCTCAGGCAATTCCCAAAAAAAAAAACAAAAAAAAAACTCCGAGTGGAACTGGAACCGGAACCTCCGTTACCCTGGAATCGCTCACTCACACGCTGCTCCTCCCTATCGTTCCGTCTCGCTCAGGTAATTTGTCGCCTTATCTTGTCAACATTTTAGTTTTAATGGGCTTCATGAGTGTGAGAGAGAGAGAGAGGGAGAGGGAGGGCGGTCTGTTCATGTGGGTAGCAATCAAGCGATAACAGAGTTGTAATTAGATAAGTAACGAGGAAATAAGTGTTATCGTATTATCAGCTGATTTGAAATATTAAGTTTACAATCTACAAATGCCAGGGGTTATATTTATCTAACTATGATTTATATATATTTATTTTTTTAGTTATTACTTTATATATTTCAACATGAAATGAATAATAGTGTTAGAAAAAGGGAATTGTCATTGAGGTAAAACAATAAATTTTAGAATTTGTGTGCATATTTTGAGAACTTTTTTAATCCTCTATAGTAATTTATACTACACTTATTTTTATCTATTTCGTCAGAGTTAGTCAGAGGATTTGAACGAAATAAATGAGTCATATAAAATATAAATATTCTTGATTCGCATCAACTACCGATTTCATATAGCAATGTCCTTTATTCAATATTTATTTTTATATGGTACCAAGTCTCAGTCTTAAGATATTTAAATTAATTTTTGCTGATAGTTTTTTTCTATTTTCTTTAATATATAAGTTACACAGAATGAGCCAAGTTGAACCACTATATCGGTAAGCTGCCATAGAAACGATCGAAAAATAAACAGAGAAAATATGAAATAATGTCTTTTAGTTAAAAAACAAGAAAGGAAGCTAACTTCGGCACGCCGAAGTTTATATACCCTTGCAGATAGAACTTCTATGAATAAAAAACCATACAATATAAATGATATATATTTGTGTTAAAAAACAGTGAAGTAATACCTGCTTTCATTGTATTCACCTATACATATTATATTTGCAGTTTTACATTCAAAAATTTGCATTTTTCCTCTACATCAAACGATCGTTTGTATGGCACCTATATGATATAATAGTCCGATTTTCATGAAATTTGACACAAAATTTAAGACTAATATAAAATGCCTATACCTAAAATTTGATGAAAATCAGTTGAAAAATGAAAAGGTTATAAATTTAATTGTATTAATTTCTCGATCGTTTCTATGGGAGCTATATGATATAGTAGTCCGATTTTCATAAAATTTTATGCAAAATTGTAGAGTATAGTAAAATGGCTATATCTCAAATTTGATCCAATTATATTGAAAACTGGAAAAGTTAAAAAAATTTTTGTAAAAATTTTCCGATCATTCCTATGGCAGCTATATGATATAGTCTTCCGATCCGGCCCGTTCCGACATATATACGAGAGAGAGTATATAGAAGGCTAACTACAAAGTTTCATTCAGATAGTTTCAAAACTGAGAGACTAGTTTGCGTAGAAACGGACAGACGGACAGACGGACAGAAGGACAGACGGACAGACGGACAGACGGACATGGCTAGATCGACTCAGCTGTTGATCCTGATCAAGAATATATATACTTTATATAGTCGGAGGTGCCTCCTTCACTGCGTTGCAAACTTCTGACTGAAATTATAATACCCTGCAAGGGTATAACAAAGCAAAAATTGTGCATCAGTAATAAAACCTGGAGGATCATTGTTGTTGTTCTAGGGTATTGAATAACACAGAGAGAAATATATCTTGAGAAGAAAAATTAAATCTTTTAAGAAAATATCAATTTAAGAAACATTTTACTCAAAAGTTAAAATTAAAATGTAGAATAAATATAAAAGATACTAAAATAGGTCTAAATTGAGAGTTTTTATCCTGACATCAAATTATAATTTTATTTGTGTACCAGTTAAAGAACTTCCATGCTCGATCCTTAAAGACATTAATGAAATAAATCACTTTTACTAGCTCTTCCCTGAACCATAGTAAGCTAGTTCAAAAAGTAAACAAATGATAAGTCTTAATTTTAAAATTTGTAAAATTCCTGTCTGGGATAAGCTGAGCTTATCAAAACGATTTTGTTAAAAATATTTTGTAGCACAATGCAGAGTCTTCAGTTGGGATCCCCAACTGACCGCTGACCACTCTGCTCCTTAATAGAGCCACTAAATGCTGGGCAAACTGTCCGCCTCCGTTTAGCGCTTTCAGCCTCCTTTAACATCTCGTAACATCCATCAAGCCCTGAAGCCTGGAGGCGCGGCGGAGGGCTTTGCTTGATTAATTAAGTTTAAAATATTGCCCACCATTTAACAACGCAAACAAGAAACGCACAGCACATCAGACGGCGGCCCTCGACGACTCGACGATCTTCCTTAAGGCCTTCCCGGCTCCTTTCGAGCCAAATTAATTAGCAGGCATCACTTCGGGCCAACTTCAAGAGGGTAACTCCAAATGACTGACTGCCATTTGGGCCGCGTTTTGAGAAATGTGTGTTCTTTTTTTTTTTGTTGGCCATCCACGATCCAACATTTATCAGGAATTGTGTGAAACACCTGTTCTGGTAACCATTATCTTTATTGTGTGAGTCTCTCGGAGGCGGTACGTCATTGGGTATTGTTTGTAACTATAATTGATTTTTGGCATTCGAGAGTGATCGATTCTGTTGAGGTAAACTTAACTTCATATTTGTAATCGTTAGGACAAGCACAATTCATTGGAATTAATTCGGAGTCCGAAGTAAATCATTAGCATTGTTAACGATCGCGGTGAGAAAACCCTTGCTTAATAGTTAGGTAATTTAAAAAATATGCTTTGTTTGAGGCTCCTTTGTTAAGTTTTAATTAATCAACAAGTTTTTTTATAAGCCTTGCTAAGATAGCAGACTTTGCAATACAGCTAAAGTAATTAAATTTACTAACTTTGGTTACCATCTTTCACTTAAACATTGCTATTAATGTATCGTTAGTTTCATAAATAAATGAAAACATACCATCAACCAACAGTAAACCTTATCGATATTACATTACATCCCCTACACGATTCCATAGCCATAAATTAATAATAAAATCGTATAATCATATTGTGTCATGTGTGTAATCATTATATTATCGGGGCACACAATTTAATTGCCCCAACCACAAGAGGCCGCAGCTATTAGTAGCTGCGAGGGGGTGCGAGGGTGGCTGGAACATATGGCACTTGAATGATTTTTATTGTTCGCAGCGACAACAACAAGGAAGCACTGAACAAACCCCAAAATTGCCCTTTTCGGGGGGAGTAGCAGCAGCAGCACTTAAGTGCGAAATGAACAACAATGTTGGCAAATGTAGAGGGTGCAAATCCACCCTCTCGATTTGGGGATAGCGACAACGACTGAAATGGCAATGAATCGAAATTGATACACCCCCAAAATTTTAGCGCCGCATTGAGGCAATCCACGGGGGAGCGAAGGCAGCGAAGGCATCGCACATCCTGTCGTGCGGCTGCCGAGCATCAGGACGAAGCGAACACGAGACGCTCACGCAGCTTGGCAATTGGTTGGTTCAGGTCCACCGGAGTTAACAGGAGCGGGGCGGGACGGGGGCTGTGGGGTCAGGACTCCCCACCAGGATCTAGGCGTCGGCATCATCATCATTGGCGACATTTAAGCCAGCATATCTGTGCACGGAAAACAAATCCGCTTAATATTTCTTTATATTTATATCGAGGTGTATATATTAAAAAAAAAAAAAATTGTATCCGGTTGATAAGGGAATTAATTGACAAATATGATACAGATAAATCACTTACGACTTGTGTCTATGAAGTAATATTTTTACTTCGGTCTATTAGGAGTTTTAAAACCCTTTAAAAGGTGCCAAAAAGTATGCAATTAAAATTTTAAGGGACCAAATTCAGTGTAATTTTTTATCATTTGAAAATTTATTAAGAAAATTCTGTAATCTAGCTTAAAAAACTATTTACAAAACGACAAGATGTATTGAAGATATTGAAAAAAAATTAAGGGAAAGTATAGCGAGACATGATTTGCAAGAATTTACTATACATATTCCTTAACAAGGCTTCAAAACTGTATTCTTTCTTTTCTTTTCTCATAAGTAGGAAGAATGTCTCTTGCTAAAAAGACTAACTTTATGTTGTTTTTTCGGTGTATCTGTGGATACATTGCATTAATTCAATCAAATCCATTTGGCTTCCCTTCTCGGCAAAGTGCGTCATCGTCATCGCCTTGATCCAATTTGGCTCCACGGGAAATTTAATTACCCACGTCCGTGGCTCTTTTTCCTCGTCGTTGGCGTGACGACAGAAACATCGTCGTCCTTTTTAAAATCCAATAAAGTGTCGTACAATTAAGTGACACGGATATCCTGCCGAGCCCAGTGCAATCGGATTGGGGATTCGTTCCCCTAGCGTTCGTGTCTCTGTTTGAGTTTGGGCTTTGGCCTTCCTTTCCCTTTGACTTTGAGCCTTTTCGGTCTGATCTGTTTGTTTTTCAGCTTCTGCCGCATTATGGGAACTCAATTAGTCGGAATGTTGTTTTAATCAACGCGAATTAAGTTTATATATTGGGTGTCACAAGATACCAGAGGGTGAGCATTAATATAATTATCTGTTAGATATTGCTTGGGAATTTAAGTCACTAAAACATCTGTGGTTTCGTTGTGATAAAAAGTTGATTTATGTGTAAGGAAATGTATTATAATATAATATAATAATAAAAATGTTATGGGTTTCTAAATAATAAAATAATATCAGAACTATTCTTCACTTAACATTACTTTTCCTTCTATTTTAGTTGTAAATATTATTTGAACCATTTTATACAGTCTTAAACGGTGTGTTAACAGCGTTTTTAATGTTTATTACTCTGCAGCTGTTCCATCTGAGGATTATGGCCTTGTCCTTCAACTTCCGAGGACAGTCTTCGGCTTCATTGGCCTCAGTTGCAGCCTCTGAGCGGAGGACACTTCATTCCACATTGAAGGAGTCAACAACTTGAGGAAATGTAACTCCCTTTCTTTCCGCCAGCGGAGGACCAACACTTGAGCGGAAAGTGTTAAAGGCAAAAGCCACTTCAGGGCAGTAGAGAGAGTCAGTAGAAAAGCCTAACGACTTCCACTTGAACACTTTTCAATGAAAATCCACCACAAAAATGTGCAACCGAATGCGCATTTGCGACTAAGCGAAAATAAAAGCTGCCAAAAAAAACAAAGTCCGTTCTATAATTGTAAACGCCGACTAGGGAGTGAGTTCCGGGACTTCGACCTCCAGAGCCCGGAAGTTGTCAAATGGAGCGTGAGAAAGTTTCTGGCGCGCTTTTCGGGAGGGCTGGATGTTGGAGTTGGAAGTCAAAACGGCAACGCAAATATAATTGCACACCTTCCTCTATACTTTCGAGAAGTAGGAGTTCCAAGATCCCGACCCAGAAAAGTCGACCCCCATTATATAGTCGGGCCAATTGTCCAACTTCCGGGCATATCAGATTTCCCGATTTTGATTCCGCGTATTTGCAGTCAAGTAAATGTCAGCGTCTTGCGACCGATTCTTTCTTCGCTCCGCAAATGTCCTTTGGACTTTGCCTTTTGCCCTTACCTTGCCACCACCGACAATTATATTGCCGACTCGAACCGATCCTCCCAGCCGTTCCGCCCTATGTATATGGCTTGAATATTTCCTCACCTTTCCCTCCCTAATTGCTCAGTCGGTTGACACGCCCCTCCAAAAAGGGGCTCTTGTCCTTTGTTCCGCTTTTCTTCGGGCGAAACTTCGGTCGCTTTTCTCTCCTTGTTCTTTTGCCCTAATGAGGGTCCTTGGCAGCTCCTTGTCCCGCCATTGACACATGGCCATTCGCCTCGCTTTCCTTTGTATTTTGTCAAATATTTGCTAGCAGCTTCAGGCGTTCCAAGATGTTGGCTGAGCACTTTCAAATGCGCATAAATATTTATGCAATGAAGTAAAAATTACTAAAAGTCCGAAAGGAGGGTTGCAGATCGAAGGGATCTTATGAGTTAAGTTCAGAATTTCATGTTGTTAGGCATAAAACCTAGTTTTGGATGACTTTTGAAGAGGTGCGGAAATTGATTGAATAGTTTGTGACAGTTTTATATATATTTTTTATGGTTCATATTTTTCGGATGCTTTCAAGTTTGTAGTAATATTAAGGTCAATAAAGGGAAATTTACATTAAATATCTGTGGGAACCAGATATTCAATTTAAAAAATATGAACTTTTTCGAATTCACTAAAACCTAGTTATGCGAATTACTAAGATATTAATAGTTTAAGTTAGAAATATAAAGTTAAATTAGACAAAGTAATATAATTCTGCTAAGGTAAGATTTCTATAAGAACTAAGATGTTCTTGTATTGAAAAATATTAAAGTGACTGTCTTCTGTAATCTTTGTTTAAGTTAAGTAATGTTATCTGTATGATAATATCGGTCATATTTGCCAGATATGTTACTTACTTTTAATTTTAGCAATCAGACTAAGCTAAGCCTATTTCCCTTTAAATAATTACTTACTTAAATTAGTTAAGGTTGTTTGCAATTACAAATAATTGTATTTCCCCCTTGACATTAAGTCAAAACAATGTTGTTTTTCTTTCTACAATCTAGATGGTACTCGATTCCAAAAGCAAACATTTACAACTACTTTCGTGGGACTGACAGCTAAAGTATCCCTGTCAGGTGTCCCCTGGACTTGGGTTGAACAATTTCATGGACATTTCAATCCCCAGCCAGCACTCCGACAGTGATCCCTGGGCCAATCATCATTCATGTCCGAAAACTGCTGACCTCATCACACCTAGCAGGACATGGAGGACACCTAAGGCAGGTAGTTCGGGCCACTGATGTGTCGAGTAGCGGGAAATCAATTTAATCCCATTTTAAAATCAAACAAGGAACCACAGTTCCCAGAGAGAGAGAGAGTCCTTTTGCACACACGCCCCTTGAAGTCTCATTCGCCGGAGAGAAAGGACCAAATTGCGAGGGCGGACAGCGTTCCAAAACAGGTCGAATGTTTAGCAAGTGCCGTTAAAACTTAATTAGATGGATTTTCGAGAGGAACAGGGTCCAGGTCAGTGGGCATCAGCCTCCTACTGCGTGTGCCGCAGGATAATCGCCGCGAGAGGCCTTACCGAGTTCCTTCCCGGGATGCCTTGTCCTTTTGCCCCGCTCGTCTCAACCATTCCACGTGTTTACACTTGCCGCTGATTGTGGTCGATCTCCTTGGCTGGTTTGTCTCTCTGTTTATTTGTTTGTTTGTTTGGATTGGATTGGATTGGGTTGGAAGGGATATGGCCTCCGGTTGGGTTTCGGAATCAGATGCCGCTATCTCAAAGGGCTCATCGTCAGGCGTCGCCTAGAGACGAGCTTAATTTCGTTTTATTGATTACAAATGATGTCTCGCGGCAAGGCAAACAGACGGCAATGAAAATGAAGAAAAATATCAATATCAGATTATCTGTCTAACAATTTTATTAGCCAAGAATGCTTGGTGGTTCAGGTTTTTGTGGTTCCCTGGCTGCTATACTCTTTGTTTTTAGGGTTGGGTACATTGGTGATCGCGTATTGAGACACTCAAATTCAATTCAGAGTTCATGATATCTTAGAGGCTTTATATATTAATACCGCTAAAAGGAATACTTAATGTACATATAAAAGAATGTATAAATATATAAATGCCTTGAGTTAGGGCATCTACCTTTCGTTATAGATTCTGTAGAACATTCTTCCAAACTCCGATTAATACTCCATTTTGTGGCAGACTGGTCTTGTGCCAGTCTCGCCTGGGGATCCGTATCGTTTTGGCTTAGTTAACAATTATTAATCGATCGTAACATTTATCATAACTCTTTCGGGGCTCACTCTTTGAAGGGGAATATGCAAATGCCCTTTTGACATTTTCTTAGTCGTGGGTTGAGAGAATATTTCCCAAGCCACGTTTGATTAACTAAAGGAGATAACTTTTTTCTTTAGCCGACAGAACCAGATCTTCAGGCTGATAATCTGATATGGTAAAATGGGAAATCTGAGATAGCTTTTCCTGGCGGCAATCTACCAAGCCCAGCGGCGGAAATGGAGGCAGGAAAATGCCGGAAAGTTATTCAAAGAAATAAGTATCTGCTTATGGGAAGTTGTTTTTTTTTTGGGGCACACAGTTTTTTTTTCTGTCGCCTGTCAGAAAGGACAACAAACTGAAGGCTGAAGTTAGCTGGACAATTTGTGAGGCATTGTCCTGCGGGGCCCGTGTTAAAGGTCCTGGTAAGGGTCCTTTTCACCGGAGTTTCCTGGGCATCGTCCCGCTGCGAGGATGCAATTTGCCTTCGGCCAAATCAGCTGGAGGTCCTCAATTTTCGAGCGAGCCTTTTGCACCGGCACGCCCTTGTCGTTGTTGTTCCATCGTGTCCTTGTAGGTGTTCAACTCAAATTAGTGGCTTGTGCTATCAAATAGTTTTGGCCTGTCATTGAGCCAGCTGCATTCCTCCGAGCCCATTTCCATTCCCATTTCCAGTCCCACTTCCAGTCCCGCTTCCACTTCCAGTTGCGATCTCATTTTGGCCATCGCAGACTCAAACTCCGGCTCCTGCCGCTCATTAGTTATGATTTAGTGTGCGCATAAACAAAGTTATTAAATTTCCATCCACGCTCCGCCAAACTACTAAATTGTCTGCCCCGAAGTTGTGTAGTCATAAAAATTAAAACCATAAATTAAATGGATATTTATTTACCAAGCCATCGCCTGGCCCGGAGTCCCCTTCATTTGGCCTTTCGCCGTTCCAGGAGATCTTCGCGAGAGGAGGGCCGAGGGGCAAGCAGAAATTTAATTAACGCTTCTGTGTACATGTAACTGCACTCAGCGGGGGCGGGGCGGAGACAGGGGGTGGTGGGCGGCAATGGCGCTGCTGTGGGGGACGCCTTTTTCCATGAGCCATAATTAACGATTAATTAAAAGTGCCGACTGAGCGAACCCACAATCTGGCGAAAATAAAAAGAGTTGGCTGCAACTTTTACATTGTGCGCACATAAATTTTAATGTACGATGATATTTTTTGGGGATATTTAAAATTTGGATCTAAAAAACTTATGTTTTCGCATTTGCATATAATCATTTTGATAAAAGAAATATCAAGTGTGAAAAATTATAAAGAAAATAATTAAAGAAACCTTAAAATGTGAACTATAGAGTTAAGTACGTTAATACATAGCAAAGATTTAAAATTAAGTTAAATGGTATACTTTTCAGATAACTTATGATATAATTTAGAATAATTTAAAGAAAATGAACATATTTTGTATAAAAACTGCATTTATCCAGCCGGAAACACTTTTATAAGTATACATAATTAATGGCAATCCATCTATGTTAACCTATAATAACAATAGTAAGTCTAACTTTTTATATTAAGGATTAAAGCCGAGAATCCATATGTGTGCGTATGAGAGCTAATTGAGATAAAACAATTTCTAAAATGTTCAATGATATAAATAAAAATATACCCAGATATTCAACTGTCCACACGGCAAAATTTAGATTCAAAATTACAGTATGACATCTTCAGTAATGTGATTTAATTTTTCAGGAGCTTCCCCGAAGACCTAACCCGAAGTCAAACCATGTAATGTATTTATAAAGTCCTTCAAACACCTAATCCAATTAATACTTTAAACCCAATACGACTAATAGTTAAGATAATATGCACTGTGTAGATGTAATTAAACAATGAATTTCAAATAAATTATCAATACATCTTATGGTCTTTTAATAATAACGAACATACCAAATACAGGTACGCCCAAAAGTTGGCATGAAATTACATTCTATTTCAATCATTTTTTGTTATATTCAATGTTAATTTCTACCCTGAAAAGGTGATTTTAATGTTTTTCACCATTTTCCGTTTCCAGGACATACGGGACATAAAAATGTAGTTCAGGCTGAAATTCAAAAGTGCGCAAATCCTCTTACCCTTTTTTTCCAAACTACAAAGTCAGGACATGAACCGTAATGAAAACTAAACTATTTAACCAGAAGTGGTCAACATAATTGGCTCAAAAGAGTTAAGGCTGGAGGAATAGTAACGCCTTACCTGGATCGAAATTCGAAAGCGTATCCGAGTCCATGGACTGCGGAGGGGTGAGCAGGTAAGCCGAGGTGTTTGAGCGGCCAAGAGACCAACGCCCACAATAACAACTTGACTCGGGCAACGGCATAATTTATGCCGGCGAAAAATGCCCGATGGCCGAGAAAACCTCTAGGCAAACAAAGACAATCGCAGTCACAATTCAAATGAAAATCCAGCCCAGTCCTGGCTAACAGCTCATAAATCACAAGGGGTACCGGTATCGGTATCGGAGAGTCCCGGCCGGGAAGTTGACTGACTGCTTGACTCGGCCAAAAGACGTGGACGTGGACTTACCTGCCATGCTGCCAATGCTAGCCAATGTGGACATAAAATCGTCCGGGCTTCAAGGCTTCAAGATTTCCGCTCGCCTTTTGTTTTTTGCTGTTCAATGGAAAACGCATTGCGGAAAAAGGATGTGAGCTGAGCTGATCCTGGCCCTCACCTTGAGATGTTTATGGCATGTAAATATTTATGGTTGACATGACCTTGTCGGGGTATGTCCGTATCCCTCCTATTCGTACTCCTCCTGTCACGCACTTTTTTTTTATGATTCGTCCGAAGCCAAATCGTTTCGCCCGCTCTCCAGTGAAATCTTTATGAGGCATATAATTTTTCCCAAATTTTATTTTTCCCTCTTTTTCTGCAGATTCTCGGTCGGGTGTGTTGCCTTGTTCCGGTATCTTCATGACATGGTCGTAAAAAAATTGACTTTCCTAAGCTATGTTGGTTCGTTAATCCTTGTACTACCTTCCTCACGCCCTGGGATTAAAATGCCTAAATATTTTTTGCGGGTTTCGCGAATTTCCTTTTTACATTTGCCTTACCTGATATGTTTTGTGGTTGTGCAATTTTCAGGGGGTGGCTGAGGTTTGCGGGAGACGTGTGCCCATCACCTAAGTAAATATTTTCAAGAAACTTTTATTCAAAGGTGAAAATAAGTGATTTATTTTGAACCTTCCTTATGAATATTTTGTATTCTAAACTTCCAGTCTTCTTAATTATGTTTTTCTTCATTCATGTTTAGTAATTAAAAAAATATATTGTTCTTTGATTTGAATATTTTAGTTGTATAAATTATTTATTGAAGCATGGTCTTAAAGTTAAAAAGTAAGTTATTTCTCCCTTATATCTTTATAAATACATAAAGTATTATTGGAAGACTTATGTGAATTCAGTGACATCAAGGTTTTGTCATTTTCATTTTACTTGAAGCCTTAGTTCCCCATATTAAAATCAATATTTATATAAATCAATTAAGTATTACCACTAAATAATAATATTTTCTCTACATATTTAGTCAAATATAGTTATATGTATGTAAATATTAATTTACGTATAGAACCATTGCAATTACATTACCCATACTTTCCACCATTACTTGTGTTTATAATTCTTTCTTCATTATTTTATTGCAACCAGCACATCCATCAACACCAAATTGAATGGAAAGGAAAATGGTGAAGAAAACCAGTTTGAGGGAAATCTCCCACGCTCCCACTTCACTCCTTTGACACTGGCCTCCCGCTCCTTCGCTCTTTCCCTGCGAGACCTCGCACTCTCTTCGCACTCACTTTGGACCCGGCATGGAACACTCGAACTCTCGAGCACTCAAGCCTGGAATCTCGGAATCCCGGGTCTCGAGTCTCAGGCGAACCCCAGGAAGAGAGACCTGTACCGTGCACCGTGCTGTGATCGCGGCATGTGCCAAAGGCGTCCACGCCGGGCCGCGCTACGTTTTGATTGTGATTCCGGCTCTGATTCCCATGACACGAGGCCATTTGGCCCAAGTCAACGCCCACTGGTTGCCCACTTTGTTGTGGCCAAAACTGATTAAGCACGAGCATGTCTGGCTGGCCTAAGGGTTAAGGCCACTTTGGGGGTGAAATTAATCCAAGGTAATATGTATATGCATAGTAAAATATTCCTCAAGAGTGAAAAATAAATGCACTCAGAGCTTAATTAACAATGTTAACCTAATAATTTTCAAGATTTTTTAAATCATATTAAAAACTAAATATTTCTGTTGACAGGAATGGGTTTCAGCGCAAAGTATGGCCAAAATAAAAAATCTTTTTTTCAAATTAAAATATGAGACATTATTAGAGGAATAAGAAGAAAAATTCCCATAAGAAATTGGTAACTTATATATGAAAAAAATATGGAATATTAAGTGTTAAGAGTTGCAATATTAAACATTTGTTCACAATATAATTTGTGCTTCTATTTAGTTTAAGTAAAAGAAAGAATTTTTTTAAAGCAACATTCAGAAAAAGGCTCAATTTCTTTATTATAAGATTGGATTTTAAGCATGAGTTCAGAAGTATTTGGTTAAATTAATAAAATGTCGGGACTAAAACTCAAAAATAAACTAAAACAATATTTATTCAAGCTTTAAATTTATTATAAATCTTTATAATTGGCTGAGATCGATCAAAATTGTAAAATTTCGAGTTTAAAACCGGTCTTTAGAAAATAAAGATTACGAAAAATATGGCAAGTGTTTAAATCCTTTGTCGGAATAATTTATATTTATCTCGATTATTTTGTTCTGTGAATCTTTTAGAACTTTAGGAAGAAAAAGTGTTAAATTTTTACCATATTTTCCGAATAGAACAATTAATATGCTGAAGAAATAAGTGTTCAAAACTCTAATTTATACGTTTTTACTAGCTAAAAAAGCAACTTCACAGAAAGTTTATTTGTCTGACCACTTGAGATACAAAGATGGAACAACAGAAACTGCGACCTGCTGTGTAAACTTGCCATATTGTTTATCTGAGAATTTTACATTTCTAATTTGTGGTTTGCTCTGGCCCCTGATTGCTGTTGTTGTTTTTGCTTCTGTTATTACAAAGTTTATTGCATTTTGCGCTTCCATTTTCAAGTGGCTCGAAATGCATTATTTATGGGAGTGGTTCTATGGCAATGCGCTAGAAATCCACTTCAGTCGAGCTGCCAACGTCTCCATCTCCATTTCCATTTCCATCTTCATCGCCATCGCCATTTCCATTTCCATCTTCATCATGATCCCCCAACCATTTTCCCCTCCATCTAACTCAATGTGGAGCAATGGCTTCATTTCGAATGACATTTGTCGTTGATGCGCTGCGGGATCGGAGCTCTCGCCAGTTTGGCGCAATTTTCCAAGTTTTATGGTCTTGCCCGGATCCCAAATATGGCATTTGGGTCGGGCTTGACATTCGGACGATTACCGATTGCCGCGGAGTTTGTTTTGACATTTTAATAGCCGAATCGTTTGCCGGTGACATTTAGTGTCACAATTTACCCGATGCTTTAATTGCCCGAAGAACCCAGGTTCTATGATCGGAAGTGGGGGGCTTTACCAATTTATTTGGAAAATAGTACAGTCTGCAGATAGATCGAATAGCACGATAATTTGAAGATTTTTAAGACAGTTTGTGAAACTTTTGAAGTGTGAAAGTAACGCTTCTTCGTGCGGCATACAGCATTCTAGATTCGACTTTTATCAAGGTTTTTTAAGCTGAAGTCTGGATTTATGTAACACATACTTTAATAAATTTCTTTAGAAATCATAATAATAATCATATATCATAAGTTAAGTGAGTTAAGAAAAGTAACGAGTCTCCTAGAACTCCTTCTAAATGATCCAAGAATCCAGATAAAATGGTCGCAACTCTCAAAATTAAACTATTTGTTGTTTAAATATATGTATAGAAGTAAGTCATTTAAGAAATAAGAATCATCTCAACTACAGACATTTTTTACTTATGTACATATAAGTAGGTCAGAATCATAAATAAACTAAAAGTTGAATGCAATTCGAGTAAAAAACAAATAAGATATAACGCTTCAAATTTTAATTCTTTGATTACATCAAAATACTATAGAATTCGTTTAAAAATAAAATATTTAATCATGTTTTTCCAGCCATTTTGTGAATGAGTTTAGGTTATTTTTTATACGACCTAATAAGGAAGCATGTTAAAAAAAAATCATATTAAATTAAGGAAAATATTATTGTAGCAAACAAGAGAAGATATTTTAATCACTGCGAGCCTCCAACCAAGAAATCAGTTCACAATCTGGCCAAAAAGGCAATTTGCTCGGCCACTTAACACTCAGCAGAATCCAATCAAGCCGAATTGATACGAAATTATGCATTGTTTCGACGGCTGCTTATTTAAAATTCCATAAATTAGTAAATGAAAAACAAAGCGGTCGGCGCTAATGAAAACGTATGTCTTCATTGCGCAATCCAAACAAAAGCGGAGCGGCTAGGAATCCGCGCTGGCCGAGAGCACGGAATGTGCTTAGCATCATTAAAATCAATAAAATAAACAACTAATTTGATAAACTGACAGACGGGCAGACGGGCAGCGAGAGCAGGCCGCTGAAAATAATGAAAAACATTTCGACCGGAGTGACAGTGAAAAATAAGCAAGAGCTCGTGGGCGCTGGGAAATGCATCCCGCAAGCTTTCAATTGGCTGCCCGTCGGTCCAATCAGCTCTTGGGGCCCCAGGCGCAGGGGCGCATGCTGCGCGAACGCCCCTCCCCTTGAGCCGCCTGCTAGCCCCACCACCCACCACCCATGGCCAACCACAGTGGGTGTTAATTTCCGAAAAACCAGTTTGACTCGACCGAGCAGAGCGGGAAGGCTATATGCTGGCCGGCATTCCAATTGGATTGGGTGCGTACTGCTGGGCTGCTCTAACCGCCGCCCGAAAGCCAGCCAGGAGCAGCCATTTTCTTCTGGCCATCCCGCTCGCACTCACGGCCCAAGCCTATCCAGCACAGTGGTGGCCTCTCGAAACACACCACCACAGCGAAACTCACCACGAGGTGGCACTATGTTCGGCCTGCTCTCACGCAGGGTCTGCCCGATGGGCCGCTATTGCTGCAAACCAGTTTGCCGTCGCCCTCGCACACGCACGATCGCCGGAAACCCGCAGCGAGTTGGAATTTCAGGAGCTGCTGGCATTTCAGTCCTGCTGCGCATCTCAAAACGTCAAGTCTTGGTCTTGGCGCGCGATTCGAAAACGTAACACGCAACGCTCTTTGAGACCGCGCGCGAGTGCTTAGAGTTTGGCTAGAAATATATAATTGAATACACAAATCAAACAAATACAAAGCTAGCGAAATAAGCTCACAGAGTGCCGAAGGAGCCAAGTGACGTGACCTTAGTGCGGTGATGGGCTCCCTGGCCTGAATCGAAAACTAAAACTTGTATTCCCCAGAAAATAAAAACATACTGCAAAACATATAGAAACCGTGCAAATCGTAAATAAAACTCTCTAAACATGATGATGAACGCCTTTATTGAGCCGGCCCAGCACCACCTGGCCAGCTATGGGCTGCGCATGTCGCCGAACACCACCTCCAGCACCAGCAACACCCAGCAGCAACAGCAACAACAGCAGCAGCAGCACGAGATTGCCGCCCAGCAGCAACAGCAACAGCAGCAGCAGCAACAACAGCAGCAGCAACAGCAGCAGCAGCAGCAACAGCAACTGGAGGGCAGTGCGGACTCCGCGGCGGCCACGGCGGCGGCCTACCAGAACTCAGGCTATGGACACTTCAACAGCTATGCCTCCAGGGACTTCCTGCTCGGTCGCCGGGACACGGACTACGGCGTGGCCGGCAGCGCCGGACAGGCGTCTGCAGCGGCGGACTCCATGATCTTCTCCAGCTTTCCCGCCCAGGCAGCCGAGCTGAGCACAGGCTTCGGGCAGCACCCGTTCCACAGCCACCATCATGCGGCGGCGGCGGCACACCACCACCAGCACCAGATGCGGATGGGAATGGCGGACGCCTATGCCGCGGGACACCCGTACAACCATCACGGCAACTTCCCGGCGGCAGCGGTGCACCATCCGGCCGTGCATCATCCGGCCCACCATGCCATGTCCGCCATGCATCCAGCGGGAGCCGGGGCCTTCCTGCGCTACATGCGACACCAGCCCGCCTCGTCCGCCTCCAGCATCAAGCAGGAGATGCAGTGCCTCTGGATAGATCCTGACCAGCCGGGCCTAGTGCAGGCTGGCGGGCGCAAGACCTGCAACAAGGTCTTCCACTCGATGCACGAGATCGTGACCCACCTGACGGTGGAGCATGTCGGCGGCCCGGAGTGCACCACCCACGCCTGCTTCTGGATCGGCTGCTCCCGCAACGGACGCCCCTTCAAGGCCAAATACAAGTTGGTCAACCACATCCGCGTCCACACCGGCGAGAAGCCCTTCGCCTGCCCGCATCCGGGATGTGGCAAGGTGTTTGCCCGGAGCGAGAATCTCAAGATCCACAAGCGAACGCACACGGGTAAGTGCTACAGAGTTATAATGCTAAACTTTATCAGGGGAATCAAATCACTCTTTTGTTTTGGCACACGAAATGGATGAAATCGTCATAGTTTCAAATTCTTCAGAATTCATTTTAAAACAAAGAACTTTCGGGTTTTTATTACTTTCGATTTTTATCCTAATATTTTCTGTGGATTATTGTTTAATAGATCTTAAAGTTTATGATTCATGCGATAAAAAATGTGCAGGAGTTGAATATATAAATCAAGATAAAAAAATACTTTTTTCCAGAGTGAATTATTCACGATTTCAAAATTAACTTAAAAATGGAATTAAGATTTAATTCATGCCAATTGTAGTTTATTTATTAATTCCAAGAATTTCCTTTTAACCATTTAAAAAACAAAATAGTGTGTATCCTACAAAGTTTTGATTGTGGTATATCTCTTGTTAACTTTTGTACGTAAACTCTTCTTAAAGTTAAGGTCTAGGGAATAAAATTTCTGTTATTTCCCTGGACACACATGAGTTCACCTTGTCGTGGGTTTAACCCTTTGCCATCTCCTGGGCAAATCCCGGACATAGGCGAGGTGGGCGTGTTGCCGTCGGCAAAAGTCGGTGCAACGCCCACTACCTGGCTTAACCCGCCACTGGCCGTTCGAGTCTTCTTTTACGACACCTGTAAACCTGCGACTTAAGCCCTTCTCCCACCCTCGGCAAATCCTTGGCAAAGTTGTTGTCCTTGCAGTAAGGATAATTCCTGTGACTGCAGCTTGACTTCGACTCTTGCACTCTGCAATATTTTCCTAAGCCTGTGAACAGCTCTTGACTTTAGCTTTTGGCTGGTAGAGATATGATCTCGGGAACAACAAATGTTTTGGATAAACTGGAAATAGAACGAATTCCTTTTCAAAGAAAGTATTAAAATAAAACTGATCATATATAAATAAAAATTCTGTATTTTAAAGTAAAATCTCTCCTATCCGAAATTAAATTTATATACTACCTATAAATGCTTGTCCATATACTATGTATATATTTGCTGAAACTGTTCAGTAAATTTCTCAATCATTATAATCTTAAAACTCATTGTTCGCCTTAGTATATTGACCCCTCAAATCAGTTCTCGCTGTTTTAATGGCACCACTTAAGACAGTTCTATATCGCATGGATCCATAAACACATACTTGACCGCCCTGCTCCATTTTACTCACCCACTTATCAAATTTCGACCCACTCCCGATCGGCGGAGAGTGGAAACTGAATCATAAATAACCTTTGCATAATCTAAATCAAGAGCTTAATGTACCATGGCGAGTAACCAGAACGCAAACCGAAAAGGCACAGCAATCGCAAACGTAAATAAAATAAAACTAGAGGAGTGGAATGGAATGTGTGCGAAACAGTCAGTAATCCCGGCGAGAGTTACCCCAATTTCGGGCTTTCGATGGCTTTTTCGAGAGGGCCAAGCACGGAGTGCCAAAGAAGCATTTCCGAGCGATTACAAGCGGAAGTTTTGACACGTGTCAACACACACACATGTGTGTGTTTGTTTTTCGATTGGTGTTGGTGTTTGTGCTGGTGTCACTGCAATAAAAACAAACACCAGCAGCCAAGGGACATTTAACCCGGCCAACGATGCTGATTGAATTTTTGATTTATGCAGCGAGCGGAGGAGAGAGAGAGGGAGGTGGCGTACTCGTCCGCACTTCAAGTGCCCGCTACCCGCAAGAGGTTAAAGGCCCCGATCCCTAATGAAGTTGTGCGTCGGCCACTTGAAAGTCCATCAGTGTGTTCGATATCTCCTCCAATTTGTTGCCCAGGCCAATGCTAACCAATCATAGACACGGCACACAAATCAGAGACCCTAAAAAACGCACTTTTCTGCTGCATCACTGTCGATGGGGAAAATGAAATATGAAATTAGTCAAAAATATCATCATATCGTACACACAGTAACCAATTCACAATACGCCCCGAGATCATTATAATGCCACATGATTGTTCCAAAGCCGAATACAATATGGCGGCGTCTCGAAAATCGAAACGAAACATTTTAATTACCTTTCGATGAGTGTGCAAAAGAAAACGTTGTTTGTCCGAGGCAAACAGATACAACAATTTAGAAAAATTGCTTTTTTGTTCGGTTAATTTTGAGTGTGTGTGTGTTTTCTTTTTTGTTTTCTTGACGAATCTCTGTGAAAGATTTATTTCGGCTGTGATGGTGGTTACTTTTAAATGTTTCCATAATGAAGCACCCAACGAGGAGATATATAATATTTTAATTCAATTTATTTAAAAAATAAAGCCGCATAATCCCCAGAAAAACTTGTTAAGGCCCACGCACAAAAAAGCAACAGAACAAAGAGGACGGCGAAAAAATATGGAAAGCCAAAATTAAAGCAAAACAAAATGTGTGTAAAATATGCCCGGCAATATGAAACGCCATTTTCTGGATATTCCAGAATGTTGTTGGACGGCATTTGTTGTCGAGATTGCTCTTGTTGCTGCGGTGGCTGGTTGGTGCTGTCTAGCTTTCCTCTACTCCGATTCCCTTTGTCCGCGCCATTTAATAAACGAAGGATGCTGCCAAACCAGGATAATGCTCCGAGACCCGGTCCCATAGGCCTGGAATGTCCATTATGCCTCCGTTTATTGTTCTCTTTGCTGTGGGGTTTATTAAATCGAGTGGCGCAATTTTAAAGCAATTATGCACAATTCTGCACCGACTGCTGGCAACTTTGTTTTGTGTTTTCGCATTTTATGTTGGCTTTTCCCCGACTTCCTCCCTGGTTAATTGATTTTAATGACTCTGTTTCGGCGCTTCTAATGAGCCCTACATGCTCGGCCATAAACCCCAACGGAACAAGTTCAACAGCCACTGTAATCAAAGTCATTAATTTGCGTTAAGCTCGGTTTCTGCTTTATAAACTTTAACTTCTCATAGATCATCACGTCCATGACAGCAATTGTATTGTTAAGTCTCAGGCAAAATAAGAGCATCAAAGCTAATGCATTTATTTCTGATTAATTTTGTACAGAAGTGCTGATGGTAAGCTTGGGGCTTGGCGTTCTGATTTATTTTGGCAAGAATATTAAAATTCATTTCATTTGCCATGGAAGGTTTATAAAAGGATTTTTGTTAAGATTTAATACGCTAGTTGTAGATTTTATTTGATTATATTAACTGATAACTATATATCACTAAGAATAAATAGAAATAATAATACTAATGTTAATGGAAACTCGAATAAAAACAAAAATATCTAAATATTTATCTTGCACTCCGCTTTAATACAAACCATTTTGACTATTTTGAAGATTAAATCAATAATGTTTCGTATTAGATTATCATTAAAATCAGAAATAAGGATTAATTTAACTATTTAACCCTGGTTTCATATTAAAAAAATCATTGAAATCGTATGCTTAAATCAGAAATAAGTTTGTTAATTTTAAAGAGTGTGTTTGTGCAGAAAATAAAAGTCTATTAAGTATAGAATATATAGTTGCACGATCTTATGTAGTTTACTTTGTTCATATTTTTATTTATTTATTTTGTCTTATTATTTTCTATTTATTTATTTATTGTTTTATTATTTCAATAGTATTCTATCAGATTTATTAAATAACCTTAATTATTCTTTGTGTTATAACCCAAAATTTAGTTGTATCCAATACTTAAATTAATTCTTTAAATGTAATCATTTCTGTAAGCGTAATATTTATATTAGGTTTCCAATGCATAAAAAAACTAAATAACATAATACTGTTCCTAAAACGACATTATCTTACTTTTCAAATTTGACATAAATTCATATTTCCCGTTTTGTTCCATTCCCACCGTTCCCCTGTGTGAATTCCGGTTGTGTTAACTTTTGCACTTGTCACCTTCACGTCTGCGATTTTCCATGTCCAGCCTGCTGTCCATCCCAGTCCCCCCTTTAGCACCCCTTCCCCACAATCCGGACTCCAGCACAAAAAACACAGCACACAATCAACTTTTGTCTGCTTTGTGGTTGTTGTTTTTTTTTTTTTGTTGCCTGGGCCCAGTTGACACCTGTGTCTGTGTGCTTGTGTGTTGGTGTTTGTGCTTGGATAGATGGCGTTCATCATGGTGTGCGGCTTACACGCGCACACACTGCCATCTTTTTTACACGATTCTTTTCCATTTTACTCCTCCGGACTCTCGACTGGACCACAAACAACTTTATTCATTAACACCTACAACGGGCCACAGGATCCGACTGCCGCAAGAGCATTCAACAACTTTGTGGTTAGTTTTCGCATCCAACCGAGAGCCTCTCCCCGTTCTCCTCCCCCCTTTTTCAAGCTCATTAAGCCACTGTCCCCAGTTCTGCCCCCCTCGACCCATAGTCCCCGCCCATCGTCTAAGTGCAGGCACTCGTTTTTCCATTTTCCAGGCGCCTCGACGTTGTTGTTCTTGTTGTGCAATTATGCTGCGGGGCAAAGTTTAGCATTCAACGTTGTCCTGGTGGCTGCGACCCTTGTTTGATTAGCTCCCTCGTCCCCCGTCAGAGCACCGACTCGACTCGATTTAATTGAGTGCAAGTGTTTTTTTAATGAGTCTTTTATGGACTTGTACGCTCCTTGGATGATGAAGTGAATTGTGCAATTATTTACACTTTTATAAAGCTTTAACGGGGGGCTAATCGAGGCGGGTGAGTTGGGTTTTGGAGATTGCTTGGCGTGCAGCATATTTATTATCATTTATTTATTATTATTTTTATCAAATTACAGTAGTTTTATTCATTAAAGTTTATATTCCTTGCATTTGGAATTGCTTAAGATTAGTATTTTTGAACTTGATACTCTTTTATAGTTCTGACAGATTAAATTAGCTTAGAAGTACACATGAAACTTTGGAACTGTTTATACATCTATTATTAATACTTGATCAAAATAGAATAATGCAATACCAAATCACAAAAACATGATTTGTTTAAAACCAAAATTATGAAATTAATGAAAGTATCTTAAATTATTGTAATTAAAATTCTTATGATATATAATTACATATTTTTATTAAAATTATTATGATTTATTATGATTAACATTAAGTCGAATGTTAGGTTTTGTAATCTAAATTATAAAAACAGCAGTTTTAACGCTTTTTGGCTGCATTTATTTTCTGCGGGCTCGGCGCCAATTGAATAATTTTTCAAAATACGAAATTCAACAAAACCGAAACGCTGGCAAATGTCAATGATTGATGACTTTATTGCGGGTTCAACGGTTTTCACAAAAACACACACACCAAACCAGCGCAGATACGGATACAGATACAGATACATCGGAGCGAGAGACAAAATCACTTTTTATTTTTGCGCATAAACTGTGTGTTTTGGCTTCTCAGAATTTCACTGTTGCCAGAACAATGGCCAGGAGCAGAGTAAGAGGAATGGCCAGCGGGAGGACGGGGCGGTGGAAAAAACCTGCGATGAGCTCGAGCTGATTACCTTAACTTTCCTACCTGGCCGGAGGACCTCCTCTTCCTTCCTCCTTCCCACCCGCTGTCTAACAAACTGAAACCAAAAATCAATTAGTTACGCTCTCTAGGAGGACTCCTCTCCTCGGGTCTGCCATTCTAAATGACAAATGCATTGAGAGCCCCGAACAGCCATCCAGGGAAATTCGTCATTTAATTAGCAGTACCCCGAAAATAGCCCCGAACCAGTCCAGAACCTCATGTTTCCATTCGTTTCGCTCAATTTAAAGTGTCAAATACCGAACATGACACACGATCGCAATCTGCTAAAAACTTTGACAAGCTGAAAAGTTTGCTCCTCTCTTTTTTTTTGTTTTTGGCGATTTATGTGCCAGAAGTAAAAAGAATATAAATTTCTTGGTGTGGTCCAAGCCTTTGACAGCTGAATGTAAACTAAGTTGGGAAATTTATTGACTGGACGCAGAGATGGAAACTAGAGTTAAAGTTTGTCTTTGTGCTTGGGATATTTATGGGAATTAAATCTACATCAGTAATAGTTGTAATTTTTAAGAATCTTTGCAATAGAATCCTTGCTATATAAAAATAAGACTTTGGCTTAACTACATGATTCTATTACTAATTATTTGCATATATATTTTTAAAGTTGACAATGCGTTATGTAACCCAAGTAGTTAGTCGAGCATTTGAAACAGTGGAAATGGAACAAACAACGAAATAGCCTCGTTTTTCAGGGAAATCTTACTAAGCTTGTGATACATTACGAATATAACTATTTAAAATTGAATCTTTCGGCAAGTAAATTCCATGTCCTTGGCCCACCCATATACGACGCACTTATTCACGCATTATAATCCAACGCATGCACCCAATTCTAATTAGTGACAACCCCCGATTTTGAACCCCCGTTAGCAGCGCTCCTCTAACAAGTTACTAACAATGCCTTTCGATCCACCCGTTACGCTCGTGAGCAGAGGGGTTGGTTGCTTTGCATTCTCTATATTTTTCATGCATTCTCCCAAATGTCAAAACAGTTTTATATGCGTATATATTTGTAGTTGAATGTAGCTACCTTTAACCCCTGCCGATCTGCATGTGCGAGCGAAGGGGAATTATAATTTCATTTACCAAAAAACCGGGTGAAGGAAAAAAACGTACTCTGTAAACGCGACAGGGGTTTGTTTCTCCCATCCCAACCCTTTGGCTTGTCATTGTTTTGGCCTTCATTCGAATCTATTAGCTAAGTAGCCATTTTGTTGGGCTGTTGCATAATATTCGAATGGCAGTCCTAACCCCTGGATGGTCGGACATAAGCTGCTTACCCCGGCTAGTTAATAAATGAGGCTTATTTTTGATAAATTTCTCCTCTTCATTTCGGCACTCTTGTGTATTATTTTGCGTCCCAGTTCCAGTTCCAGTTCCTAAGCCTTGGTCACGCCCACTTTGTCATTAGAAGTCGCTCTCGAATTAATTAAATTCCTCACCCGAAAGGAGCCAAAAGTAGCCACGTACCAGACTCCATTCGCATTCCAGAGGATCTGCGGATCCCCGATCCCCAGATAGAGTGGAGTAGAGTGGAGTGGAGTGGAGTGGACTGGACTGGAGTGGAGTGGGAGCGCGAACCGAAATAAGAATAAAATTTCAACGCATAAAGAACTGATCAGCAGCAGACAAACCATAAAATTAAACTGTCATCTTGCATATTTTTTATATCTGCACACACGGCCACAACCTCGAGCTGGGCACAGGTAGAAGATGGAGCTGCGAGCTGTGATCAGTGAGTTGGGAGCTGGATGCTCTGGGAGCTGGGAGCTGGGACACCGAGACCCGACGAGACTTGGGTTTCTGCTTTTCGAGAATTATGGAAAAGTAAGGCCTGACTAATCCTCTAAATCGCGCCAAGGGCCCCGCGCGCATTGCCCCACTTGTATAAATTAGCTGATGGGAAAAATGAAATCATTATTCATATGGGCAAAAATGTTAAACAGCCGAAAAGAAGGGAGACCGAGAGGCAGCTGGGCAGCAGAACCAGATATTCTTTGTATAAATCGGGGAATGCTCTTGCCCAATTCAGAGTATATGAGTTGAGAATGATTGGAATGCTGAAATATGAAGTTTTGCCAAGTTATATATTTAGAAACTTTTGCGGAAATAAATCATTGGATTACTTAAGGATTCTACGGAAGGATTCTGATTTAAATATAACAAAATTCCATAATATTGGAACCTATTGATAGCTGTTTTGAGTGAGTAGCAATTTCGGTAATATATTTACCTTGTACTAATAAATAAACACACAATAATCAATCAATGATTTGCTTTTCTAGAGCACATAAAATGCTGCTCAGATGCTCAAATACAAAATACAAAATACAAATAAATTACCATAATTCTGGCGTATAAAATATACAATAATATCCGATCTGCTTCATAAGCGTGCTTGTCAAATCAGCTTAGGTTCAGAAATATATGAATATTTGTCGTATTTTTCTTGGGACATTTCGGATCGCTTGTCGCTTGCGTTTAGCCGAATTTGTAACACACGAACGCCTCCAAAGTTGTCTTAGGTACAAAATGTGATTGTTTAACCCAAATTGCCTCGGCCGGAGTCACAGCCCCAACTGGCACGCAATTTATTGTAAAAACATTGTCAATTGCAATTAGAGGCACAACTTACACAAATTTTGTGTGACAACCCGCTGTCAGTTTTTGGCTAAAATTACAGCCGCCAACGCGGAAACAATTCCGATAAATAGAGTACAGCCGACGGCTACTGTTGAAAGTGTCTCGAAAATATATCTACACCACACTATATACACACATGCGGTTTGATTTTGGGTTCTGCGTCTTCGAATTCTCAGCATGATCAAATTTCTTCGCAGGATTCAGCCGAGTGTAAGCCACTGCGATGTGATACTCTCCTTTTGCCTCCATTTTCGGTATTCAGATCAATTTGTTGGCCCCTAAATATAGGTGTGTTTCGTTAGTCGAGTGTTGCCAACATAAATGCAATTTTAGTTGATGTTTTGATGTGTTCATTAGGCAGTATCGATAAGATACGAAAAGGTGTTGAGGTGCGAAGAAGGGCATATCGAGGGGTCCTTCAAAATTGCATTTTAAAGTGAAACATAAACATAATACGATTTCTTTCGATCCCAAGAGATACCATGAGCATGTCCTTCCTATCTAAAGTCCTTGTATATCCAATTCCCATTTAAAATTCCTTAGCCTCATTCCGATGAGTGTTCTCAAAAATATTCGTCGCCTGATGTCATTGATGGGTTTTATCGCCGAAGCGAATCTTGTTAGAATTGACAACATTTAAACTTGAACAAGCCATTTGAGATAAGCAAGTCAACCGAGATCGAGCCCGAATCCGAATCCGAAGCCAGAGATCCAGCCTCCTTCGGTTGCCGGAGATGTCACATCACATAACCGAACGATGACAATCTTGATGACATTTTAATTTCTGACAAACAGCCGAAGAGATTTTCCACGTGATGGAACTCGAGAAAATAAACAAACAGAAGGGCAGATAAGAGAGACGCGGTGCGGTGCGGTGCGGTAGATGGGGAAGGGTGAGTGGGCTGAGAGGATTAAGATCTTAAAGAGCGCTAAAGAGCAAAAAATCAGGCCGAGGAGATACCAAACAGATATAGACACCGATCTGTGACCGGGGCCCAGACAAAGCGACACCTCTCCTCTTTGAGAGTGTCGACCGAGCCGCCCCTTTGTTGTGTTCTGGATTTTGCCCTCCACTTTTGCTTCGGTAAGAGCATTTCCCTCTGCTTTCTTTTCTTTCTTTTTTTTGCAAGCATTTCCATTTTTCCCGTTCTCGTAAGCAGTTCATTCATGAGGCGGTTGAGACATCAGCTGCTGCTGCTGCTGCTGCTCCTCGGGCTAATCCTGGCCCAATACTTCTTTGTCAACGGGAGCCGACTTCGGTTACCATACACGGTCTGGGCACCCATTTCCCTGGCCCTGTTTGTATGCAGTTTGGGTTTAGACAATGGGCTTAGTGTTACTTCTGCTTATTGTCTACGCTCCGTTTGTCTTTCGAGTGCATTTTGAGCCGTGGTATCTGGGGAGCCTCTCACTCTCAACCTTGGGAGACACGCAGAACTAATCAATTAGCTTGGCCCAAAACGATGTGACGTATTAGGTATTTAAATGGGCTTACGACTTGAGCATATTTTATGGAAAGTGTATCGCACTAAACAAGTTGTTGGAAGCCCCATTTTCTGTTTCATTCCGTTCATTCCAAGCTTAACATAAATGGGAGATGTCATACTGAAATGAAATCTTTGTTAGTTTAACGATCATTGGTACTAAAATATACATTTTCTTAGGATATTAGTTTATTTACGTCTTTAAAACTATTTAAATAAAAGAGTTGGTAATTTAAAATAGGATTTAGCACGCAGTCATGACTCATTGCCTCCTTTACTAACCGACATTTTGCAGTTAACGTTTCCCGAATTATGTTTGTATGTTTTCCCCAACAAACATTTCGTTGGCAGAACCGAAGTAGAACCCACACACACACACACCCCACCCGGGCGCACTGAACAGACTGTTTTGTATATAAATTCAAACCATAGATAGACAACTGCAGAGCTATTAGTAAAACAATGACAGCAACAGCCTTGCTGAACACGAGTACAAGACCAAACATGGGCCAGTTCGTCTGGCGCTGACTCTGTCTCCGACTTTGGTTTCTCCTTCTGTGGGCTATGCTTTTTTGCCTTGGCCCGAACAAATTTTCGACAAGTTTGCCATGCAACTAACGCCTCTAACATATTCGAGGTGTGTGTGCTGTGCAGACTCAGAGGTATGTACATATACATACATATATGCAAATGCTCGGATATGAGTGTGTACTCCTTACCTACATGAGAGTGCGGCTTGCATTTAATGCATTCAAATTGCATATTCGACTAAGGCAGCCACAAAAAACTTTTCCAGACTTGGCTGACTAAGAAAGAGACGTACGCCGAGGAGGATGTGTATGCTCCTGGCAGCTGCATCTGGCAACCTTGTGTAATAACAAAAATTTGTTCACAAAAAACGGCATTCGAGTCGAGCATTAAACATTAAACTTTATGAAGGTGCAGGAAAAAACTATTCCCAAGAGTTAATTCATTGAAAAATTTGTTGGCTTTGTGTACATGGTTTTGGCAAAGTAACTGGCTTTACCCAAGCTCAGTATCTTAAATATTAAAGTCCTGCTTTGCTGAACTGGTGATTGAGAATTATAGCCATTATTGAGTTGCCTTATATCCCATGCTGAGCCAGAGCCCTGCTTTCTCTACCTTCAGTTCCTCAATGCAATTTCCCTCATTTCCTCATTAGGCGTATGCCCTCAACGAAGTGTAAAATTCCGAGTGTTTTTGTTTGCAAACAGTTTCCCAATAGTAAACCGCAGGAAAATCTATCGGCTGAGAGTCTGTCTCTCCGTCCGCCTGGCTACTGACCCCGGTGTCCATTATTAACGTATCACTTGACAGCAAACGGCAAAGCTGCAAACAAATAGCGAAAATTATGTGAGGACCGTCGCTGCCTAGCCAAGGAGCAGGGATGGGGTCATCGTAATCATAGCCAAGGGATGCAGAAATCATAAATCATCAACGAATTCACTCAACGATGGTTTTTGTCAAACAAACAAACAATAGACCGACCGACTGTGTGGCAGGGACCGACCCATAGGTAACTTCCCTTGCCGATGCCGAGGGGTGCAACATCCTCCCCAAGATGATGATGATAATAATCTCATCGCCCCGGATGATGAGCCGGAGGACTTTGCATTTGGCCGTTGACAAGCGGCATTCATTGCACTTAAATTATGATTTTATTATTATTATGGAATGGAGCGGAATTGTTGGCCATTAATTTGGTCATCATTTGCAGGAAACTGTTATAAATATTCAAAGTAAGCGGCGTGTGTGGGAAAATCTGCGAAGGATATTTGAAAGGGAAATTTTGGAGGGACAGAGGGAACTTATATGATTTATAATTTATAATATATCCAGGTATTTGTTGGTATATTTAACTCGAAATTTATGTGAAACATTGTAACAAATAACAAGTAAAATATAAAAATCCACGAGCTACACTCGAACAGCACCTGCTTGGTGAGGACATCAATCCCTCTCCCTGCTCTCATCCTTGTGATCCTAACAATATTCCCATCATCAGCAGTCACTGCCCCCTTAAATATCCTTTACAAAAAGTGAGCTATTCGCAATAGAGGAGAAAAGGGGGAGCGAGGGAAAATTGCCCATTGAAATGTAAACCGCCAGGAAATCGGGGTTTGGCTTTTTCCGGCTTTAACAGTAGGAACAAAGGCAGCAGAACAGAAGGAAAAAGAAGCGACGGCAGCGGAAAAAATGTATGGCAGACAAACAAACAAACAAACAGATACAGATACAGATACACAATGAGCTAAGGATTCTAAAATCCGGAGAGTGTCAACAACCCGGGACTTATTGGCAGAGCAAGTGGGATGGCAACAGCAGCGAGCGAGATAGACAGAGAGAGAGAGAGAGACCGAGGGACAGACGGGCAGGCAAAAAGTAGCAGTTTTGTTATTGTATTGTTAGATAATAATAATCATATCGCATTGCATGCTGTTGACACATGAGCGATGATGCCGCTCATCCCTTGCCATCATCCCGCTTCCTTCCCTCTCGAGCTCAAGTAAAAAAAGAGAGCGAGGGAGATTCTTCCGGGACCCTTGCTTTTCCCTCCTTTGTTTCGCTTTGTTTCGAGGGCGAGTCCTTAAGCAGGCAATAAATATTTACCAGGGCAATTATTTAGCAGCAATTAAGGCAGTCAGGCGTGCTAACAGTGCTCTGTTAGCTCGCTGTTAAGCAAGCACTTTTTTTTCTTTATTTGGTGGCACTTTTGTGGCGTCTTTTTTTAAATATGTTTTTTAATTAATTCCATTTCGAAATGCTTTTAATAAGCAACTGTCACTCTGACGGCAGAACAAAAAAAGTTTTATTTGTGTTGTATTTTTTTGCACTCCATCTGCTGTTTGTTGCTGGAAATTAAAAACCTGATTCACTTCAATTAATCAGCGACTGTCAATGATGCTTAATTTGCATCGCTCGGTTAGCAGCGATCAGGTCCAGAGACAGGATACTATATATAGTATAAGGAGTAAGGGGCGCGGGCAGCACTCCTGTTGCTTCCTCATGACAGGTCCGGGTATTTCTGGACTTTAGTGGAGATTCGATAAATAAAAATAAAAGGTTTCTTTGTAGTTGATAAATTGCTTTGAAAGCTTACAAGAAATTTTAAAAGTAAAGCAGTCAAATGAGGTGCTTCTGCAATGTTATAAAAATTGTATTAATATATTAAATCAAGATATTTTTTAAATTATTATTTTTTAATTAGCTATTTCAATTTCTTTATCATTATAAAATTACTTACAAAGAAAATGATATTATATTATTTTTCGGATTATCTTATTTGTAATATTCCATAAAATTTCCTTTGCTTATATTTACTGAACTTCCCAACCATTCTCTTCAATCCCCACATATGGCAACCCCTGACCCCAAAAAGAAAAGCATATTGCTGTCTTTATCAACCAAATATACATATTTTAATAATACGCAAGCATATTTGCCAGCCCTAAAGAAAACACTTGCGAGACGTTTAGTAAAACTCAATTCAGTATTGTATTTTTTTTTTGTTTCTGCCCGACTACGACCAGAAACATCAGAAAGTCTTTCAGGCCCCCAGTCTCCGGACGAAAGAGAAACAACGCCCCATAATAGCCACAACAAAAACAATTTCAGACGAAAGGAAGGCGGCGTGTGGGGGTCGTGGGTGGTGGGAAATGAGGGGGAGGAAAGGCCGTCGGCTCGGCACTCGTCTGCAAATGACAGCAAGCTTTGCAGCAGTTACATAAAAGCCAAAACATGTGCCATATATACCAACAAACAAAGCCACACATATATTTTATATATAAATACGTACGTTTATATATATATATTTATATATATATATATATGGGCATGTACAACTTTCTTGGCTGAACCCACGCACACACAAACACACACACATTCACTGAGGGGAGATTACAGAGCAACCCCAAAAATATAAGAACCACCCCAAAAAAACAAACAAACAAACAACTTTGCAGCTGTACACAAAACGCCATGACAGGCAGTCTGTGCCGATTCCAATCGTTCCAACCGCGAGGAGCGACTTTTTTTTTGTGGAAATTAACCATTTCGGGGCTTTCCGGCAAAAAGTAAGGCGGAATAGAAGCTACCGCTAAATATGCAAATCACAAGGCAGCCGGCCTATTTCACAGCAACGCCTGTATTATATACCCAGAGACTTTGCCATTGGATTTACTTTATTGAAATATTTAAATAAGTTTGTCGATTCCGCACAGCCTAAATGGGATTTGCCAGGGCAAAGGGCAGAGTGAGAGGCAGAGGCAGAGCCGGAGTGAGAGCCCACTGTACTTATGGCGCCTTGCCAGCCCTCCCCCCGAAAAAAAGGGTGTGCCAAGGATGTCTTTCATGTCGTTGCGTCGGAAGGGGAAGTCGAGAAACGTCGACTGAAATTGACATTTTATAAATGGGCGACGATATTTCGGTCGCCTTTTCCCCTGGACCCAAAACCCCGCCCGGAACCCGGACCCCGTCGAAACTTAAAGCAATAAAACATATTTAAATTCCAATTTTAATGCCTGGCCGCCAACTCTGTGTGGAATGTGAAAATTATGCGTATCCTTTTGCTGCACTTAGCCGGGACACGAACCCTTTAATGTCCTCGGCCGCAGCGCGTGCCGCCTCGCATCGCTCGCATTCTGGAATTCTGGAATTCAGGCATCTCCCCCGCTGGGCTTAGACCGCAGCGCTACAGGAGATGGATATGTGTGTGGATATATGCGTATCGGGATATGGCCACGGCTAGGGATCGGTGTGCTGCTGGGTTCCCCGAAAAGAAGCAGAAGGAGGTGATAAGACTGATAAGGCTCCGAGCCAGGAGCCCAGCGTGTGGCCGGAACAAAGCCAGCTGCCTGTCCTACTTCTGACTAATTAGTCTTTAAAGATAACCAACTGATAGTCGTGATGCTTTAAAGTAAAGTGGAAAGTTTTTACAACTATTATCAGAATGGGATCGAATATTTAGAGGCTTTTAAGTGATTCAAAATGGAATAAAATTCCCTCACAATTCTTTTGGCGCCACACTCTAATTGAACTTAGCCAAATCAAAGTCCACAAAAGCCGACACTTGACATTGTCCTCCCAAAAAAAAAAAAAAATACAAAATGAGAAAAGAAATCAAGTTTTGGGAATTTGAAGCGCATCGAACTGCTTTCGATTCGCTTGTTTTGCCTCTGAGACCCTCGGGACCTGTCGAAATAATTGAGTTCCCGTCGCACAGCGATGCGACCTTTGTAATGCTTATTTATGAGTTTTAAATTTTGACAAATTAATAGAAAATACAGCAACAATCACAATGCGACACGCCATTCAAATCGAACAGCATATTATTATTTGGTGTCTGTCTGCCTCGGCTCTCTGACTTATTACGCATCACAAATAAAAACTTTATTCAAATGTGGATAATAAAGCACATAAATTAGTATTAAATTACATAAAGGGGAATACGATGGCAAAAAGGAGTGAGCCGAAACTTGTTGAGCTGGCCGCGAAGCCGCCGCTGGATGTCTTTTTAAGACGCGGGCCCTACCCGAACCCCACCTGCAGCAGCCCAGCTGCGCGCTTTTCTTTAACCCACAACACGGCACACCCCCGTCCCCGGTGCGATTGTCCGCCTTAAGCTCGAGGTGTGAAAATGTTCGATTATTGTCATCGTCAACCCGTGGTGCCCGTGTGGGTTTCTCTCGCCCGGAGGCTGGGACGGGAACTGGGGGCTCTGAGCCGCTTAGTTGCAATTGTCATAAAGCCCGTGGTGGATGTAATGGCCGCTTATCTGCGACATAAATGCCATATGCTAAATGGACTTAGCCTGAGATACTTCTATACACATTTTATTGAGCTTGTTTATGGCATTTTTAAGAGGCGGTTAATATGGCAAGTGATTGAAATTGATGGGGCAAATATAACATATAATTCAGTTATGCCCTGTTCAGAATTATTTACATATCTTACCGACGATTTTAAGTCGTAAATTTCCCTAAAATATTTGCCAAATTACGGGTTAACCTTTGACTCAACATTATTTATGGCTAATCTTGATTGTATCTCTTTGCATCGGGGTACAGATTTTCCGACTCCCTCGCCATCATATAAAAATAATTTTCTAATAAGCTATAAAATATCACTTCGGACCAAAGGGGGATAGGAAAAGGTGTTACGCACACGAATCAAATAATAAACGTTAGCCCGGTGACCTTTTCCCTTTACCCTTGCCGCTATTGTTCTTGTGCATCCTAAGACACCGGCGGACAGACAGTCGGGGAGACAAATAACAAAAAGGACCCTCGACATCATCGGCACAGGTGAAAATCGTATTCGGGTCGCAGGGTTCGGGATCCCTCGAACAATGGGCCTCTTGATCCCGCATAATTTATATGATTTCTTTCTCCAGTTGTATATCTTGTTGTTTTGTTATTGTTTTTTCTCTATAAATATGTTGGACACACGGTTTTTCCCACCTTTATTAAATTGTGTGAGCGCGCAGGGCAGTTCATAAAAATTGTGAGCCCATAAATGGTCATCGTATCTTTTTTTTGTTGCTCTCGCTGCAGCTATTATTTATTTAATGCGTGTCACATAAATAATGCTATTTATTGCTACTCACACTCAACGGAGTGTATTCCTAGTCTACTTGAAACTGATGAAATATCCTCTCTCCCTGCCTACTTTCAGGCGAGAAGCCGTTCAAGTGCGAGCACGAGGGCTGCGATCGGCGATTCGCAAACTCCTCGGACCGGAAGAAGCACTCCCATGTCCACACCTCGGACAAGCCCTACAATTGTCGCATCAACGGCTGTGATAAGTCCTACACGCATCCCTCCTCGCTGCGCAAGCACATGAAGGTGAGTTGAAATTAAATTATTTACCTTTAGTAAATCATATAGCTTGTATTAAAGAACCTAAAAGTGCTTTTCTAAATAAAAACAATCTCTCAATTCAAAATGATTAACTCATATTTTGATATTTTCCTCTCCATCAGGTGCATGGCAACATTGACGAGAAGAGTCCATCCCATGGCTATGACAGCGAGGGCGAGGAAAGCTCCAGCTCCAGCGTCATCACCGGTGGGGCGCAGACGCCACCCTCAACCCGTCTGGACGGCAGTGCCGGCAGCAGCAGCGGCGTGAGCAGTCTGAGCGGTGGCAGCGGCATCAAGTCCTCACCCCACTCCATCAAGTCGGAACCGAACCCGATGCACAGTGTCCATCTGGGGGCCTCCAGCAGCGGCAGCAGCAGCACAGCCAGCAGCAGTGCCTCGCACTTGTTGCAGCAGCAGCAGCAACAGCAGCAGCAACATCAGCAGCAGCAACAGCAGCAACAGCAACAGCAGCAGCAACAACAGCAATTGTCCGCCCATCCCAACGACTCCAAGTCCTCGCCCGCCTTGCAATTGATGGCCGCCTCCGCTTCCGCGTACCTGCCGCCCCCATTGGGTCCACCGCCGTCGCACCACCACCACCACCATCATCACCACCAGGCAGCGGCAGCAGCTGCGGCAGCATCTCCAGGGGCAGCAGCCGCCTCTGCTTCGATGCTGCACCACAATCACCACCTGTTGTACCACCCGGCGGCGCAGCACCACCCGCCCAGCGACTGGTACCACACGGCGGCGCCGAGCGGTACTGCGGATGCAATGAACCCGCTGAACCACTTTGGGCACCATCATCACCACCACCATCTCATGCATCCCGGGGCGGCGACAGCGTATTGAGAGTGGGAGAACTGGTGGCCCGAGGAGCCACCAATGCCGCCACCGCCGCCCCCACTGCCGCCAAGCTCTCAGCCGCTGGGCCCCGCCGCGCCCTCGGCGGTGGGTCAGACACAGGAGGAGTCGTCCTCGTCGCTGGACTGGATCTGCTGCCAGCGCCTGCAGAACTTGGCCCTTGTGGCGCAATGTGAAAACCAAATATTTCTGAAAGTTGAGGAAAATACTTTAAACTTTTTACCTGATAATTGAAAAATTGCTGTTGAAAGAAAAACAAAATCGATAACTCACATTTTGAATCGTCTTTGAACATTATTATTATGTATTTTAAATATTAATATACAAAAAACACACACACACATACACAAAAAACAAGATATATGAACAAGAAATTGCCTAATTTTTTGCTATTTAAATGTTATGTAAACTTAAACGTAGTTTTCTAGTTGCAAAACAAAAACAAACTATAATTAACACAGATCGAAGTAAACCTACTGTAAATGTATAAAATATGAGTTAATTATCGCATACATGTATAAATCGTACTCGTAATGTTAAATTAAACAAGAAATTACTTAAGCATATTGACTATTTAACTCGTAAGGTTTAGCTAATTTTTTGTCGGAGCTGCTTTCACCTCCCCCCCCTCATCCCGCCCTCCATCCCAGAAGCTTTCTAGTACAAAACTTGCTAACTAATACACTGTAAAAAGAGTTGAACATCGAAGGGATTGGAAGCTACATACATCGCATATACGTACACATACATTTTCGGCCTTAGATTTCTTCAAGCTTAAGTACGCAGAGTAAAATTAAAGTTATCACAAACAAAAAAACAAAAAAAAAACCAACAAACAGAAAACGCAACAAAAAACCAGCAAGGAAAATAAACTGATAAAAAAACTACAAACAAGTATTAATTATTTATAACGGGAATGGTCAGAGGGAGATAAAAATATTTTATATGATTTGGGTATTAAATTTAATTTTAAATTTTTAAGTTAGTTTAATTTTCAATTAAACTTATCTAAAGTTACGTATGACTTTTCAATTCAATTTAAATTTCTAAGACCCAATTTTCCTTTACATTTGTAATGTGAGTTAATTGGCAATTTTCAATCATTTTTATATAAGATAGATCCTTGAAAATTGCATGTTTTTCAAAATTTGTTCATTACATATGCTTCGTGTCAAAATTAGCTCAAACTTGATACTTATCGTCTTAAATTCGATTTCGTCTCCGATTTCGAAACCTTGGACTTATTTCCATCACAATCGATATGGTTCCCACACGCTCTTAACAGTCCATTCCGTTCGTTCCGATTAAATTGAATTGCAAATGGAATTTGCAAATTCGTGATCTGATAATTAATCGAATTTGAACGTACCCTGCAGCCGTGTCCGCTTGGATTTGGCCAAACGTTTTATTTGACGGAATTCCGTCATGAATATTTATCGAAAAATTTCGTTAATTTGTTTTGATTGGTTCATCGGATGCTGCCAAAGAGCAAATTTTTATGTGTGCGCTGCGAATATCAAGTTTCCAGGGGCTAAAAGTCATCAAAAACGCCTTAATGGCCAACAATTTACGCGCCTAAGCGATGTTCATTAACATTATCACAACAGAGGGCTGGCCAAATAAATTATATGTCCAAAAGGCAGTGGGAAAAAGTGTCTGAGGTGAAATTATTTTCTAGCGAAAAGTGTGTGATTTATTTCACAAATTTCTTTGTCGTGGAATTTCGGCTGATTTCAGTTGATGAAAGGGCCGTCGAAGACCTGCCACGGTTATTTAGCAGCAGAGAGTGTGGAAAAAGAATCAAACGATTTATGTTTTTTTAATTAACCCAACAATTTGTTACGTGCCTCAAACGAACACGGAGGCACACACTTACACACACACACACACACACACCCGTGGCTGGTGTCTAGGCTGGGCGAGAGGGGTCGCAGCCGCAACGAATTCATATTTTGATTTATTGAATAGAAATCGATTGGATTAATCGAAAGAAATTATATTGCGGCGGTCGGCTGTCGACAAAATTTGCTCTGCCTGTTGCGGCTTTCTAGCCCCACTCCCCTACCCTCCCCCTCCCTTGACGCGGGAAACACCTCTGGATTTACCTGTGTGTGGAATTGAAATTAAAGGAAGAAATCAGCCAGAAAACTGTTGTGGCGTGCAATTAAATGTTGTACCTGGCGTTGGCCATAAAACGAGTTTGCCTTGCTTTGATTTTGCCTGGCTTAACGGCCAGAAGAAGCGGGCCCCCATATCAGCTTTTGATTGGGAGAAATGGTTGAATTAGTGGCAGGCAGGGTTAATTGCCAATGCCAGAAGTTACATCCTAAGATGGATAAAAAGTTGATTACATTTCTAGGGGTAGAATTACTTTTGGAAACACTTTATATATAAAAATCGCTGGAAGAGCCGTATTTAACTAAATATAGAAATGCTGAAAGTTTCCCTTAATGTACACAAACATTTAGGAACAATCTGAAATAGAGGTGAGCAAAGTGCATCCCAGAGGATCCATAATCATCGCACGAAGCATTCTTAAACTACCTGAAGTGCCATTTTTTGAGAGTCGATTCTGTTCAATCGCAAGAGTCTTCGTCACGCTTAGTTCGGCATTTACACTGTCACAAAAAATATCATAACATTAAGAAATCACTGGATCAGTGGATCACTGGTAGTTCATGTAGATGATCACCGAAAATGTGATCCCCAAGGAGATAAGTATGTATACACAGCCATAGAATTGACAATACATATCCTACAATAATCTGATCAAAAACATTTATTTCTTGATCGATTTATAACCTTGAAGATTTAATCATTGATTTTTTAAAAGCAAATAAGTTTAGAAGAAATAAGAGTGCAACAAATAAATATTTTGAAAATGAAAGCTAATTGATCGTTTGACTAAGCGAAAGTTAAGCATGACTTAAGTTGCTTGTATTTTATTGTTAATATTAAACCGATATTTTGAAAGGTTGAAACTGCCTTCGGCACTTTTATGATAAAAGTTTTATCTCATTTCTTTTAGCATTACCTCTCCTCGAGGGACCTATATATCCGAAGAAAACAAATAAAAATAAAAATTGTTTTGTATGCAAAATACCGATTATTAATAATAATAACATAATCGTTCCATTTTATTTTTGTTTACTAAATTATATTAATCCCAATAATTATTTTCAATCCCAATTACTGTAATAACTTTAGATCACTCAGGTCCAGTCCCCTCCCCCGAATACCTTATCTGGGAAACATATCAAAACATCGGCAAACCTCTTTCCCATGACCGGAGCCCAGAACCAGAAACCTTTAAGCAAATCAAGCCACGACCACACAGCAACCGAACAACGTCAACAACTGACACAAAACAAAAACAACAACGAAATATGTTTAGAAAAAAAGTAAAATAAAATAAAATGGCCAAAAGCGAGAGAGAGAAAAACTTGTTGACACAAAACCAAAGCCAAAAAAACCATTGCTCTATCGCCCCGTCCCGTTCTGGCCACAGCCGAGTGACTGTTACTGTGACTGTGACTGTGACTGCTCCGCCGGCTCGTTCGTTCACTTTCTGCGTCGGCACAATTTAAGTTTCAATAAGCGACTATTTGTTGCAATTTAAGCTGAACGCGTTTATAAATTGACGACGGAAACTGCCGGCGACTGTGCGAAGGTGGGAGCGGGCGGGCGACGAGGGGCGGGGCCGTGGAAAATAGGCAGGCAAAGACCCAACGAGTGACAGGAACCCCGGACGTTTAAATTGAACCAACGAGCGTACACATGCCGCTCGAAAAGTCTAATTTTGGGTTTTTATGCGAACGTTAAATATGGCCTGACATTTAAATTACACAAATTAATTTATACTAGTTATGGTTTCCATACTGATTTGTGTACACTTTTTTTTTTGTTTTTAGTTTATACAAGTTTTGTTTTTATTAGCATTGTTTGGCGGCTTTTGTGGTTAACTAATTTTTGTTTTGCGGTTGTCATTTTTTAATTGAATTATTTTTATAGTTTTGCTGTGTTGGGTAAAAGGGGTAAGAGGAAGTGAGTGGAAAAGGAGCAATTAAAATAGTTTTGAATTCAATACTACTGTGAATTTGATAGCAGTTTTTTAAGGATTGTAATTGTTAAGAGTTACTCAATATCAAAACAACAATTTCTTTAAATTTTCTTCTTTTATATAAGTTCTTTGTACAATAATAAACAATAAATTTCATTACTTTCGATGGCTAATAAGTACTTTTACCCTTTTGAGGAATTCGCTCTTTGTGAGCCATTAATTCATGTTCGAAATTCCATTAACTTCATCACTTTGATCAACGCGCCTCGAGAACACAAAAGACTTTAATAATCTAGCACAAAAAACCACGCAACTTAGCGTTTCATTTGTAAACCAAAAAACACAATACCGAAAATAATAGTGTTGGAACAGCTTGGACCTGGGGACCAGACGCAGTGGCACCAAAACACCACACATTAACGATAATTTTAACACTTGGCTAATAGTGTTTTAATCAAAAATTTAACGCCACCATCGAGTTACAATAGATTTCGCTGGGAACACACCCCAAGCCGCATCCCCCAGCCGCCGACCACACGTGAGTTTGGGGAGAAACCTTAATTACTTTTCGAAGTGCAACCAAAGATGATAAATTGTTCGGCTGGGAAAGCCAGCCTGATCCCAGACTGTCTGTCTGCAGCGATCGCGACCTGGGACTGGCGACTCGCGAGGCTTATTGAGTTACGATGTCAGTGGAGGATCATTAAAATTACAGACAGTACCGGCCAGAAACTGGGTTCCCAAGAAATCTCAATGGCAGGCTCCACCTGGACCCCATAACACCCCCATGCCAATCCACCTTCCCCTCCCCCTGGACCACTCGCATCAAAGGTTTTGTAATTTTTCAATATTCGCACACAAAACGAAATTAGCTCGTTGCAGGATCGGGATGGGAGCTGGGATTCGGATAGGGACTGGGATTGGGCTGGCATTGGGATCGGGATCGGGATTGGGCTGGAATTGGTATCGGTATTCCAGCGCATGCAAATTTCACAGGAATCAAAAGGCAAAAGATGAGGCAAATACAAATAATAATAAAAAGGCTTATCCCAAAGCTGAAAAGTCGTTGCGGCGTTGTGACTTATGGCTGAGCTCTTTCCATGCCTCGAACACTGTTGCTTTCGTCTCGCTACTACACTGCGAGAAAATATAAGGTAAAGTTCAGGAAACATGCTGAATGAAAAATAAATTCTTTTAGTTATTTGATAATAAATAAAAGTCATTTCGGCAACTATAAAGCAATGATCTTTCGGTGAACCGAAGCCTTTTAAAAATAAATAATTAATTATATTTCAAACTTAAATTGTTTCGTATTTTGTTTGGCTGATTTTTTAAAACTAATTAATATATTTATAACTCACCCCAGAGAATTTTGTTTCAAAATTTCAGGTGTCCTAGAAACATTCTATTACTTAGGCCTACGACATTCTGCCTAAGTGGATTAAGCGTTATGTAAAAAGATTAATTATTTAATTGAAAACTACAGATTGGACAAGAAAACCATACTTATAAAGTGATGCATAATCTCAACAAATAAACCAATCAACTTACTGACACAACATTAAGGTTATAAAATCAGGAAGTTCTAAAGTTAATGTAAAAACTTTATAAAATTTAGTGATATAATTTTTGTAGTTTTCCCCTGGTGTATTTTTAACTTCGCGGTGTGTCTCGTTCCGTTTGGAGCATGTGCAGACAGTTGTGAAATTATATTTGCGCATCGTCATGGCCATTGTGTGGCTGCTGCAGGATCGGGGAGCTGGAGCCGAGGGCTGGGGCCAGGGACTGTCCGAGTGCCCAACCCGATCCAGGTCCACTCGCCCGGCTCAACTCTCGATTTGTCAGGGCAGACGAATAGCTTAACTGCTGGCCAAACGGAGCTCTGCCGTGGCAGGTGGGAGCTGTGGGGAGCAGGGATCCGCAGGAGCGGGAGGCAGGACAGGCCATGGGAGCTAGCCGCGGATCATCGTCATCGTGCTATTCAAACAAATGATTTACAAAATGTTAAATGAATTATGCATTTTGCATATGCGCCTTTGCAGTTTCGTGCAATTTTTCATACCGAATAGGCCCCTAAACCAGGATGACCACTCGAAGGAGGAACCTGTGCCATTCGGCCAGTCGGGCAACATTTCCCTGGTGTTGGCTTTAATAAATTGGCGTGGGGTGCGCCTCGGGCTCGTCCATCCCCTCCTCTCGGTCGTCGTCAGCCAATCCTCTGGGTGTTGTTGTCGCAGTCTTGTTTAGGCCATGTCCCTGGCCATGTCTTTAGCCATGGCAATGTCATGGATCTGTGCGGCGACTTAAGCAAACACAGCCATTCAGGCATTCAGCCATTCGACGGCGAGTGGAAAAAAGGAAGGCAAATATAATCAAGTCATATAAATTGAGTGCATTTTTCACAATAAATGAAGGGAATTGTCTAAATTATGCCGTGTGCGCTCACATGATGACCACGAAAAGTCGTCGTGGGCAGTGCGTGTGGGAAATAGCTTAGATTGCCATTGGAATAAGTTAGCAATACGATTGGGAATTAGTTCACACTCCCAAGTATTTCTCAGCTGGAAATTGACAAATTGAAAGTTAAATATATCCCCGATCTGACAATATATTAGCTGGCATTTATCTCAAAGTGTTGCCTAACTTTTAGTAATCATGCTTAAGTGACCACCGACCTCTTTCCAGAGATCACGTAGCCATTTCATCAGAAGGAAACAAAATCAGGCCTCGCCAGCAGTCGAGAATGTGGAAACTGAAAGGCCAATCGCCTCCCAGTACTGTATCGTAAATTATAAACATATCGGGACGCACTTCATTATAAAGGAAAGTGGGGAACGAACACAGAAACAACTCCCTAAAAATATACCCGCTCAATCGATCGAGAGTTGGATCAGGCATTAGGCAGGTGAAATATGTTGATGTGCCTTAAAACAATATTTGCGCGCTGCAGTCTGTTTGGTTAGCAATTAGGTGCATCCCGATCTCGATCCCGATCCGGATCCGATCCGAACCGGAGCATCCAGCAAGCAGCATAAGCCCGATCCCGATCCCGATCACGATCCCTGATCGATCATGTAAACAACCTCAGCATATTTAGTATGTGTCAGGAAAATAAATGGGCGCCTTGAGGGGCGGCAACGGGGCGAAGGGCCCAAGTGCACGACTAGACTAACAGTAGCCATGGGCTAATTATGCTCCTCGAGGGCGGGGGCACCTGCTCCGGAGAGCTTCGCCCTTCAGCGAGATACTTGGCCAGCACTAAAGTTGATTTATGCACCGCGTCAGAGGACCCGGAGCACACATATTCCACCAGAACCGAGCCAGCAGACTGCCTGGCGACCCCGCCAGATCGCTGAAAGTTTCAAGTAGTTTTCACAACCAGTCCCCCTCCGCAGAAGGCTTCGTCCCAAGCCAAGTATCATGCAGGAGAGAAATTTGAAAATTTAAATACTTTCCAGGTATTTTCTACTGTTTTCACATAGAGATATTACAAAGGATAAGAGTCAAATAAAATGTAAATGTAAAATAATAAAATAAAGAAATGTTGACATTAAATAATTTGAGGATTTTAAATCCGAATTTAATCGTTTGTGGGTAAGACATTACAACTTTTGAATAAGGTTTGCTTTAAATCAAAATGTATGTATTTTCCCAACAAAAATATGTAAGTAAAACCTAGAATAAATTACAGTTGGAGTTAATATTAATTTTAACAATAAGTTATTTTGCAAGACAATTAGCCAAAACCAAAGTCGGGATCTCAAATGATGTATGTAAAACCAAGCCAAACTTAATCTCAAGATTAAATAACACTCTAATAAATATATGTACTTATTTAATTAAAATAAAACAAAGTTATATAGAGTACATCCCACACTGATTAGAATTTTTCCCCTGTAAGCGTTAGTTAACTTTTCGGAAATATATTAAAATTCAATATCCGAAAAATCTCTTAAATCATTTTTCGTAGCGTGCAGAGAAACAAATTTCAAGTTGTATTTGAATAAAAAATATATACAGCAATACAATTCAATGAAAACTCTCTGCGATCTCTTTGAGCTGTCGTTGCAGTTTTCTATTGAAATCCTGGGTAAGCAGCTGAAGGGCTCCGTTCAGTGTGTTCTCCCTATCGTCCAGGATTCTGGCCGCCAGTTTGGAACATTCCCTCTCCTCCAGGGGCTGCCATTTGGTCTTGGGTGTTCCCAAAGGTTGCCACTTGGCTGTCTCAGTGTAGGGATTAGCACAGGCTCGCAAAACTCGCTCGGCCAGGAGAGATACACGATCCGTCCGCGGGGTACTATTCCCCTCCACTTCCGATCGGCGAGAGAAAATGACGCTGGGCTTATAGCTCAAGATACTGCTCGTGGAATCGATGGACCGACGGGATTTGCGACTGCTATTGGCGCTGCTTGATGGATTACTAGTTCTGGTTGTCAATGCAGCAGCCATTAGCTTGGCCCGGATATGCTCCTCGTCATCGGTCAAGGTAATGTCCAAGAAATCGGCATCGTCGTCCAGAATAACCGCAGGTCCCTGGAAATCCTCCGGAATCTCCATCAGAGCCTCGTCCGCATTGTATATCCTAAGACTCAGGCCGTTCTTTGACTTGATCTTCAGACTATCCGTGGTTGGTTTAGACTCATCATCGCTCATTTCACTGGGAACTATGGGAGTAGATGATAATCCTGGCCCATCTTCGGAGCTTAGTGTTGGATCTTCTGATTCCTGCACAGTTTCATCGTCGACTTGTAGTTCATTGGTGCCATCAGATGGCTTCACATTTTTGATCACATTCGTAAGTAAAGTCATTCTTTTTGTCTTGAGGCTTCTCCTCCAGATAATTTGTTGTGCCTTCACTACATACATCAGTGAATTCTTCGCCGATTTTGGAACAAAACGGATTAAGTGGGTCTTTGATTTGGATATTCGTCCTCACTAGTCACACCAAGATCACGATTGATTAACTCATCTCCAGACCTGTCTGTCATCTCCCGATCCTGATTGTACACATTTCGCACAAGTTGCGTAAAGCTTAACACAGAATTTTCTTTGCAGAAGGTTTTCCGACCGGATCTCGGGTATGAAATGTCGGATATATTGCTGCGAAATTCTTCAGCAGAGTCCTGTCCTTCATCGTCAGTGGGATACTGCACTCCAACAGAGACATTCGACTTGCGGAAGGAACCATCCCTCTCTTCCTCGATGTTCATGTCGGTATGAACGTTCCGGGACTCGATCGGTTGTCGCCTCGTCTTGATATTAATGGGACTATTTCCACGATCTTGATATGTCTTGGGCACACTTCCCAGGCGACGATAATGGTGATGACTATGGCGTGTGCTGCTGCGCGAATGATAATCTCTTTGTGTTCGGCTCGACGAAGCCACAGAGGTTGGATTGCCAGTTCCAGAGACACTTAGGTAATCGCGGTCATTAGTCTGCTCCGTATTGGAGCTTTCGCGTTGGTACATCCTTGGTTTTGAATAAACGGAGCTCTCGATGCAAACCGAAGACTCTCGTAAACTCAATGATGACCTGGGTCCATGCGAGTAGCTAGAATATTCGTCATCATATTTTATAGAATCGCGTTTATTATATTCCAGCTTTCTAGCACTGCATCCCGATCTCTTGAAGGAACAGCCAATATCATCTTTCATGGGGGGTAATCTCTTGAAGGAACTTCTTATGGTATTGAAGGGGGTCATCTTTGGACAGCAGACAGTATGTGTAAGCTGGCCTTCGAAGATTGCTTGACAATGTATATCTTCAATTGAATGGCCGTATTCCTCAGATACCTTCCCTAGATCACTGGAGTAACTGGATTCTTGGCTGCTATAGGTCCTCGACCCGGATCTCTCACAAGTCCCACGCAGTTTTGACCTGTTAATGTTGTAGGCCCGACAGGCCCGTTCAGCTTTCTGTTGACGCTCTATGGACTCTTCGAAAATTTCGCTATATATCTGACTAAAGCTCTTGGAGTGATCGGTGGATCGTTGACTTTGCTGGGACCTGGCCTGCCCCTCATCCAGTTCACTAGAGATGTATTCCATATCGTCGGGAGCATATTCCTCGGAAGTGGTACCTTCCCTTGAATTTAGGCTTTGTGGTTCGGCCTCTGGGAACAAATCTGTATTGGAGACCTTCTTTTTTACCTTGGTAAATGCATCCTGGTCTTGGACCTCGACGCACCCACTGGACTTTGATGTCGCACTCTTCCCTGTATCCTCTCCCGAGGACAACACAGTTGGCCGCTTTGGTCTCTTGGGAACTTCTCCTATGACCACGCAGTCTTGGTCTCCCTGAGGTTCTAATTCGCCCAGCGAGCCCGAGTTCCAATTCCTGGTTGATCCACTGCTGGAGCTCATCTTCTGGTTTCCAGGACGGACCTAGGTATTGTGAAGATCGGTTAAAAGAGTATATCTAGAATTTTCATTAACCTTTTCTCACCATTTCAAGTATAATCTTCTCTTGGGTGTACCTGTATGTGGAATGTGGGAAGCTTACTTGCCAGCCAGCCTGACATATATGGCGCGGCAGCCCAAACTGTCTATCGGTTCACCAGATTTCATCACCGCAAAGACCTTTGCTTTCAGCGGGCCCATCAATTACGGGGCCAACCAAACTTGGCAGCCACAAGGGAGCCAAGTGGCCATGTGGACTGCTGGCCCAAAAAACAGAACTCAATTAGCTAAACCAACGAAAACTCACTCAGCAGCTCGAGAACCTCACATTGCCCACACACGAGCCGCCGAAGAAAAAGTGGAAAAGTGCAGCCAGCTCGGGGCTGTCGGGGAGGCAGGCGGATTCTTGGGGCAGTGCAACTGCGGCCCCATTAGTGTCACTTAGCAGCTAATTATGCTGCGCCCGAGAATTACTTTTTAATTTGTTGCTCTGCGCCCCGTTCCAAAATAAATAAACGCGCGCGCCAAGAACTTCAAGTGGTGACCAGACAAAAGGGGGGAGAACGGGGAGCCACCGAAACTCAAGTGGCAAATATTTCCACTGGAGTTTTGGCAGCCAGCTTGGCTGCTCGTGTTCTCGGTGCTCCACTCTCGGTTCCCAGCTCCCAGTTCTCCATTCTCCGTTCTCGGAGTCTCGCCTTCTATCCCCACTTATTCCGCCGGCGCGTGCTGTGGGCGTTCACCTTAATTTCTGCGCCTGGAGCCTAAGGGCTTGAGCTTGGAGCCCGGGAACCTTCGAACCCTCGGACCTTGGTCTCCGTGGAAGCCTGGTGGCAAAATGGGCGTGTGCGGACACAGAAAATTATGTTGTTCGTCCAGGCGAGGTAAGGACTTGGACCAAGTCGGGCCAAGATAGAATGGCCGAAATTCTACTGGAATCATTTCATATTTTGTTTTACCTTAAATACATAAATGAGGCATGTTTTGAATAGTATATTAACTCAAAAAGTTATATAAACCTATGTCTTAAGCCTCAATTAATACTATTTGAAATTCTCCAATACATAGGAAAACACAATATTTCTTATCATATTGTTATAGAATCCCTTTTTGATTCTTGACAAAACTGTGTTAATGTAATTTATTTTCAAACTTGTTATTTAAAGATTGAAACTAATTTGCACAACTTCTGAAATATTATTATTATTTTGTGGATTTATTTCCTTAACAGTTTGTTTCAATAAAGTTAATAATTCAGAGTGATGCAAAACTTTTAAACTGTAACATTTATAGGTAGCTCATATCTATTCGTTTATTCGTTTTTATTAATATCAAGGATACATTGGATACAAAAACCCTTAATCTGACACATAAATGTCTTGCTTAGTTACCAAATTAACTAATTTAACTGACCTTCTATATTTATTTTGAAATATATATAAATGAAATATAATAATTAAAATTATTAATTACAACATAGTTTTCACTACAAGCCCAAATGCTCAAAAATTAAAGGAAATGTACAACAAATATTATCTATATAGCCCAAAGTAG